>NC_045964.1:24346460-24946460 GCF_010909765.2 Amblyraja radiata | reverse complement strand
TTTAGTTAATGATATGACAGAGATTTCATGAAGGAATCTGAAGTTACTCAATGTTTAAGTAAAAATAAAAATTACAGAAGAAAATTGTTTGATATAAACCAATTTCTAAGATGAAAATAAAATGGATAGCTTTATCTTATTTTCTATTCCATCCCCCCCCCCTTGAAACTTGAAACATTAGTTTCTATCATTATTTGCCAAATTATCAAAAAGAATGATGCATTAATTATAGTTTGCATTGTTCATCTGAAATGCTAAGACTGAATGAAATAGCCCTTACCCAAAACTGCATGAAATTGCACAATCCTGGCTAATTGATAAAAATGTTTAAAGTTGCATACAGGGAGAAGTTCCCCCTACTCTTCCAAAGCACACTAGCTGCTCACTCGGGTTAGTACAAGAATCAAATTTGCATTGTAGGTGCAAATTCTCTCCAGCACCTTCACACTGCATATAGAACAGCTCCCATTCCCAGAAAAAATGAAGGTGAAAGCTAAATGCCCATAACTATACAAAATAAAAATAATTCCAGGTAAATGATTAGGGCCGAGAGGTTATGAAGGCAGTCAGATCACCAGAAGACATTCTTAAATCATACATATAATTAAGAAATGGTAGATATATTTAATGATAATTTTTGCTGGTGTGTGTGTGTGCAGGAATGAAAAGTAAAGTATTAAGGATAACATCAGGAAGTAACAACAAAAATATAGAACTGGAGAAAATGCATGGGGCCATTTTAGCGTAGGCAGATTTGTCGGCAAAGGAAATAGCAACAACTTTACCTTCAATATTGCAGAAAGCAGTGTATATGAAAATGATAAGGAGGGTTGCCAATATAATACCCACTTTCAGAAATAGCACATACTGCAGTAAATTCAGATAATGTGTTTTCCAACAAATTGGAAATCCCGACGGTTCAGTATCCGACTCATCAAGGCCCTGGTTCCTCCATTGCTCCGAATCTCACCTTGTTCTATATCTCTACACTCCCTCAAGCTGGAAAATGTCGCACCAGAGTCCAGAGCATGGCAGAGACTAGGCACAGTGAGATTCTTTGCTTGCATATTTATACAGTAACAGCCACCTGCGCTGACAAAGTTACAAAGCACGCCTGCTCACTCTTTTGTCTCCCCCTTCCCCCCAAATGCCATTGTCCTTTGTGTGTGTGTGTGTGTTCCCCTCCCTCATGGCAGTTCCCCCACTGTCCTTCCCCCCCTCCCTCACGGTGGCCCTCCACACTCTCATCGACCATGGGCCGACCCGTGAGGCATCGCCGCTGCAGCTTCGCCCGACCCGGGCTTCTACCCAAAGATTATAGATCTTTGCTTCGACCCGCAAGGCCCCAACCCGCGCTTCTACACGGCGACCTGGGAGGCATTGAGACCGTGGCGCCTCGATAAAGGCCTCCGGGCGCATTTAATGACAGTCAGAAAGAATTCATGAACAATTGGGTATTGACAAATTTAATAAATGCAACGAGGATTCTATTATTGGATTCCATTTTCCAATACTTACTCCCGACTTGGGCCAACTCAGATTTGGTGAGAATTTGTGACAGGTTAGAGTAATATGTATGGCATGACCCAACATTTAATTGTTCACCACAAGGCATTAGGACGCAAGCAGTAATAAATCAAAGGCATCTGAAATTATGGCTATGCCGTCAGTCTGATGTGTATTTAAAAATGAGGCAAGTCCTCATTCCAATAAGAAAAACTGGAAACAAACTGATAACTTTAGCCAATACTCAGTTGAAATGAACTGGAGCCATTTCATATAAAACCAAGAACTGTTTCAATCATAATACGTGCAAAGTTCAGCTGATTACTATTCTTCAGCAGCTTAGTACAGCCATGCCAACGAATGAATAATGGCTCACCATACAACTGCACTATACTCAAACCCATTCTCCATCTATGACCGTAGATAGTCAATGCACTTTAATGGCTGTTAACACGGACTATTTAAGTGCAAGCATTTCTATAGTGGCCTAAATAATAAGCGAGGCAATAAATGATGAAAGTAATGATTATATTGCCTTGAGAGTATGGTTATTAAAATTGTAAATGCTGTGTTACTGGTGTTTTTTTAATCGAATACTCCCAAGTAATTTAGAATTCCAAAGTGTTAATACCACAACAACTTGCGTTTAGACTAGTATATGGTTTAGCCGGTAGAGAATTGGAAGTTTGCACTTTAGACATGAACACTTTTGGTTTTATGTTGATCAATGTCACACTTTGTGGGATGTGAACTAAATAGGCAGAAAGAACAGGGGAAGTACTATAGCAGGCCAAATTTTTTAAAGTTATGTTTGATTCAAAGATAACACCACACATTTGGGAGTGCTCTAGTGAAACATCAAAAAACAAAAAAGATGCTTTACTATTTAATCCTATTTGATCATCATAATATGATAACCCAAATTCAAAGCAACCAAAGAGGGGTGGTTTTGATTTGCATTTCCAATTTCTTGTATTGTCAAGTTACACAATCAAAGTGCAAAGATAGCTCTGCGGAGGAGACAAATCAAATGTTCATGTCCAAAAGTAGCCCCTACTTTAATCCAATGTTAACAATGTCAGATATTTTAGTCACAGTCATCCATAACAGATTATTAGGTACTGCACAAAGAAAGCTTAAGAAATATTAAAAAAAGACTTGAAGTTTCACTAATGTAATTGTATTTTGCCAATGTTTATTTTTTCGTTTGATGTTTTGAATACAATCTTTTGGGGAAATAAAAATCCCTTCTTCCAAAGAACAACATACTTAAGAAACTGAAAGCAGTGATTTTCTGGTGTTTTCAATTGGAAGGAGTTCCGCTGCAAATAACAGTAAAGAGCAAGTTGAGTGCCCGACTTTCTTTAAAGAAATCTAGCTGTTACAGCTTTACAAAAAATTGCATTAATCTGGTTCATTTTATATTGGATATGAAAAGGTTCAGAACAATTTCCAGTCATGTTAGGGCAAATGAGTACTCAAATATAGGTATGAAATATTTTGGATACGTCCAATACTGATGGCTTAAGAGTCTGGTATTTGAATGGAATTTTGTCAAATTCCACAATTCAACAAGTAATTAATCTACAGTTTTTGCTTCCATTTCATCTGCATCATCATCTCCGTCAACCTCAGCATTTTCCCGCTCCAGTCGCTCAAGTTGTCTAGCCAGCTCCGTCTCATCCGTATCTGTAACCACTTTGGGCTGTAAAAGCATCAACAGATTAATGCAAAAGATATGACCCAAGGTATAACCTAGATTGTACACAGTTGTTCAACATCCTCCACGCCTCAGACTTAAATGGCCAATTCCTTACTCTCAAATTGTTTCCCTAGCTCCCACGTTCCTTAGTAAGGGGAAACATCTTCCCTGAATCTGGCCTGTCGAGCCCTTTAAGAAATGTTTACATTTCAGAGTTCCTCTCACATTTTTCTAAATTTTAAGTCCAAGCACCCGCCTCAGCAGCACCTCAATAGAGGCAGCCGAACAAACTGAAGATTCTCACTCTTTACTCTCTGCCCAATACCCAATTGTCAATTCATGTAAATTCTACATAGTCTAAAACAGCCAATCTCATGTGGTACCTTTCTGAAAGTCTTCTGAAACTGAATAGATTGCAGTCCATGAATTCCCCCATCTGTTCTATTATTCAAAATCATCAAAAAACTGATTAGTCAAATTTTACTTTCATAAACCTATACTGATTTAGCTCAATTCTTGTATTATTTAAGGTGTTCTGTTATGTCATCTATCTATATTACTAAATCTCTGTTCTTGACCGCTTTTGGCCGTCTGTGCTGCGATTTCCAAGAGAACGCCGTCACCTACGGCCGTCATTATTGGCCACCTTGCTCAGAGCCCCCCTCCACCGCATGTGTGCCGAGGATTTTTCCCGTCGATGAAAAATGACAGAGATATTAATGTTTTTACAAAATTCCCCATTCTCTCTGCTGCCCCCGCTGGCGGCAGGGGGGGGGAGGGACAATAAAACCAGGAAGTGGTGTGCCTCACTCACTCTTCAAGATGGAGGAAGGCAGAGGGTCACGTTTCTCTGAGCTGTGAATAACACATGTCTACTCAAATGTGAGTGCCCTTAGTGGTTCTAAAATGTTTGCAAAAAGTGTCTCTTTTGGTTCTACAATGCTTGTAGAATGTGTCTTTTTTTGGTTCTACAATGTTTGCAAAAAGTGTCTCTTTTGGTTCTACAATGCTTGCAAAAAAATGTCTATTGGTTCTAAAGCTTGCAAAAAAATGACTATTGGTTCTAAAGCTTGCACAAAAAAAAATAACTATTGGTTCTAAAGCTTGCAAAAAAATGTCTATTGGTTCTAAAATGCTTGCAAAGGTGGGAGGGAGAGGGACTATAAAACCCGGAAGTGGTGTGCCTCAGTCTCTTCAAGATGGAGGAATGCAGAGGGTCACGTTTCTCTGAGCTGTGAATAACACATGTCTACTCAAATGTGAGTGCCTTAGTGGTTCTAAAATGCTTGCAAAAAGTGTCTATTGGTTCTAAAATGCTTGCAAAAAGTGTTTATTGGTTCTAAAATGCTTGCAAAAAGTGTCTATTGGTTCTAAAATGTTTGCAAAAAGTGTCTCTTTTGGTTCTACAATGCTTGCAGAATGTGTCTTTTTTGGTTCTAAAATGCTTGCAAAAAAATGTCTATTGCTTCTAAAGCTTGCAAAAAAATGTCTATTGATTCTAAAGCTTGCAAAAAAATGTCTATTGGTTCTAAAATGCTTGCAAAAAAAGTCTATTGGTTCTAAAATTCTTGCAAAAAATGTCTATAGGTTCTAAAGCTTGCAAAAAAACGTCTATTGGTTCTAAATGCTTGCAAAAAAATGTCTATTGGTTCTAAAGCTTGCAGATAGTATCTCTATTGCTTCTAAAGTTTGTGTGCGTCGTCTGTCTGTGCGTATGTATGAGTTGTTGTGTCCGTGTAAGTGTCTGTGGATGAGTGTGAGTGTCTGTGTATGTGTGAGTGTCTGTGTATGTGTGAGTGTTTGACTGTGTCTCTGTGTATGAGTGTCTGTATGTGTGTCTGAGTGTGTGTCTGCGTGAGTGTCTGAGTATCTGTGTGTGTCTGTGCGAATGCGTGTGTGGAGAGCCACTAAGAGTGCATGGGGGGAGATTGAGGGGAGATGGACTGAATGCGTGTGGGGGAGGGGAATGGCATGGAGCAGAGTGGGGGGGAGAAGGGAAGAGGGGTGACTGAGTGAACTGCCACCACCAGCTGTGAGTGACTGGGCTGCCAGCCCACCAGCCATGAGTAAGTGAAATGCCAGCCCACCAGCTGTAAGTGACTGAAGTGCCAGCCCACCACCCATGATTTAGTGAACTGCAAGTCCAAAAATCCATTCAGTCCACAATGTCCATACTAGCCCTCTGGAAACCAGTTCCTTCAGTGCACAACAGCCTGAGTGACTGAGCTGCCCGGCCTGAGTGACTGAGCTGCCAGCCCAATAATCCATTCAGCCCACAATGTCCATACTAGCCCTCTGGAAGCCAGTCCCTTTGATCCACAACACACATACTAGCGCTCCAGAAACCCCCCCACTGGCCAGCAATATTGGAATTGGTGGAGAGGTGGAATATTGCGTTGGGGGACCAGCCCTCCCATGTGATGCTGGGACCCAACGGGTCCCACTTAGTCTAGTTCATTATAGATTTCAGCAATACTCCTGCTGCTGACAATTGACTGTTCACTCCCACCCTCCTTTCCAAAATAGAGAGGATCACATTTGCATCACTCCAATGCACTGGAACAAATCCACAATCAACCAAACCTAGGAAGATAACAGCCACAGTATTCACTTTCTTCAAAGCCACCACTTTCCAAACTGGAGCACAAGCCAAAAAGCCCCAAAATGATCTGTCCGTTGATGGTCAAGTCTCTTACCTCCTCTCTGGCCCAGTGTCTAACAGCTACTGATCTGTAGAAAGTAATGTTGAGTGAGGAGGGCATAACCTGATGCAAATGCATTAGCAGAGTGGAAAACAATTCAAACCCTTCACACTGCTGTGCTTAGATTGTGTAGCCAGGCCATGTGTCACATTCCAGTAAACAATTAATGTTTCAGTTAATGGGCCACCAGAGCATCCCGACCTAGTTTGCAAAGTCAGCTGTTTTCTTTCCTGTATGTTCACTTCTCTGAAATTCTTGGGTTGTATCATGTTACAGTTGAAATCACTTGTGCACTGATGGAATGTGCACAGGATAACCACAATAAACGTTTTCACTACATTAAAAACCACATTGGATTGTAAGATTTAATGTAGGAATGTGCAAGCATGAAAACGAGACTGACCTCCATTTGGATATTGAAAACTCCTCTTTTCTCCTCAATACGATCTTTAATTGCGGACATGGCTTGGTTTAGAACAGAAAGACCTTCTGTTCGTTCAAGTGTTGTGGTAGTCATGACGTATCTTGGAGGAGCTATTAGATTTATCTGGACAGGGAAGTAAAAGTTAAGTACCATGATTAATTATTCACCACAATTTAAAAATGGAATTCTGGAATTCTCAGTCACCCACACAGTTCCACAAAATAGTTTGGCTGAGGAGGACTAAGCCAAATGACATGTTCACAAAAAAATTGTAACCTAATATGTTCCGCATGATACGTTTTGCATCTAATTCATTTTCCTTGAACATCACCCGAATCATTTCTACGCACAATATCAAATTATAAATTGGAAGTTAAGGATTACACAAGTTTGCTGGTTTTCCATAAATTAACTGTTTTTGTTTAATTAAATTCTCAATATCTAACTGTTACATCTATATAGTTCACCATTCTGAATTCAATACATTTTAATTTAGTTCATTGTCATGTGCAACGAAGTACAGTGAAAAGTGTTTGTTGTGTGCTAACCAGTCAGCGTGAAGGCAATACATGATTACAGTTGAGCCATCCAGTGTAGTTGTATGATAAGGGGAATACCATTTAGTGCAAGATAAAGTCCGATTGAAGATAGTCCGTGGGTCTCCAATGAGGAAGATAGTAGCTCAGAACCATTTCCTAGTTGATAGGATGGTTCAGTTGCCTGATAACAGCTGGGAAGAAACTGTTCCTGAATTTGCAGGTATGCATTCTCACATTTCTGTACCTCTTGCCTGATGGGAGAGGGAAGAAGAGGGAGTGAGACTCGTCCTTGATTATGCTGGTGGCTTTGCCGAGGCAGCGTGCAATGTAAATGGGAGGGAGGTTGGTTTGTGTTATGGTCTGGGCTGTGTCCACAATTCTCTGCAATTACTTGCAGTCTTGGATGGAGCTGTTCCCAAACCAATTTTGATGTCTCGGGTCACTGATTTGTTAAACTTTTGCTTACCTGATCATCCTAATAAACCCTCATCTAAATGCAACAATGTGATATTTAAATAAATATAAAGATCGAAACGTAACATAGGAAGTTTTTAATGAAATAACCATGGTATTACCATCACTTATGTTCAGCAGCGGCAGCTCATTTTTATATATAATGTGCTTCTTAATATGCTATTTATTTTAATTACAAGCACCGAACTGTGTTCATTGAAAAATTTAATGCTCAAAACAGATGGATAAATCTACAAAGTTGGTACATTACAATTCTCACCTCAGTTTGAGATTTTTTTTTTTTAAATTTCCCACTTAGTAAATAAATTGATTGTTAACAATCGCAAAACTACAAATAACTTCCAGAAACAATGATTTGGCCCAACTAATATGTGCTTTACACAAATTTCCTCCAATCCCTTTTATCCATCTATCAGAATATCATTTTTGTGCTATAACACTAACCAAAGGCCAAATTCTTTACCCTGCCTGGCTCCCCTCGTTACTGAAAATTCACGCCAGACCTCAGATTCGTTAGTGGAGTCAACTACTTGACTAGCTGTACAAGTAACAGTTAATAGAACACTCACCTTAATGGGCATAATTTCTGTAGAACATCCTAGACCAGCTCGAAGCGCCTCTTTTACAGCATCAATGCCTTCATATCCATAACATGCAACTTCAATATCTGGTTAAAGAAAGAAAATGATCATTAAGAAACAAGTGAAAATTGAAGCAGGAAAATAAAAAACCCAATTTAAAAATAACCAATCACAATAATGGTATTCAATATATGTAAAGCATTAGCAAAACAGAACATCAAGGCCTCTGATGACATTAATAAACAAAAGTTCATAAAGAGCCACAAGGAAATATTAAGATGGCCAAATATCTACATTATGGAATAGCTTAACAGTGACTAGAGACACCGATATAGGGAAAGATCCTAGGACTGAGGGGTGTGGCAGCTAAATCATGAAATGTAAGGAGGCAACGATTAAATTAGATCAACAATGATCAAGGGATCAGGATTTGAGCAGTGCTGACATTCAAGATTTGATACGGATTGCAGAGCCTGGACTCAGTGGCAAGACACCCATGTTAATGTATGGATGAGAATTTTAAGACCTACGATACGATAGAACTTTATTTATTCCAGGAGGGAAATTAAAATGCCAACAGTCATAAAAAAACACAAAATACATGAAACATGAAAATAAAGTGAGTGGCAAGGCTTTGGGGATGTGCAAAGATTGGGGGGGGGGGTCAGCCTCAGTCTACCCCATGACAGAAGGGGGAGGAGTTGTAAAGTTTGAGATCCACAGCAAAGAAGGATCTCTTGTGGCGTTCTGTCCTTCATCTTGGTGGAGCCAGTCAGGTTGATCAGTATGTCATGTCACGTGAGCTGTATTGTCCGTGATGCTCCGCAGTTTGAGGAGCATCCTCCCCTCCAAAACCATCTCCCATGAATCCAACTCCACCCCAAAGACAGAGCCAGTCTTCCTGACAACTTGACAGCAATGCAGATCAGTCAGCAGAGAACAGATGGATAAGCAGAGTTTGAGTTACACATGGTCACATGGGTGAGATTAAAGCAAAACTGTGACTTTTTAGACAATTACATCTATGTAAGCACAAGGAAAGGAGGGAATATAAATTTACACAATTTACATTGAATCATTTTCTACTAATGTTGATGAATAGTTCAATGAATCATTTACTTTTTATCCAATCTCATGCAAACACCAAACCCAAAACACAACCAATTAAGCTAGAACGAACTGCCAACTGTGTGCCCTCATGGTAGTACAATATCACAATAAACCTACCTGCTCGAATTTTAACAGCCTGTGGGGTCAGACGCCGTCTAATATTTTCAAGCAACACACCCCGCTCTTCTTCTGTCAAATCAAGAGTGTCTAGAATGGTAGGGTCTCTACACATGAGGTTGGTGTGGGGGAATGGAAGAGAGGGACACGATAACATCATTTAGTCAGACTAAAGTCCACGCAAGAACAATCTGTGCACAGCAATGTACAAGCAATCAGATGAGTAAAAATAAATGGCAACGTGGAAAGAAATTTTCCATCAACTAAGAATCTTAGTTGGTGCTGTGATTTTCTCCATAGATCTACTGAGCCACACAGAACAGGAAAGCAGTTATTAAATTCATAGCTTGCTCCCAAGGTTAAAATGGACAGTGTTAAAGCTAATCTCAGTCCTGTTGCTGAAAGGATACTGGAGACCAATCAGACATGTTTGGCACTCTTATCAAAACCAAGTGTTCCTATTGCAATTACAAGTGCAGATAGGATTGGTTCCGGATACAATGATTCAGTGGAATTGTTCTGTGACATCATGGCTTGCATACAAGAAATAGTTTGCCCAACAATGTCGTTAAACAAGTTAAATGCACAACAAATTTGTCCAAATCTAAGACACTGTGTGCACCATGTTTACTCTTATTTGTAGGATCGCTGAAGCAGGCCAACTCAGTCAATCTGCATATAGATTCTACACAAGTTGAGGCCACCTCGTATAAATAGGCTAGAAGCAAATAAATTAAAAGGCTTTATAATGCAACAGGCCCTTCAACTCAATTTCATTACTTGAACACTAGGCAGATCTTCAAATAAAAACAATGTTCATATTGTTAGCCCTGCACATCAATTTACATTGTCTCGTTTGTTATAGTAGTTTTTGAATAAGGGTGGAATCAAACTTTTTAAAAATTAATCTCCGAAGTTAAAGTAAAATTTAGAAGCAGCATGTCAACAAAGTTTCCATCTGCTGACATCACGTGTCAAATTAAATAATTGCCTCATGAAATCATGGGGATCGTGCCTAGATTACATTTACAAAAGAGTGTTTATGGGATATATTCCTTGAAAATATTCAGGCTGATGTGACACATATTACATTACTTTATAACAGGATTGCAAATGGAATGAACAACAAAAATATCCCAAGACCCCTATGGGTGAATTTTCCCTGTTGTAATACAAATTACTGTGTTTCCATCATGATAAACAGAGGGGCAGACTTGACAAAGATAATGCAGCTATATTAACGTCCATGACAATTAAACTAGTTTAAAAAAAACAACCCAAATGAGATAGGAGGAAGCATCCCAGAAAATTCCCACCCTTGAATGAAGAAAGTAATTTCATTCTTACGAAACTGCTTGTTTAAACGCATCATAAGCTCCATATCCAGGCCTCCGGTACTTCTCATCAAAAACCCACGCTGTCCTCAGAAATAGAGAGTCTAGCTGTTCATCTTTTGTGTATTCAAGCACTTCTGCCACATGTCTTAAGATACTGTACACCTATAAAAAAAAAAGCATGATAAATGTTTCACTCAAAATTTAATAAACAACAAACGCCAATTTATTTATTTTTTAATGGAAATTTATTTTAAAGGTGGAATCTGTCTTGATATCCCACAGAATATCCCACAACTTCTCATTGAAATTGAGTCAATGGTATTACACTTAAAATGGTATCCAGAGTGAACATCAAGCAGATTAGATGAAAACCAAGCTTATTTTTGTAGTTTGGCAAGGGACAGCACAACTCCAAGATTCTTAGAGTAGTGCTTTCCCACCACACCTATTGCAAATCACCAAAACAGGGAGAAAATTAGTCGCACTCTAATTTGAAAGATCTTCAATTCAGTGCCTCCCTAGCAATAGACATCTTGTTTATTTTCTCACCATTTATCATGAATCAGGACTTTGCTATGATTAACAATCAATTATTATAATTTGCAGCGCGTCTGATATTAGTAGATTTCTGGATATTAAGGCTCAATGCATTATATCCTACTCATGGACCAACACTAGAAGCATATCCAGAGCTGACGAAAATTTCTAAAAGGCTTGAAATTGTTATGTAACTCAAAGGGCAAGAGTGTCATCAAATGGGTCAAGACGACATTCTACAACTAAATTCTGATCAACTGGAATGCAACCTTTATTCTGTCCTTTCCATCAAAATTATAAAATAAACTTTATTAGTGAAGTGTAATGACATTTTTACTCCACTAGCCAAATTGGAAAGGATCTAAAACTTATCCCACAATCCAATGTTAAAGAATTGGAAAGAAAATGGTTCTGTCTCACTCTACTGTTAAATCCAACAAAAAGTGGATATTAGACAAGACTACTGGGAAGAAAATGAATTTGAAATACTGGAAGCCTCTTATGCATGATTGTCCATTTGCATAAAAAGAACTAAGCATGAAGAGGATGCTTCCACTGGTATTTAATATACAAATCTTTGTGCAATGCTGTTGAATGTAACAAGCTTGCAATCATACAAACTAATGTAAAGCCACAATTTATACATCCAATTGCAGAGCAAGTAAATAATTGGCACATTTAACCCAAGACCCAGATTTTCCTTTTCTGTAAATGTGAGAGAAAATGAAAATACTTACAGTCTTAGATTTGGTAAATTTGTCTTCACATTTGATGGTTTCTTCTTGTGAAACTCTGCGCTTAGACAGATCGATATAACCTGGATTAAACAGGAAAGAATAAGCAAGCACTGTTTCACTGTGCCACCATTTACCAGTCAATCGTAATGCTAGTCATTGACTACAGTTCAGCCTTCCCATATCATTATGCCAAACAAGTTCACGCTTACATTTCTGGACCCCTGCACACCTGCAACTGGCTTCTGGACTTGACCAGCAAATCTTGATCCATTACAATTGGTCTATCATTTCCTGCATCCTGATCCTCAACACTGATGTTCTTTCGGATTGTATGCTCAGTTCCTTGTTCTACCCCCTATACACCCATAACTGCATGGCAAGTACATTGTCAACTTAATCAAGTTCACTGATGATGCCACTGTTTACTGTTGTCAGTCAGACCTGCAATAATGATGAAATGGAGATCGAGAATCTAAGGTCATGGCATCAGAATAACCTAGATCTTAACACCAGTAAGTCAGCAGAGTTGGTTGTTAACCGAAGGAACACAACCCAATCCTCATCAGCAGAGCTGCTACAGAGATGGTCAACACCTTCAAGTTTCCAGGCATCCATATCACCAGCAACCTAATCTAGTTTCTTCACACTGATGTGGCGATCAAGAAAGCGTGATCATTGTATTTACTTTCTTAGGCATTAGAGAAGATCAGAACATCAACAAGGATGATTTCAAACTTCTGCAGACATGCTATAGAAAGTATTCTGACGAGATGCATCACAGCCAGGCTACTGCTCTGCCCATGACTGTCTGAACCCACCGAGAGAAGAGAACACAGCCCAGTCCATCACAGATTTGTCACTTCCTTCCATCCAGACTATCGTCACTGCACATTGCATCAGGAAGGCTAGAAGTATTCTCAAGGATGCCTTGCACCCCGGCTTTTCCCTTTTTTCTCTTCTACCTTCTGCGAGGAGATACAGGAGATTGAAAGCTCAGATGTCTAGACGTTAGAACAGCTTCTTCCCCTTTGCGATCTGACTCTAGAACCATTTACCGCTTTCAGATCCCTTCCAGGAGGTGCTCTACCTCATTTGGTTGATCTGTTTTTGCTTTTTAATATTCTGTCTTGCACTTGTTATTGTATTAATCTTTATTGTATGTACACTTTGAGCTTCATGTGAATAAAGAATTTCATTGCACCCTAGTGTATATGACAATAACTAACAGGAAAACTTATTTATCTGTAAATATGCCTTTTTGTGCAATAGACCCTGGCCAAAGCTCTTGCAGAAAGTCCATAGCGTACAACTCGGGTTAAATCTGTTATTACACTTCACATTTAATTGATCTTTAAAGCTTCCAAAAGGGAAGAAAAATTACTAAATAATCTCACACATCAATCCATTCAAAAAGCCAAGTTCATCATATGCACAATTTTGCTAAATGGTTCTAATTTGCAACTATTAAAGGGCATTTGAATATTAAATTACAGCAGAAGCTTTTAATCCAGTTATTATGGAACTATGTTAGGAGAAAAGATTATGCACATACATTAAGCTTTAACTTTAAGAGGAACAATATGAACTTACACAGCAACTGTCACATTTACAAGGCATGTTTCACAACCAATCTCCCCCCCCCCCCCCCCCTTCCCATTGCATCGATTAGAGATTTCTTGCTCTTCCTTAAAAATCTTACAAAATCAATTACATCTGCCAAAAAGTAGACATGGCTTAATTTAGTATAAATTCAAGACAGTACGACTCACGTGGCACTGACTATGCTCAAATCCTACATTGGGTCTTGTTCATTCTTTCTGACACAGAAACAAGACAAATGACATTTGTGCCAAGAGACAAGAGCAGCAAAGCAACAATTTAAGAATGCAAAAATTCCCTCAGCTGTGCCACACCTGGAGATTTGAAATATCAACACCTAAAGAATGCAATCTCCATGTCTTACCTTTCTCCTTGTCCACTCTGATCACGACCACACATTCATTCCTACCGATACGAATAAGTTTGTTGATAGATCGGATACGTCTCCTTGAAAGCTCACTGAGGAGAATCATGCCTTCAATGTTGTTGTATTCTAGAAGGCTTACATAGGCACCCATCTCTGCGATAGAACGGACATTTACCATCACCACATCTTCCACTTCTGGAAATTTGTGCTGGTAAAATCGACAGCTAAGAGCTGGCATCCTGAAAAAGAAAAAAAAGTTGCAATGTTTCAGTATATTAAATGAACAAAAAAAGTACTGGAGTAATTCAGTGGGTCAGGCAGCATCTCTGGAGAACATGGATAGGCAATATTGTTGGTCGGGACCCAAATGGGAAGATGCAACTGGTGGTGTGATCACGTTGAATGCAGTGGAAATGTGGGAGAATTATGTGTTGGATGCAGAAGCTGGTGAGCTGAATGATAAGTACCAGGGGACTTTTAAATGTGTGAAAGGTTATGGACATTGTATTGGTAACCTGAAACAAAAAACGAAACCCACTTTTCCCATATATTTGCTTCTCTTGGTCACAGCAATCTACATTTCTATCAGGAGGCCTTTAGAGGCGCCGCGGTCTCAATGTCCCCCGGATTGCCGCATAAAAGCCCGGGTCGGCATCACGGAGGCGTGAAGTACAATGTCGATAGCGGGGAGGCCTCTCTCGGCGGTGAAGCGTCGGCAACAGTGAAGCCACGCGACGATGGGTCCTCGGCAATGGTGAAGCCTCGCGGGTCGACCCATGGTCGACAGTCGATGAGAGTGTGGAGGAACTGTGGGGGGGGGGAAAGAACAATGGAGGTTCCGACATGGGGTGCCGCAGTGGGGGGGGGGGGGGGGGGGGGGGGGGGGGGAGGAGGGGAAATACAACTTTAATAATTTAACAAGGAATTTAGGTGGTATGTTTTTGTTTACCTTGCACTCTACTTGAAACTAGTTGTGTTAAACCAATTTTCTGTAAAAATCTGAATAGGATCAGCTCAGCTGTGATGTTTCTGCACAATATCCACTTGCATAATATATTTTCTGGACATATCAATGGATGGCATTTGGGAAATTCATGTATTTTGTTCTGTGTTTCTTTCAATTGAGAACTGGGATCAGCTGACTGTACAAACAAGGGATTGAATTTCAAATATTATGAATTTTAGCAGTTGGCATTCCTCCTAAAGGATGCTACATTGATATTGGAAAGAATAGATGCAAAGTTTTAACTGCGAACGAGAATTTTATAAACATTCACAATGTTGTTTTGAGTGCCCATCACAATTTTACTTTGTAAAATTAAAAAGTCATCTCATTTGTATTATTCTCAATATCCTGTTTTGTACTCTGCTTTAAAATGCAAGATAGACCAACCTGTGCTTCAGCTATTCTGTGCAGCAAAATATTCTGTGCAATTGTATTCAAACCCAAAATTCAATGCACCTCGTCACAACTACTGGTGTCAAAACGTCAATTTTAACTAATTTCATAATTATAAATCATCTCCTCCTTGCTTTCTGTGCTAATGGAAATATTCCCAATACTTTATGTTTAATTTCTCATTTGAAATATAACAATGCAGTGGCGTGAAGGCTGGCAATCCGGTGGTAATGCTGAACAAATGCTAGGGCTTTCAGAAGAGTCACCATTCAGATGAGACAATTGGTTAAACCCCTCTCAGCTGAGTCAGGACCCAAAAGTTCCTATGACACTATTTAGAAGTGTGGAGATAGAAAAAAAAATATCAAGTTTTCAGTCAATGTTTATCCTTTAACTAATATCTAAAGTAGTCTATATCATGTCACTAAATGAAGCATCCACGTTTTCAACTACATCTGTGACTACACTTTGAAAAGTACTTCACTGATTGCAGAGGTTTGAAAGTGCTATACAACTATTGTAAAACAGTACACAACTTAGTTGTAAAATATCAGCTTGGATTTGATGTTGTGTAGTCAAGAGTTTCTGACCTAGAAGCATGCATTCCAAAACCAATGACCAAAATAGATCTAGCACTGACCTTGCAATGGATGCAAAGTTAACCCACATCAGAGCACTTGTAACCAAAAGTAACCTCACAAAATGTTCAACTATTGGAATTAGTTTTGCTTTTAGCCCCACTCGGATCAAGACACCATGAATTAAGTCACATATGATAATTACTAAATGCACCAAGCCTTCACTGTTCAAGATCCAGCACAGAGATGACGATGACAACTTTTCAGCACATACCCATTGCTCCCCACTGAAAAGAGAAATAACAAATCTGGGTGGTACAACTTGAGCCCAAGGGGTATAGAAACAGGATGTCACAAAATAAGGGGGCAGGCCACGGATTCTTCATTCAAAGACTGATAAATATTTGCAATTCTCTATCCTGGTGAGCTGCCAAGACTCATTTACTGTTTGCATTGAATAGAGAGATTTCTGGATATTAAACCAATCAAGACATAAACAATAAGCCAGGCCAATAGCATTCTAGTGGAAGGTCTGCCACCAGATTTGACTGATAGCCTACTCCTTGTTTTACAGTGGTGCAATTATATCCACCACAATAATTATTTCACTGTTCACAAGCTCAAATGGTTTAATTCAGAAGATGAAAGAAAAACTAACAGGATAATTAGAAACAAAGAACTGCAGTTGCTGGTTTATACCAAAGATAATCACAAAGTGTTGGAGTAACTTAGCGGGTCAGGCAGCATCTCTGGAGAAAAAGGATGAGCGATGTTTCGGATCGGGACTATTATTCGGACTGAAGAGGGGTCCAATTCTGAAAAGTCATCCATCCTTTTTCGCCAGAGATGCTGCCTGACCCACTGAGTTACTCCTGCACCGTGTGTCTATCTTTGAAGTAAAGGGATAAACTGGAAATTGCCGCGCCATACAGTTAGCTTTGTTCTCACGAGAATTTTTCATCTTATTTGTGACAGAATATGAAAACTCTATAAAATGAGTTATAGGAGTATAATTTGGCCCTACGGCCCATGGCTGATCTCTACCACCTAATCACATTTTTTTGCCTTCTCCCCATAACACTTGACAACCAATCTAATCCAGAACTTGTCTATCTCTGCCTTAAAAATATCTACAGACTTGGCAATGATTTCCACAAATTCCCACCCTCAGACTAAAGAAGTTCCTCACCTTCTACATAAAAATGTGAGGTGTTGCATTTTGGGACATCTAACAAGGGCAGGACCTACACAGTGAATGGTAGGCCTCTGGGGAGTGTAGAGGGATCTAGGAGTGCAGGTGCATGGTTCCTTGAAGGTCGTCGCAGGTAGATAAGGTGGTCAAAAAGGCTTTTAGCACATTGGCCTTCATCAGTCAGAGTATTGAGTACAGAAGTTGGGATCATGTTGCAGTTGTATAAGACGTCGGTAGAATAGAATGCCTTTTATTGTCATTCAAACAGCTTGGTTTGAATGAAATTGCATTTTCTAGTCTTTAACATTACAAAAAAAAACAAGTCCCACACTTAACACAATTTACACAAACGTCCATCACATGTATCTGCAACACCTCACTGTGATGGAAGGCAAAGGTCTTATCTCTGTGGTGATAAGTGGTGGGACCACATTTAGAATATTGTGTTCAGTTCTGGGCACCATGTTATAGGAAACATATTGTCAAGCTTAAAAGGGTTCAGAAAAGATGTACGAGGATGTTGCTAGGACTAGAGGGTCTGAGCTGAGGTTGAGTAGGCTGGGTCTCAATTCCTTGGAGCGCAGGAGGATGAGGGATGATCTTATAGAGGTGTATAAAATCATGAGAGGAATAGATCGGGTAGATGCACAGAATCTCTTGCCCAGAGTAGGGGAATCGAGAACCAGAGGACATAGGTTCAAGGTAATGGGAAAAAGATTTAATAGTAATCAAAGGGGTAACTTTTTCCACACAAAGGGTGGTGGGTGTATGGAACAAGCTGCCAGAGGAGGTAGTCGAGGCTGGGACTATCCCAAAGTTTAAGAGACAGTTAGACAGGTACATGGATAGGACAGGTTTGGAGGGATATGGACCAAACGCAGGCAGGTGGGACTAGTCTAGTTGGGACATGTTGGGCCAAATGGCCTGTTTCCACACTGTATCACTCTATGACCTCCTTTTTAAAAAGCACCCTATAATTCTGAGGCTATGACCTCTGGTCCTAGGCTCTCCCACCAGTGGAAAAATCCTTTCCACATCCACGCTATGCCTTTCATAAAGCTGCAAGCTTCACAGTGAGTTCCCCCCTCAACCTTATAAACTCCAGCGAGTGGAGGCCCAGTGCTGTCAAACGCTCATCGCATTCATTCCTGGAATCATTCTTGTAAACGAGCAAAAAGCGATTTTCAATTGGTCCTAATACATATTACATTTAGTCAAACCGACAGTATATTTTATTGAAAAGCAAAGACAAATCCATAAAATGTGAGCTAGATGCCAGAATGATGCAATACTCGGCCTTGCACTTCACCAAACCCCGTTTCTCAACCACACGTGGGCACACAGCATACAACGATCAACTCGAAAACAATGATGGTGCAGCCTGCCTGGCGAAAAGGGGGGGATGCAGTCTCTAATGTGAGAGAATAGCGGGCCATAAGGGAGGTCCCCGCCAGACCGGCTCGGATTTAACCTGCCTACACATAGTCGCTTTGAGATCCAAGTAAGAGATACGGGTGGAAAACGGGGCCGGCGGGTGGAGGCGTCACCCCGCCGCCAGGCTGCAAGTAAATGCGCCTGAAGTAGGCCGCAGCCCGGAACATGGTCCATGGAGCAGCGGCGTGGGTGCGGAGAACAGGCCGCGGCGGCCTTCACGCCTCACCTACCTGACGCGTGTCGTGCAGTAGCACCACTGCTGCTGCTGTTGTTATTGTTGTTGGTGGTGTTGTTGTTGTTGTTGCACAGAGGAGGGCGAGCGCTCTCACAGCCGATGCCGGTGCCGCCCGCTGTCCTGTCCCGCTCGGCCCGGCTCAACTCACAGGCCCCAGAGAACTCACCGCCGCCACTGCGCACGCGCTAGCAGCAACACCGCCGCCACTGCGCACGCGCCAGCAGCAATACCGCCGCCGGATGCCGATGTCACATCCGTTCCCTCCCACCTCCAGCCCAACCTTGTGGCTCCTCTATAATCTTTGCTTGTGGCGCCATCGTCGCCTCTCCCCAATTTATTGATATCTCATTTGAAGTGGGATTTCCTCCTGACTTCCCCGTCCTGTATTTCCGCGATGGTTGGCACAGATCGGTTGTTGTAAATCGGCCGCAACGCCCCAAATGCGCGGAGGCTGCAGCGGGACCTGGCGGCCGCCATCTTGGTAGTGATGGCCGCCATCTTGGTAGTGACACAGGCAACGGCAGCTGCTGCTTCTCCAGTCGTCAGTGGTTACAACTGGCACAATACACACTCAGTGCTGGAGTAACTCAGCGGGTCAGGCAGCAGTTCCGGAGAACACGGATAGTGAGAGGTCGGGTGTGGGAAAGAGCTGCAAACTGCAAATGTTGGTTTAAATCAAAGGAAGACACAAAGTGCTGGAGTAATTCAGCAGGACTGGCAGCATCTCTGGAGAGAAGGAACGGGTGACGGTTCGAGACCCTTCTTCAGACTGGTTAGGGATAAGGGAAACGAGAGACAGGTTGAGCAGGCTGAGACTTTATTCCTTGGAGCACAAGATGATAAGGGGTGATCTTATAGAGGTGTATAAAACCATGAGAGAAATAGATCAGGTAAATGCACAGTCACTTGCCCAGAGTAGGAGAATCGAGACCAGGGAACATAGGTTTAAGGTGAAGGGGGAATAATTTAATAGGAACCTTGAAGGGTAACTTTTTCACACAAAGGGCGGTGGTGTGTGGAATCAGCTGCCACTGGAGGTAATTGAAGCAGGGACTATTGCAACGTTTAAGAAGCAATTAGAGAAGTACATGGATAGGACAGGTTTAGAGGGATATGGGCCAAACGCAAGCAGATGGGACTACAGATGGGGCAGGTTGGTCGGTGTGGACAAGTAGAGACGAAGGGCCTGTTACCAGGCCTGTTACCAGGCCGGTCGGTGTGGAGGCGAAGGGCCTGTTTCCACGCTGCATGACTCTATAACACAATAGATTTGTAAACACAACACTCAATAGATAACATAATAAACATGCAAGGAGAAACATCCTTATTTCTGGATTGAACGTATCGCGTTGTTGGGAAGAAAGGGGTGGGAGAGTCTGGTCACATCCGGCTGTTACGTGATGTGCGCAGCTGACGGTCGAGGTGCCAGAGCGAACGGAGGTAAACTTTGGCTCTAAATTGCAGGCGCCGCTTGTCCGGACCGGAGCCGACCTGACGCCAACGCTGCGCCTTACTGAAGGTCATTCCTCAGAGCCCCCGGAAGATTGTCCTTCTTTCCCCCATTACACGCAGGTGGATTACTGCCCGAGAGCAAAACATGTCGGGGAAGGAGAGGATTGAAGTCTTTCCGTCGCGAATGTGAGTTTTTTTTCTTTGCATTTACCCGTTATTTCTAATTTTGGATCAATTTTAGGGCGGAAATATGAGGGATTCTGGAGATTTGCATTGCTTTCTGTTAAATTGACACGAGTGTTTTAATTTTCTATGCGAGTGTGTTTTACTGCGTAGCCCCAATGTAAGGGCCTGGTCCTTGCTGAATCATCTGTCTCTTTCCAAATAAAGGAACTGTCATTGACTACAAACTATGAAGTTTTAGCAGTGATTGAAGGTGGATGGTTCTTGGAATTGATTGCTGTGTCTGTACCCAGTTTAAACGACTTACTACTATCATGTTAAGTTGCAATTCTGCATTGCGATTGGGTTATTGTAATACGCTTTTGTTTTGAAGCAGAAGACGTCTAACTAAGAATTATTTGCGTATGTGAATACGAGAACTAGTTACGAATTTACTACAAATAATTATAGTTTGCATTTGGTCATCGTGTATTGCTCAAACTCACTTTGAACAAAGTGCTCATAGAGTGGATTCCATGATCTGGTTACAATTCTAACCTCCCTTACTGTCCATGTGGATTTTATAAGTTCTCCAAGTGAGGGATAGCTCCACTTTCCTCCCATAGATGTGTAGGTTGGTGGGTTATTTGGCCACTAATTACTGCCATAGTTTGTAGGTGAGATGTAGAATTTGTGGGTTTTAAAGGTAATCTTAAAATGCAAAGGTTGGAGGGAGATTTAGTAAGGAATGGGATGGCTTTGTGCAGTATAGGTGTAATGAGCCAACTCACCTATGATATAGGGAAACACTGAATAATATTTGATAATAGATTATTTCAATATATTGACATGGAACAAAATGTACATTCACTGGATCCAAATTTTTTCATCACTGCACTGGATGGCAATAGTTCAAGATGGCCATAATTCTCGAAACAAGTAGGAACAATCAATAAATGTGACTATCAGTATTGTCACTTCCCATGAACAATTTAAGAAAATTCCAGGGGCGGCACAGTGGCGCAACAGTAGAGTTGATGCCTGACAGCAGAGACCCAGGTTCGATCCTGACTACGAGTGTTGTCTGTATGGAGTTTGTATGTTCTTGTGATCGTGTGGGTTTTCTCCGGATGTTCCGCTTTCCTTCCGCATCAAAGACATGCAGTTTTGTGGGTTAAATGGTGTCTGTAAATTGTCCCTAATGTGAAGGATAAAACTAGCATACTGTATTGCTGGATAGAGCGGACTCAGTGGGCCGAAGAGTCTGTTTCCACGCTAGAGCCCGCCGGGGGCTCCAACAACAAGACCCGGAGCGCGGCCTTGCATCGCTCGGCGTGGCTTTAATGGCCGCGGGACAATTGCCATCACCCGCCGGGGGCTTTGACTGACATCGGGAGGGGAATGGGGAGTGCAGGGGAGAGATAAGTTTTTTTGCCTTCCATCACAGCGACGGAGGAGATGCGCTGTGATGGATGTCTGTGTAAACTGTGTTGTGTCTTGGGTCTTTTTTTTCATGTGTGTATGACTGCAGAAACAACATTTCATTTGAGCCTCTATGAGGTTCAAGTGACAAATAAATTGTATTGTGTATCTCTAAACTAAACTCCAGAGATGCTGCCTGTCCTGCTGAGTTACTCTAGCATTTTGTCTATATTTTAACCAGCATCTGCAGTATCCTCCTACTTTCTACATACAGTGGAACTGGTGAAAGTCTTTGAAGGATGACATATTAATTCCTGCAATGTTTCATGTTATCACTGTTAATTCATGGGTAGTCTTTTCCCAAGATTCACTCTTCCACTAACCACCAAAAAAGGTTATTACGTATTAGCCTTACCATTTAAAAATTGGCTATCATAAATTGTAGTACTTCACAAGCAAATAATTGAGCAGTTTCCAGGAGATGTGAAAAGTAGTCTGTTTTACAAACTGTGACTGTCTTCTGTGACCTTTTTATAATGCAAACCATTTTTTGAAGTAAATATTTTTATGTAAGCAGATTGAGAACTGGTTTGAGGGGGTTATGATATCTGATTGTACCAGAGAACTAAATCAGACCTCACCATGAATAAACACGATTTCTGCACATTTTTTTTAACATAGCTTGATTGTTCAACACTCTGGTATATTTATCCTCATTAACGGAATGTAAAAATCACCTTTTTGGTGATGTACATATAGGGAGGTTTCACGGCAGTCGGGTCACGACCCATGACCTGTACTGTTGCTACGCTATCCAAATGGATTACACGCGATGTACTGCAGGTAGGCACTTAACATTGTTTCCAGCGTAGCGGGCCTGTTAAAACCCGCTGAAATGGTCAATTTTTGCGCTGTAAATAATTATGGAAATCGGGATAAGCGTGTGAGACATTTAGCCTATTTCAGAATTCCAAAGGTGAGGAGAAATGACGGTAGATAGAAGTGAGAGCTGAAGGGACAACAACAGCCAGAGTGCTTGGCAAATATAGGCCGTTTGCTCACTGCATTTCATCAACTAAGGCATTATTTGTGTTTTTTCTTGATTCCTTTGGCATCGAAAAAGATTCTGAAGTGATAAATCTGGCTGTAATTTTTTTAAATCGCCCATGGTTCCCAAGTTGGTTTTTACATACAAAATGAAAATGCATCCGAAGAAAAATTTACGGCCAGATTTATCACTTCTGAGAATTTTTAGATACCAAAGGAATCACGAAAAAACACAAATAATGCCTTACTGTTGATGAAATGCAGTGAGCAAACGTGATAATTCCCAATATTTTCAATGTTTACCAAGCACTTTAGCTGCTGTTGTCCCTTCAGCTCTCGCTTCTCTTTACCTTCATTTCGCTTCACGTTTGGAATTCTGAAGTTGGGTACATGTCTGTCACACTTACCCCGACTCCCACAATTTTTTTCAGCGCAAAAATTCAACAAGGCGGTTTTTAGCAGGTAGGAAAGTACGTGTTTCTAGCATTAATAACATATACCGGAAGTGACGGATGTCTTCCAGTTGGATTTAACGTGCAACCCCCCTATAGACCTGATTTGAAGACAGTAAAATAATTCATATGCAAGGTAGCCTGGTTTATTTTTCAGGATCTGGGCATTGTTGACAAGGCCATTTTTTTAGCCTACATAATGACCATTGAAACAAGTACCTCGTTTAAGAGTCAGGCATGTGGATAGGTCTGGAGTTGCAGTTAAGCTAGTTGGCACATCTCCCATGCTGTAGTTTTTGTTGAACCAGATAGAAATGAAATTTTAAATTCCAGATTATTACGAGAGAGAACAACTACTTTCCCAATTCTGATGAGTATAACCAGTTCATCATGATTAAATAAACCTCCACCAAGGTTGATGGATATTGCATTATTTTATCCACTTTCAGTGAATAGTAAAAGCGGTCTTTGAGCTTGTTGTGCTTGCTATTTAGTTATTTTTAATTGTCTTAAAATTACTTGTCTCAACCACCTTCTCAGGCAGGGTTACAGATTGCAACCACACTTTTGATGGAAAAAGAAACTGTTGTTCAGATCCCCTCTGTATCTTTAACCTTCACCTTTAACCTATCACCCTATTGGTTTTTATGCCTGAGCTATATGGAATCTTGCAATCAGTGTTATCCACGCCTCTCCTATTTTCGAATACCACTATCGAGAATGCACTCAGCTTCCTCTGCTCCAGGGAAAACAAACCCAACCTATCGAGTTGCTACCCTAATTTAGTTTAGTTTAGAAATACAGCTCGGAAACAGGTTCTTTGGCCCAGAGTCCACGCCGACCGGTGATCCCCGCACACTTATGGGCCTATCCCACTTCAGAGACTATGCAGTTGCCACATGTTCGCGCAGGTGGTTGCCGGGGAGTCGCCTGCATGGTCGTGAGGAATTCCCGCATTCTGGGAACTAGTCGCGGCCTCATTATGGTCATCGCGAATTTTTCAGCATGTTGAAAAATTAGCGGTGACCAGAAAGAAGCCCCCATGGAGAGTAGTGAGAATTCTCTTGCCGTAGGTGGGTCGCCACGGGGTCTTAAGTGGGTTGCCAGGAGGTCGAAGGTTCTCGTAGGTTGTAGCCGGTACTGACCGGTGAAATTCATTGGCTCATTGGGAAAAAGAAACGCAAGCAGTAGTTTTCAGAACCTAGGCTAATCGACCGGTAATGCTAAATGTCTGCTGAGTTTCACAGCCGTGTATCTCTGGCTTCTTAAAAGTTGTCTCCACTTCTTCTTGCCCCCCCCCCCCCCCCCCTCTTTTAAAGGACTTACCGTACACTGCTTTAGCTGTCTTAATTACAGCGCTGACCGTCCTGTTCATCGCGGTGTGTGCCTGTATCACCTTGGCTTTGCACCATATGAATTTCACTCAGACAGCGCTCCCCCCACTTGCCCTGTCCCCCCCCCCCCCCCTTGCATAACGGGCTTGTGAAGGGGGGGGGGGGGTGGTGCGGTGTGTGTCCCCCTGTCTCCCGGTCTCACCCCCCCCGTTCCTACAAACCCATGTACAAACTCCGTACAGACAGCATCCGTAGTCAGGATCGAATCTGGCTCTCTGGTGCTGTGAGGCAGCAACTGTACCGTTGCGCCACCGTGCTGCCCCTCACAGATATTCTATCCCAGGCAATAATTTTGCAGAGTTTTCTTTGCACTACAGTGTGATGTCTAGAACTGTGTAGAATATTCTACAATGGCCTGACCAGATTTGTATAAAGTTGTACCAAGATCTCTCTGCTCTTGTATCCTATGGCCTGGCTAACAAAGATAAGAATCCAATATGCTTTCATCACCACCTTTTTCTCTACACGTGCTGTCACCTTCAGAGATCTTTGGATACTAATGTTCCTTTGTTCATCAATACTCCTCGGGATCTACCATTCATGGGATATGTACTACCTTTAAACCTCCCAGAATGCATAATTCCGTACTTATCAGTATTTAATGCCCTGTACTAGCTGGTCAGTATAATTCTGTAGCTTCATTGCCCAACTTATCAGATACCCATCAATTTTAAATTTAGTGTTATATCTGCACTTTCCTTTTGCCACCTTTGTCCTGGGTGACAAAGAGAAATGGGAGTTGCTTAGTTTAAACATTTTGAATGTGTTGATAAGAAGCTATGTCAATTTTACGTGGATTCTAATGAAAAGGTAATACAAATATGACATATCCGCTGTTTCTTTATCCTGTTGCTACAGGGCACAAACTATAATGAAGGCCCGGTTGAAAGGTGCTCAGACTGGTCGCAATTTACTGAAGAAAAAGTCTGATGCTCTTACACTACGCTTTAGACAAATCCTGAAAAAGATCATAGAGGTGAAATTTATGTATAAAGACCACCAATATAAGTTGAAATAAATATTCCTGTTTATTGCTATTGTGGTTAACATTAAAATTTCAGTGTATTACAAATTTTGATCAAGAAATGGCTGGAATTGGTCAGTTTCAAACACCATATCTATTTGGCAACCTTTACTGTTTTTATATTCATATTTTTCTTGCTAGTGAAATAGATCTTGTTTTATAATTTGTGGGGAGATGCATTTCCACCCACCTCCCCTAACCTTTGCTTTGTGGTGTTTGACTCCACCCGCTGTGTTATCGTGCAAACCTAATGCTTCTTTATGAGTTTATAGATTGTGTGTGGATGCAACAAGTTTTTTTGGCCTGCACCAAGCAACATTGATTGGGGGCAAGTCCTCCACATGTTATTTTAATTAAACTTTACCTTTGTAAAGAATGACAGAAGGAACAAATAGCAGGTTCTTTTTTTTGAATGTATAAAGGAGCAGTGTTCTACATTTAAAAACAAAATAGCGACAATAAAGTTAAGTAAAATAAAAGCCGTGAACTCTGCACAATATTATTTTATTTATTTATTGTGATTTATCTGTTTCCAGACCAAGACATTGATGGGTGAAGTAATGAGAGAAGCAGCTTTTTCTTTAGCTGAAGCTAAATTCACTGCTGGAGATTTCAGGTATGACTATAAAGAAAAAAATATTTTGCTAGATTACTTATTTAATCCTCTTGGTACAAAATTTGCAGCATTTAGTTATTGGTTAGTTGGTGTTGGAAAACCATGAATTGATGACTGTTGCATTCACGTTATGCACATAATTTATACATTCTATGTAGTGGATTAACATTAATGTTGAGTAAATTGACACCATTTTTTTTGTATTTAGCATTTTGTACTCCAAAATTGTATGTTGCACATTAAGGACATAGGCAGTTGCATTATCCTTTCCATTTGACCTTTTATTACTAAAATTGTGTATTTGCATGATATATGAAGGAGTGTATTATCCAAGTTGGTTATTATTGTATTTAATTTCTTGATTCTGGTATATGCAGTACTACTGTGATCCAGAATGTGAACAAAGCTCAGGTCAAGGTCAGAGCTAAAAGAGACAATGTAGCAGGTATGTTTTTATTGACACTTTGATATCTTGGTTCTCTTGGGAATTGGGGCATTTGTATAGCTGCAACATCAGTTTTACACCTAAATTAGCAAGAAGCTTTAATTTGATGGGATTTGGATGTTTTTGTAAACCTTTGCCAATTTAAAAGAAGCACCAGCAATGTTCTGTAGACTTATTGCCAGAGATGCCATTGACGACAATTTATTTTCCTGCAATATGTTGTCATGATCAACCTTACAGTGATGGGGGAACAATACATTTCTTTGTGTGGGAAGGAATTGCTGGTTTACACTGAATAAATGCATTTGGTTTGTTCAGTTGCTTGTTTTGCAATGAGATCTATCTGATATTTTGCTACATTTATTTTTTCAATTTCTTCCTCCCTTCGGTGGGGTAAGCCTGCTCCCTCATCCTGCTGGAGCCCGAACAACTACTTATTTTTAATGTGATAGAATGAATTCTGTAATTGGCTGTCCAAATAATATACAAGCTTTAAAAGTTAGGTGGTTTCAATACTAATTCCATTTTGCACTAAATGTAACGTAAACAAATGCAAAAAAATTAGGGACTCATAATGAATCTAAAGAAACAAAATATGATGGGGTAGAGGGAGAGAAAATATTTCCCCTTATGGTTTGGATCAAAACCAAATGCCGTAAATTCAATTGCAAATGTTATCTGTGTGTTCATTAGAAAGTGGAACACTACCCCCTGTAATTGTCGGAAGTGCGGTTAACCAAAATCTATATGACAAAAGGTGGAACGTCTTGTCTTGTTTGGAGTATAGACACAGTCACAAGAGCAATTAAATCATATAGTCTGCTTGGACCTGATTTATCTGAAATTTCAGGTTTGGAGCCCTGATTTGGATCCCTTTCCAGGAGGGAAAAGCATCCTGTGTAGTTTTAGTGGTGGATAGATTGATACTAATGATCAGTCAGTTCATTTCTTTAGCATTGTAATAATATGTAGCAGACCTAAATGACCAACAAAATAGAGGATAAAAATTGCAACCTTTTTCAACACCTATGTCATTCGGGGGGGGGGAGGGGAGGGGGGGGGAGGGAGGGGGGGGAGGGAAGGGAGGGGAGGGGGGGGGGAGGGGAGGAGGAGGGGAGGGGGAGGGGGGGGAGGGGAGGAGGAGGGGGGGGGGGAGGGGGAGGGGGGGGGAGGGGAGGAGGAGGGGGGGGGGGGGAGGGAGGGGGGGGAGGGGGGGGGAGGGGGGGGGGGAGGGGGGGGAGGGGGAGAGGGGAGGGGGGGGGACACGTCAGTTGTTGGCTGCTTCTCAAACTTCTACAAAGTGGTAAAGGAATGTATATTTTTGAGCAAGAAAAGGAGCAGTGTATGAATTGTATCTGTAAAAAAAATAGTGACTTGATATGAAATTTGTTTGCTGTTCCCTCATTTAGTGCATTTATGTTTTAATAGGTGTTATACTGCCAGTGTTTGAACATTATCACGAAGGAGGAGATAGTAAGTAAAAGCTCTACTTTTATCAAAAATGGAAATGTTAATTGTGCTTCTTAATGATGAAGTGGTTTATAGTAGCTGCATTATCCATAGAAGATATGTTGCACCACAAGGGATCAATGATGTCCTCTGTTGGCCTTGCCCTTGCAGGTTGCTTAAATCACAATTTGATGAAAATGTTGCCTAAAAGATGCAGAGACAAAGCACTGATAATTTGGGACAGCAGTTGTGTATTGCAGTAAGGATGTATCTGTCCTTAACACCATGACAGAGGAATCATGGCACATTCAAGTGTAGGGAGAAAAAGGAAATGTAGTCCTAGCGGATAGCATAGTCAGGAGAATAGACACTGTTCTGTGACGCAGAGAAGTTCCAAAGGCTCTTCTGCATTGGAGAAGAACTTGGAATGAGAGGTGGTGGATTAAGTGCTCTGCGTGTATCAGGTTACATTTGGAATAGTATAAATGCTGATCCTTTTTATATTAGCAGCACTATCATGTATTCCTGATTTATAGCTGCTTCTTTCTCAACAATCCCTAACACTAGCTAAACCTACTACATATGGCAAGTGAGAAAGACAAATATTGGAGTTCAGGGCCAAAATGTTACTGTAAGGTTCAAAGGTAAGGGCAACAAAATCCATGGAGCCCTGGATATCAGTGTTAAAAGGACAATTAAAGAAGAAAAAAACATACCAGGTTTAGATAAACTGAAACCAGGAAAAGCCAGGCAAAATAATTGAAAGTATAGCAATTCTTAAGAATTTAGTGTAGCAAAAAGGGTCACAAATATCAGTGGTAGGCAAGATTGGAAAACTCAAAGCATATTATATTCAGGATAAAGGAATATGGAAAGAAAGTAGGGCAATCTGGACAAAAATGGTAATCAAATAGTTATGTATTCCACATAAGGACCCCCGGCAGTCCTTTCAGGTGAGGCAGAGGTTCACTTGCACTTCCACCAAAACCCTCCCCCACATAGTTATAGTTGGAGATGCACAAATTCTCCTAAATTTTTAGTTGCAGTGCTTGAGCTGATGTTATTGAGTTTTTTTAAAATTAAGGTTATGAGTTGACCGGCCTGGCCAGAGGTGGAGAACAGCTGGCTAAATTGAAGAGGAATTATGCCAAAGCAGTGGAACTTCTGGTTGAACTGGCATCATTGCAGGTATGAGGTAGTGAAAAGCAAGACTAGGATATGATCTTGTACCGTTAAAAGTTTAAAATTAAGTTTTAAACGTAACTTAAACGTAAAATTACATTAGCAGAAGTACACTTTCATTAATGCACCATAACTATCAATCTTGTTAATGGTTATGCTTGACTAAGATGTATGTTTTGAAGTATAAAGAAAAAAACATGAAAGTAGGCAATTCTTAGTTTTTGTTTGCCACTATTAGCAGACTAAACTTAACTCTTTTTATTGCAGACTTCATTTGTGACATTGGATGAAGCTATTAAAATTACAAATAGGCGTGTAAACGCAATTGAACATGGTAGGCTCTTCATTTCTGCTATTGTCTTTAAGATATAACAATTTCAGACAATTGAGCATCTCAATTCATTAAAAAAAAAATCATGTTGCAAATCTTAGAAAATGTGAAAGCATTCTCATTTAATTTTTTTCATAGGCAATCACATGAAATCAATTTAGTTAAACCTTGCATAGCTGGATTTGGTTTAATGGATTGAATAAAATAGGTAATTCATGTTTCCTTTCTGTAAACTAGGATATAAGCATTTTCTTCCAAAGGGGCTGTCCCACTTGGGCGACCTAATTGGCGAGTTTAGAAAAGTTTGAAAAAATGACATGTTGAAGACCAGCTACGACTAACTTTGGGAAAATTGAACATCGAATAGTGGAGAGTGAAGACGAACTCCTTCAACTATGATGAAGACTATCTACGACTACCTTTGACTAACATGCTGACCTACTACAACTGAACCTACTAGTAAAAAAGTATCTTTTTTTTTCCATGGAGACATTTTTTAACATATTGAAAATACGCCACGGCATAGCGGAGACCACTCTCGAGCATGAAGGAGAGTTATGAAGACCTCCCACGACCTCGCTGCGTGTATGAGTCGAGGGCAAACTCGCCGGAACTCGCGGATTAGGTCGCCCAAGTGGGACAGGCCCTTTAAGCAGTCCATGAGTACAATTTCCATTTGTGGCTAGAGACCAACGAAGGCACTGGAAAATATAAAAGTGTAATTTATTCGAGCAGCAGAGCAAAGCAGTCTGAAAATTTGATGAATAGGTTTTCCTCTATTGATGATTCTGAGATTGTCAATTATCAGCTTTGTTGGGTCAGAGAACAAAACCACAATGGCACAAGTATTCTGGATTATTGACCATCTTAAAAAAAAAGTTGATCTATCACACACTACATCAGAAATGTAATATTTACTAATGGCGATGAAACATTCCAATAAGTTTGGAAATCGTTTATCGTTGTAACTTAAGCAGGTTTTTTTTCAGGATCATAAGCGGTCTCAAAACTTTCTCAGGTTCAAATTCTCATCAGAGATGTTCAAACGGGGAGTCATTCCAACCTCTAGTTATTTCTCCTGACCTATCTCCTTATACATAATTTTAAACTTATTTCTATGTCACCATTTTCCTAACCGGATAATGCAAATTGTCCATTGGACTAGAAAATGGCTGCTTCATTGAAGGTTTTCTATGCATGCAGAGTGTTGGCAAAGATGAGGTCACTAAGTATGAAAATCCATATCTTAGAAGAAAAAAAAATGTACAGTACCTTGAATACAGTGATACAGAGACATCTGGTAACAAGTCCAGAATGATATGAAGGTTAGAGGATGAGAAATAATTATTCTCTGAAGGTGTGGTAAAAGTGATTATCAATGCAGGACAACCTAATTTTATAATACAACCTTGGGTAAGGGTGACAATTGCAAGTGGAAAATGTGTAATTTCTCCTTTTACAAACTGGCAAGATGCAAATCTGGAATTATGTGTCATACCCTGTATTAGAATTGATGAATGTCATGTTACTACTCAACTAATTACTGTACCATTTTAATTTAGTTATAATTCCTCGGATTGAACGCACCTTGTCTTATATCATTACCGAGTTGGATGAAAGAGAAAGGGAGGAGTTCTATCGGTGAGTGTTGTGGCATTCTGCACAGTTCCCTGAAAGTGGAATCTCATGTTGATAGGGTGGTAAAGAAAGCTTTTGGTGTGCTGGCCTTTATAAATCAGAGCATTGAGTATAGAAGTTGGGATGTAATGTTAAAATTGTACAAGGCATTGGTGAGGCCAATTCTGGAGTATGGTGTACAATTTTGGTCGCCTAATTATAGGAAGGATGTCAACAAAATAGAGAGAGTACAGAGGAGATTTACTAGAATGTTGCCTGGGTTTCAGCAACTAAGTTACAGAGAAAGGTTGAACAAGTTAGGGCTTTATTCTTTGGAGCGCAGAAGGTTAAGGGGGGGACTTGATAGAGGTCTTTAAAATGATGAGAGGGATAGACAGAGTTGACGTGGATAAGCTTTTCCCACAGAGTACGGAAGATTCAAACAAGGGGACATGACTTGAGAATTAAGGGACAGAAGTTTAGGGGTAACATGAGGGGGAACTTCTTTACTCAGAGAGTGGTGGCTGTGTGGAATGAGCTTCCAGTGAAGGTGGTGGAGGCAGGTTCGTTTTTATCATTTAAAAATAAATTGAAGTTATATGGACGGGAAAGGAATGGAGGGTTATGGTCTGAGCGCAGGTATATGGCACTAGGGGAGAATACGTGTTCGGCACGGACTAGAAGGGTCGAGATGGCCTGTTTCCGTGCTGTAATGGTTATATGGTTCTGTTGGAACGTCTCTTAAGTTTGTTACTGGGTTACTTAAATATACATAAAATAGCAATGTGGGACATTTAAAAAGATAAAGGCATCATTAAGCAATGTCCACTCTACATACAGGTTAAAAAAGATCCAGGAAAAGAAAAAGCAGTTGAAGGAAAAGAGAGAAAAAGAAAAGGAAGGTCGGAGATTAAAACATGATAATGCACCAGCCAACCTACTTGAAGATGAAAAGGACGAGGACCTGCTCTTTGACTAATCTAAGCAAGGAGCTCCCATTACCTACCATTCACTGAAGCAGCGAGCTTAAAATTGTGATGTATTTGTATGTTATATTTAATATTGATTTGCAAACCCAATTACACTTGTCAGGTGGATACTGTTTTGTAAGTTCACAATTTGTTACATGTAAACAAAACATTGATTCTTGCACATTTCTGTACTGTATGGGAGATGTAATTATTCACTATTACTCTTTACAGTGAGCTCATGAAATATTTCCTGCAAACCAAGTTGATTAAATGATTTTAAAAAGCAATGTTAAATAGTTGGATGTTCTTGTGTTGTAACGTTGTGGATATCTGAATTTCCCCTGAATAAGGGGATTAATAAAGTCTAATCTAATCTAATAATGGTAATTAAAAATAATACAGGAATGTGTCTTTAGCTCTTTGAATATTCCATGGAAATAGCTCAAAGTAGATAACAGCAATTAAAACAGTTTCTAAGTCACCTTGTTGGTTAGTAATTAGGTTCCCATTTTTCTCCTCCGTGCATATTCATTACATATAGCTTACCTTTGTTGTGCTTTTGACCCAGCCTGGATTCTGGAAAAGCAGTATTCATAGGTCAGTTTTTAAGGAAGAACCCACTATTTTCTCTCATTATTCTCCTTTGAACTACGAAGATGCTACCATCTGTTTTATACCACGTCTGTAAAAAAAAAAGGCAGAATCCAATGATATTCAAAGTTTATTACGTGGTGTAATTGCACTAATCAAAATTTGTATATTTCACAATGGTTCTAAAATAATAGTAACATTTTAAAGTTTGATCTGTACTAATAGATATATAGAATGAAGATAGTAAAGTTATATATTTATGTCCCTTGCCCAAGTATGATTGCAAATAGAGGGAAAACTCAATAATCTTTCTGGCTCTCATACCCTAAGGCAATGTTCTTAAACTGGTGAATGGTTCACGACTTAATTTATTCAGATATTTATATGTTTTTTCTATGCTTAATAAAAGCATTGCCATTAAAGTGGTTAGTAAGCTCTTAATGATTGTGGAGCTGGAAATCTGATATGGTTTTCTAATTTCAAAGTAGCAGTATAATTCCCAAATTTACTGTAATATAACCTTTCATGGAAGACCAGACGAGCTAGTGGGATCATACATTTATAAATGGCAACACTGGAAGATCGCCGTAGGCAACTGTTGAACTGTAACTTTACTTTGTGTAGCAATTTAGCTACCAAAGTTGATATTTGGTGGTATTGTGAGCTTTTGTCGGGGAGAGATATAGAAAGTTATATTAGTTGGATACTAATATATTAAATCACATACTCCATAGTGTTTTGAGCTAGTTTTCCAAGAAAAACAACTGCAGTGATCAAAGCCTGAAAGAGTAGGATGGGGCTGAAGCCCAGTGTTTAGATGTTGGAATGGTTTTTATCATTCTAATACAGGTGCACAACCTTTTATCCGAAAGCCTTGGGACCAGACACTTTTCGTAATTCGGAATTTTTCGGCTTTCGGAATGGAAGATTTTTAGCGTAGATTTTAACGGCTGGCTCAGTGGTAGAGTGCTCGGCTCATATCCGCAAGGTCGCGAGTTTGCACCTCGATCCCGGCAGTTACTCGATCGCGAGTTTGAGTCTTCAATGTAGTTTTTTCTTGCAGAATAGGAGAGAATAGGAGAGGGTTAGGCTGGGATCATTCTCTGCGAGATGATCTTAGTGCGGGAGACAAGTGTAGGAGAGGTGTACTGATTGTGTGGGCAGAACTTTGGAAGTGATTGCCCACCATTCTCAAAAGCCGCTGTGTCTCCCTGTCCCTGGGATAGCAGGGGGTGATCAAACAGCACAATACCCTCCTCCCCCTCCAACTCCAGAGGAATCCGCTCCCCGATGGGCCGCTACGGCGACAAGTGGCAGTTCGCCCACAGCCCGAGCTGCGCCCCCTCATCCGCCACCCCAAGAACAAGACGTACCTTGCACACGCTTCTGCCCCTACGGGGAGCGTGTTCCTCTGGAGTTGGAGCGGGGCTGGGCTGGAGTTGCTGATCTAGGATCTCCGTGCTTGCAGTGGGCCTGGGGGTCGGTGTCCCGATGAGGGGGCGCAGCTCGGGCTGTGGGCGAACTGCCACTTGTCGCCATAGCGGCCCATCGGGGAGCGGCTTCTGGTGGTCCTGACGTCTCCGGCCACCCCCCTGTACAGGAGCTGAGACTGGGAACTGTACCGCCCTTGCAGGTGAGTGGGGTTGTTTGCAGTTGCAGAGGGAGGGGGCAAGGGCGGTACAGTTCCCAGTCTCGGCTCCTGTCCAGGGGGGTGGCCGGAGACGTCAGGACCAACAGGAACCCGCTCCCCGATGGGCCGCTACAGCGACAAGTGGCAGTTCGCCCACAGCCCGAGCAGCACCCCCTCATCCGCAACCCGAGCAGCACCCCCTCATCCGCAACCCGGGTTGCTCTGGAGTTGGAACGGGGCTGGGCTAGAGTTGCTGCTGGCTGTGTGTCTCTGGGATCTCCGTGCTTGCAGTCGGTGTCCCGTTGGTCCTGACGTCTCCGGCCACCCCCCTGGACAGGAGCTGAGACTGGGAACTACCGCCCTTGCCCCCTCCCTCTGCAACTGCAAACAACCCCACTCTCCTGCTCACCTGCAAGGCGGTACAGTTCCCAGTCTCAGCTCCTGTACAGGGGGGTGGCCGGAGACGTCACAGCCCGGGCTGCGCCCCCTCATTAGCAACCCCAAGAACAAGACGTACCTTGCACACCATCAGCTTCTCTCCCTACGGGGAGAGTGTTCCTCTGGAGTTGGAATGGGGCTGGGCTGCTGCTGGCTGTGGGTCTCTAGGATCTCCGTGCTTGCAGTGGGCCTGGGGGTCGGTGTCCTGTTGGTCCTGACATCTCCGGTGACTGGCACTGACCTGCTGGCATCGCCGACGTGAAGACAGTGCAAAGCCCCCGTGCTGGTGCAATGGGCGGGGAGCTGGAGAGGGGAGGGAAGGGGTCACACACATGGCCGGGAAGCAGAGGGGTGTAGGTGGGGTGAAACTGAAGTGAGCGACAATCTGCTGCTGCCTGCCCGCTGAGTTAAAAAGTTCCCACGCAAGACTCACGATACACTGTGTATCGTGACTCTACCGTGGGAACTTTCTAACTCGGCAGGCAGCAGCAGATTGTCAATTATTAACCCTCCCGCACAATATACCCTCACCTTCTCTTTTATGAATGGGGATTTAGTTCCCCTTTCTTAGAGGACCGACCAGAGGTTCCGCTGTCACCTCTGCGGGCCGCCCTCGGTGAACGTCTTCAAGGACCGAAAAAATGTCCGCTATTCGGAGCTTTTCGTTATTTGGAATTTCGGATAAAAGGTTGTGCACCTGTAGAATGATTTTCCAATTCCAGTGGTAATTTAAAGAAAAAATTCACTCCTAGTTTTTTTCACATATTTTTTGGATGTTCAAAAAGTTGAAAATAAACACTTAAGAAATGAGTTAATTTATGTTTTTTGCTCATGTGACAAAATAAATTATGAAATTATACAGAAGGGAGAATAAGATGAAAATTTAGTCGAGGGCGAGTGACACGGAAATAGTTTAAGAAGCACTGCCCAAAGGCACGCTCCCTATCCAAAAAGCACAGTGGGGATGAGGAGACTATATTGCAGTTAATAATTCGTGAAACATCAAAACCTCTGAAATACCAAACTAAATTTGTTGATAGAAAACATAAATAGTACGGATGAGGAGACTATATTGCAATATAGGTCACACAGGGAAAGGATACCCATTTAATCAGAACAGAGGCTTTACTCCTCCTTCCATCTTCTCATGTAACCCATTCTCTCCCCCACTAAGCATAGCTTCCTCCCATCTTATCTTCTCTCGAGAAAAAATGTCATTAGTGATGTTGATTAGCATAGCCACTACATTAATCAGTCATAATGTAAATAGCCAGATTGAATTGAGATTTCGACACTTGCTCTTTTGTGAAAAAATCCTCAATTTTTGTTTGAAAAGGACATGGGCAATAATTCAGTTAACAGGGACATATATAGTTTGGATATTTTAAACCAGTTAATTCACAACTTGAGTAACAATTTTCTTTCGTATCTTTATTGGATCCCTGGATAGAGTGAATATGGAGAGGATGTATCCACTCGTGGGAGAGTCTAGGACAAGAAACCATAGCCTCAGAATAAAAGGACGTACCTTTAGAAAGCAGGTGAAAAGGAATTTGTGGAATTCATTGCCACAGACGACTGTGGAGGCCAAGTCAATGGATATTTTTAAGGGATGGATTGACAGATTCTTGATTAGTAAGGTTGTCACGGATTATGGTGCAAAGGCAGTAGAATGGGGTTGAGAGGGAAAGATAGATCAGCCATGATTGAATGGCGGAGTAGACGTGATGGGCCGAATGGTCTTATTCTGCTCCTAGAACAGGAACCTAAGCTGATTATGCTCCTACCATGCTGTAATTTTAAAGATTACATTTTATAAAAGCAAAGCCCAGAATTATACACCAGTTGCATTTGACCTGCAATAGGTTGCCTTTCAATTGGGCTCTGATTTAATTCTACTACCTTTGAGGACAGTTAACAAAGGGCATGAAATGGTGATATTAGCAACAATATAGCAGAAATGTTTGTTACATATAAGCAGTACTTGGCTGCGCATTTCAAAACCAGTGAACTGCATGGCTACAGAACAAATGCTGGGAAGATGTTTTGTGTGTTGTCAATTTTCTACAATTACTTAATAAAGCTATTATTATTGGTATGGATAAATCTAAGGACGTGCCACAAATTTAATTATCACACAAATGGGGAAACCCAGAATCTTGCCAAAAAGCAGAGAAACCAAGAAATATTAAAGTACTTGGAAATTTATTTGGTTTACTTAATAGGCACCTCACAAACATGGATTTGCCTAAATTCAATGAGTATTTACCTTGGCATATCTTAGCACTTCATTGGGATCATTTATGGCTTCCACTCCAGTTCTACGACTTAGAACAGGCGGGCATCAACTACTGCAGCTTGGCTGAACATGATATTGTGTGCTGGTTTTCAGATCTTGACTTTCAAATACTCTTCCTTTTCTCAGTCAGATGCTGTGTTAGCACACTGAAGGACAGTGATTCTTTACTGCTGTACCCCCTGTGCTCTGTTGGACTTCAACTGTTAGTTTTTCTGTTGATATTGTGCTGATTTTCTAAACTAAAATGACTTCTCTTTGTGGTTAGTTTCTGGAGCTCCTGTTCTCAAAATAAATATTCCCGAAGCTTCCCAATTGAATGGGGCAGGACTATAAAACCCAGGATGCCTGGATGTGAGTCAGTCACTCTGCAAGATCGTGAGGGAGAGGCTGTCATTCTAAGCTGTGAATCAACTGAACTGTGAGTCTGCAATGTACTTGCAATAAATGATTTGTTAGCCCTTAATGACAATGCCATGAGTTGTTTGGCCTGCTGCCCTGCCTGTGCTTGAAACCGCAATGCTTTATTAGGTGCGACTATGTTTGGAAGGAATAAGTGCTTTATTAGGTCCGACTGTGTTTAGTCCAAAAGTCCCGTTCATTTCGTGACTTCCGCTTAGTGGACAGGTCGCGCTGATTGCGTAATTTACAGTGAGTGCAGAGGTCGCGCTGATTGCGGAAGTGCCGCTGACTGCGGAAGCCCCACAGTGGAGAGGCCGTGCTCAGCCGTGTGAGTAGATTCAAGAAAGCTTACTGTCATATATAGTGTGGGAGTGAGTGTGTGTGTATATATATTGGAATTGGTGGAGAGGAAGAATATTGTGTTAGGGGATCAGCCCTCCTGTGTGAAGCTGGGACCCAACGGGTCCCACTTAGTCTAGTACCCAATGTAAGACTTTTATAACATCAACATAAGATTCTGTAATAGCAAGCAATCTAAATTCACTTATTTATAACATGGAAGAGTGCATCAAAGGAACAGGCCCTTTGGCAATGCCGAATTTAAATTAAACCAATCTCTGATATATATCCCTCCATTCTCTATAATATTCATGTGCAGATCTAAAACATCTATCACCACCACCATTGGCAGCATATTACTGGCACCAACCACTCTAAAAAAACCTGCCCTGCGCATATATTTCAAACTTTCATTTTAAGCCCATCCCCTTAAGTCAATGACATTTCCACCCTGGGGAAAAAACATATCATATGCTTCTATCAGGTCCCTGAGTTCTTGAGAATCCATGTTTGTCCAACATTTTTGGTCCTGCCCCTCTTTACAGTTAATACCCTCTATTCTAGGCAATACCCTGGTAAACACCTTCTGAACCCTCTACAAAGCCTCCAAATCCTTCCTGTTATGGGCCGACCAGAACAAGAATGCATCCTAAACAAAGTTCTATAAAGTTACAACATGACTTCCTTATACCCAATTCCCCAAGGCAATCATACAAATATGCATTTTTATTGTATTATCAGTTCCTGGAAGCTATGGACTTGGACATTAAAAACCCGCTACATTAATGCTGTTAATGGTCTTGCTATTAACTGTATACTTTCCCTTTCATTCAACCTGCCAAAGTCCCAACATCTCACACTTGATCGGATTGAGTGCCACCTGCCATTTCTCCACCCATATTTGTAACTGATCTATATCCCGCTGTATTTTATTTACTAACCGCACTGTATGCTTCTCCATCAATTTTGCTGTCATCTACAAACTTACTAACCAACCCATCTAAATTTATATTCAAGTAATTTATATATTTCACAGAGATCCCAGCACAGATCTCTGCAAAATGCAGACCGCCAGCCAAACACGTAATTTAATTGGCAATAAGACATTTACATTGAGATATTTAAGTAATCAATTCAACTTATTAATATCAGTAACTGACCATTATCCTATTGTATTCTTTGACAGCCTTCTTCAATGCTGCCACCGATGTTTGTGCCTGCTGTAGATTTAGTAACTGATCCATCTACATTTATGTCTCAGTTGTTTTTATATATTACTAGACTAAGTGGGACCTGTTGGGTCCCTGTCACATGGGAGGCCTGGTCCCCCAACGCAATATTCCACCACTCACCCATAGCCCCCCCGGGAGGCCTGGTCCACCAACGCAATATTCCACCACTCACCTATAGCCCCCAACTGCGCATTTGCGGCTCATTTCCCCTCATCCCACAGCACTCCCTCCCTCTCCTCTTCACCCTCCCTCTTTTTAAACTTAAAATAATTCACTATCTTTTCACTTTAAAAAATCCAATTCCCTTGCCCTGCCCATTACAATGTTTGAAATGACAGGACTCAGTGTCCTGTCTTTGTAACATTGTAACGGTAATGGCAAGGGAATTGGATTTTTTTAATTGAAAGTTACATTTTTAAAGTTTAAAATGTGAATAACTTGTAAAATATACCATCAATCTGAACGAAACATGATACAACACACCACATGACAATGGTGAGTACGGTGGTCCAAGAATTATAGCACTATCGTGTACCTTTTGGCGTAATTTCAGGATCACATGGGCAAACACACAGAATCAGAGACATAGAAACAAACAAGACGAAAGTTTTAGTAATGTACTAGACTAAGTGGCACCCGTTGGGTCCCAGCTTCACACGGGCGGGCTGGTCCCCAACGCAATATTCCACCTCTCCACCAATTCCAATATACACACACACAGACTCCACCTCACACATACACACTCACTCAGACACTCACACACATACACACACTCACACACCATGTATATGATTGTAAACTTTCTTGAATCTACTCACACAGCTGAGCGCGTCCTCTCCACTGTGGGGCTTCCGCAGTCAGCGTGTCCTCTGCACTTACCAGAAATTACGCAATCAGCGCGATATCTGCACTCACCGGAAATTACGCAATCAGCGTGACCTGTCCACTAAGCGAAAGTCACGAAATGAGCGTTACTTTCGGACTAAACAGTCGGACCTAATAAAGCATTTATTCCTTCCAAACACAGTCGCACCTAATAAAGCATTGCAGTTTCAAGCACAGGCAGGGCAGCAAGCCAAACAACTCTTGGCATTGTCATTTCATTTCCAATTAAGCATTGCACTTTCAAGCACAGGCAGGGTAGCAGGCAAAACAACTGGCATTGTCATTAAGGGCTAACAAATCATATATTGCAAGTACATTGCACTCACAGTTCAGTTGATTCACAGCTTAGAATGACAGTTGTGGCCTCTCCCTCGCGATCTTGCAGAGTGACTGACTCACGTCCAGGCATCCGGGGTTTTATAGTCCTGCCCCCCCCCCCCCCAGAAAGGGGCGTTACCTTGATTGACAGGCGAGAGGACCAATCAGCTGATCTCAAGTTTTTTAAAGACTCATAACTTTTTATATTTTTGATTGATGGGAAAAATCCTCGGAGCTGGTTCAGCGGAGGACTGCGAGTAAGATGGCCAAAAATCACAGCGATACAGGGTAGCGTTTTTTCTAAAATCAATCTCCAGCTCAGACAGGAAGTGGTCAAGATGAGTTTTAATTATATAGATACTAGACCAAGTGGGACCCGTTGGGAGGTCTGGTCCCCATTGTTCTCTGCAGATCCTCTCAATTTCTTCCATTCTTCTCTGCAGATCCTCTCAAGCTCTGCCAGGTTGGATGGGGAGCGTCGATGCATAGCTATCTTCAGATCCCTCCAGAGATATTCGATCGGGTTCAAGTCCAGGCTCTGGCTGGGCCACTCAAGGACATTCAGACTTGTCATGAAGCCACTCCTGCGTTGTCTTGGCTGTGTGCTTAGGGTCGTAGTCCTGTTGAAAGGTGAACCTCTGCCCCAGTCTGTGGGCCTGAACGCTCTGGAGCAGGTTTTCATCATGTATCTCCTTTTACTTTGCTCCGTTCATCTTTCCCTCGATCCTGACTGTTCCCAGTTCCTGCCGCTGAAAAATATCCCCACAGCATGATGTTGCCATCACCATGTTTCACCATAGATATGGTATTGGCCAGGTGAGTGGTGCCTGGTTTTCTCCAGATGTGCCGCTTGGCATTCAGGCCAAAGAGTTCAATCTTGGTTTCATCAGACGAGAGAATCTTGTTTAGGTGCCTTTTGGCCAACTCCATGCGGGCTGTCATGTGCCTTTTACTGAGGAGTGGCTTCCATCTGGCCACTCTATCATAAAGGCCTGATTGATGGAGTGCTGCAGATACAGTTGTCCTTCTGGAACTTTCTCCCATTTCCACAGAAGAACTCTGGAGTTCTGTCACAGTGACCATCGGGTTCTTGGTCATCTCCCTAAACAAGGCCCTTCTCCCCCGATTGCTCAGTTTGGCCAGGCGGCCAGCTCCATGAAGAGTCCTGGTGGTTTCAAAGTTCTTCCATTTAAGAATGACGGAGGCCACTGTTCCCTTTGGGACCTGCAATGCTGCAGAAATTGTTTTATACCCTTACCCATATCTGTGTCTCGACATAATCCTGTCTCGGAGGTCGGCGGACAATTCCTTCGTCTTCATGGCTTGGTTTTTGCTCTGACATGCACTGTCAACTGTGGGACCTTATGGTATGTACCTTTGGGACAACTGTGGGACAGGTGTGTACCTTTCCAAATCTTGTACAATCAATTTAATTTACTACTTGTGGATTCCAATCAAGTTGTAGAAACATCTCAAGGACAATCAATGGAAACAGGATGCACCGAAGCTCAATTTTGATTGTCACAGCAAAGGGTCTAAATACTTATGTAAATATGATATTTCAGTTATTTATTTTCCCCTGCCTGTCAGTAAAGTAAAGTAAAGTAAACTTTATTGTCAATTCAAATAATGCAACAAGTAGTTACACAGAGGAATGAAATTGCGTTTCCCCATACTCCAAATGTGCAAGTAATATTTATAACACAGACAGACAATATACCAATAAAGATAGACAATGGACATATACATTATATAAAATATTCACAGTGTGCCAGAGTGTAGTAAAATTTTGAGGTATGTTATTAAGGTGCAATAATAAAAGGTGCAATATAGAAAAGTGCAAATAGCATACTGCAGACATTGAGTTAAAGTTAATTTGACAGTCAGTTGGTCTTTGTTTGTGTAATGTTCATGGCATTTTCTTGAGTGTGTTGAGTAGTCTGATGGCCTGAGGGAAAAAGCTGTTTTTGAATCTGGTGGTTTTGCTCCGCATGCTGCGGTAGCGCTTGCCGGATGGTAGGAGGGTGAACAGTTTGTGTGCTGGGTGGGTGGTGTCTTTGATGATATTGGTTGCTCTCTTGCGACAGCGAGATGGGTATAAGTCCTGGATTGCTGGTTGGGGTGATCTAGTGATCTTCTCCGCTGTCCTCACCACTCTCTGTAGGGCCTTCTGGTCAGCAGCAGAGCAACTGCCATGCCAGACTGAGAGACTGCTGGTAAGAATGCTCTCAATGGCACCCCTGTAAAAAGTGGTGAGGGCAGAAGGAGGGAGGTCGGCTCTCCTCATCCGTCGAAGGAAGTGGAGGCGTTGCTGTGCTTTCTTGACTAGGGAGATGGTGTTGGTGGACCATGTCTGATCATCTGTGATGTGCACTCCCAGGAACTTGGTGCTTTTCACAGACTCCACTGCACTGCCATTGATGGTAAGTGGGGTGTGTGCTGTCTGTTTCTTCCTGAAGTCCACAGTTATTTCTTTTGTCTTATTGACATTGAGTTGAAGGTTATTGATGTCACACCAGTTGATGAGTTGTTGTACCTCCTCTCTGTAGGCAGAGTCGTCACCGTGGCTGATGAGGCCCACCACTGTTGTGTTATCTGCGAACTTGATGATGTGGTTCGAATTGTGTTTGGCACAACAGTCATGTGTCGTGTGTCGCAGCACTTCCAATTGCAATACCACTTCACCCTCCCCCTCCCGTCGAAGCACTTGCTTGATGGTGTTGTATGATGGCAACATTGTTACAAATGCCGGGTGGACCACTGATGGTGGAAGCACAGTGTTCCTGTATTGCAACTTTGTATCAAAGTTTGTTGGAAGCTGCCAGCAAGGATTTAAACTAAAAATCTTGTTAAAGTTGCCTTTTTTAAACCTTTAAATATCAATAAAATGAAATATAACATCAAATCTGAAGGCAACTTGATTAGCCCCACGACGGGAAAAATCTGAGTAAGGTTCTGCAAAAATATTAGCACTACCGTGTACCATTTTAACGAAAATACAATCACACAGACAAACACACACACACAGAGACACATATAGAAACAAGACGAGACTTTTAATAGTATACTAGACCAAGTGCAGATTTGTTCCCGCAACACGCGGTTGCAAGGGGGGGGGGGGCGGCGGCCTGACGTCATCTAGGCGTACGCCGTCGTGACGCTGCGTACGACATCAATGCACCTGCGGGCCGAAATGCCGTTGACGCGTGGGATTTTCGGACAGTGCAGGCCCGTGGGGACGGCGATAAGCAGCGGGGGAACAACCGATCTGTGCCTTCTGCGAGCGTGACAGAGCCGGGCCGGGCCGGGGGGGGGAGTGGAGGTGAGCCGGGTGGCAGCAGCGAAAATCGCTAGTGAAATGTGAAAAATGGCACAGTTTTTGGAGGAGAGCCGGGCGGCAGCAGCCGTTATGGTGGCTAGCCAGCAGGAGGCGAAAAAATGAGTGAGTGGGGGGGAAGGATTTTATTTAAAACGTGTACATAAAAACGACGAAATGTAATGAGTGGATATGCGAATGCAAAAGTGAAATCGCTAGTGAAATGGAAAAAAATCTCGGAGTTTTTGCGTGTGGTTTTGGCGGACCAACGAATCAAAGGCCAAAAATCTAATCTGAAAATCTAATCTGACATACACCCACACACAGAGTTTTAAAAGTATATAGATAGATAGATAGATAGATTGATATAGATATATATCACAATCAGTAGAGGTGCTAGCACTGATCTCTGCAAAACACCACTAGTCACAGACCTCCAGCCAGAATAACATGCTTCCACCACTACCATCGATCACCCATGGGTAAGCCAGTTCTCAATCCAAACTACTAAATAAAGTTTGGATCCCATGCATCTTAATCCAAGATGGCTTCAGAATGGCAACCTTTAGATGATTCTATCCTCACCGAACTGCTTTCTTATCCTTCTAAGACACTAAAAATGCAGATCAACATGAGCTGCAAAAGTGATTTTGCAATCACACATAAGTCAGGTGTGCTTTTATTGAAAATCTACAAATACACTTTTACATTATTCCGTGTGCTGGTCAAGTGTCAGAAAATAATTTCTATAATTAGAGTGTAGATATATCGCCAGCTGGGGCCGTAACCCTGAATACAAAGATTCCTAACGTTAAAATCTGCATAATTTGCACATGGCACATCCAAACATCTGCCCAATGAACATCAAAGGCATGAATATTGTACATATAATTTGGCATGTCATCAAACCCAGATATCTATTTATTGCTTGATCCACCAATAATGTTAAAATACCCCAATAGCTTCTACGGCTATCAACACTTAACCTTGTCATAGTTGCTGCTTTGCTTTTAAACAAGCAGTTATGCATCAAGTGCACCATCCACAATGCCTCTGCACTATGTTTAATACTGGAAAAATCACTTGCATAAAAAACAAACAAAATTAAAACATGCATCATAAATCATTCAGCCAATTTTATCCAGAAACAGTGTCGATGAATTCCAGTGTTTAAAAGCTAGTCTCAAAGATGAGAAACACAAATGTCATTACTAATCAAGATTTCATGAAAAACATTTTACCAGGACTCTCATTCATTTTAAATTAAAACATTCACATTTGCTTATTGCCTTTTGAAAAGGCATCTGCTTAGGATGTCCACTGTGCCAATTATTGACTGACTGTACAGTAGTTACATTCAATAATTCTATTCCAGCCTACGATCAAATTTTCTGATAAGAGACAATGTATGTCTGCACAAATTAGGTTCACACATACACACTTTAAAAACAAATGATCAAGTCTTTCAATTGAATAAGTCTCTAAATTGCTCAAAGCTAAAGTGTTTCCTGTTAGGAGGAAACCAAATCTACTATAATGTAAAAAAATGGAATTTTTGAATTCTATTTTCCAGAAAAAATATAATCGTCCGCATACTTTCCTAACAGAGACTGGAACAGTGGAACAAGCTATGCACATCAAGGTTGCAACCAAAACAAAATAAAAATACCGCACCTAAAAGCATTAAATCTGTAAGGTCTAGAGACATGATTATGTACAGTACGATTCAAAGAAAGCTAATGACAGAAGTGTATCTATATTTACATTATAAATAGTTTCTATAATAGTAATTACACAAGTATTTCTACCACCAATTGCTGGCATAAACTGGAATGTCAATTAGTTAATCCCTGCCCATGGCTCTCCCCTCCCCTCCCCGACCACCCCACCCCCCCAACTACACATTCTGCCGTTGCAGGTCATAATCATTTTCTGACAAATTGCCAGAAAGTCCTGTCATTTGTTTTCACCGGAGCCATGAAGATGGGACCCACTGAGGTTCTGTGTCAAGTTTGTTTATGAGGCGAATTAACTCCTGGTATGCTTTTTCCAAGTCCGTATTAACAATTGCTGCATCAAAATAATGTCCATAGTTTTGCTCCATTTCCCTGGCCTTTTCTATGATGTCCCGTAAATCTTCTGGCTGCAACACAAAAATAAATGTTGAATATAGTTGTAGCTGCAGCTTTCCTTGAGCAGACATAGTAAAGGGTTACAGTCTGAAGAAGGGTTTCGGCCCGAAACGTTGCCTATTTCCTTCGATCCATAGATGCTGCCTCACCCGCTGAGTTTCTCCAGCATTTTTGTCTACCTACAAAGGGTTACCTGTTCCATGTTGAATTAGATCACTAAAGGAGCGACTGGAATTAAACAGTCAAGAGAGCAATTCCCTGCTTTGACAGAAATATTAGTTTAGTTGAATTTAGTTTAGAGATACAGCACGGAAACAGGCCCTTCGGCCCACCGAGTCCACACTAACTAATGATTCCCACACATTAACACTATCCTGCACACACTAGGTACAATTTATAATATTACAAAGCCAATTAACCTACAAACCTGTACGTCTGTGGAGTGTGGGAGGAAACTGGAGCTCCCGGAGAAAACCTACACATGTCACGGGGAGAACATACAAACTACATACAGACAGCACCTGTATTTAGGATCGAACCCGAGACTCTGGCGCTGTAAGACAGCAACTCTACCGCTGCGCCACTGTTCTGCCCTTCCAGTACTTAAGATCCAATTTAATACCATCCTTACAACAGTGGCCTCTCCACTTCCAAAACATCCTCTCGAGTGCATCAAATATTCCACACATTCACAATCATTTTTATTTAGGTCATATTTGAGAATGGGAATTAGATTAATATTATCAAAAAGTAACAAATGTTGATGCATTCAGAAGACATTTGTCATAGAAACATAGAAAATAGGTGCAGGAGAAGGCCATTTGGCCCTTCGAGCCTTCACCACCATTCATTGTGATCATGGCTGATCATCCACAATCAGTAACCCGTGCCCGTCTTCTCCCCATATCCCTTGATTCCGCTAGGCCCTAGAGCTCTATCTAACTATCTTTTAAATTCATCCAGTGAATTGGCCTCTACTGCGTTATGTGGCAGAGAATTCCACAAATTCACAACTCTCTGCGTGAAAAAGTTTTTTTCCCACCTCAGTTCTAAATGTCCTCCCTTGTATTCATGGACAGTGGCCCCTGATTCTGGACTCCCCCAACGTTGGGAACATTTTTCCGGCATCTAGCTTGTCCAGACCTTTTATAATTTTATATGTTTCTATAAGATTCCTTCTAAATTCCAGTGAATACAAGCCCACTCTTTCCAATCTTTCCTCATATGTCAGTTGTGCTAATCTTGCCTAAAACACAGGAAGTGGAGTACTCCATGCAGCACTTCGACTATAATTTCATTAGATTATTGCTGACCTGCACAGGAATATCATTTATCCACATCTGCTCCAAATTCTAACAGCCAATTCTAAAGGTTTCCATTTATCAAACATCAAAATTAGTGGTTAAGAGGCTTCATGAGATAGAGGTGAGGAGAAACTCAGCAGAATACCATACATATAGAAGCAAACTTGACATCTTCCAATATCATTGCAAAGGAACCATGATACCTTGCTAAGAGATAAATAAAAGACAAAACCTTTCTGGACTTTGAACACGACATGCATTATGGGTGAGAAATAGGTGCAGAAAGGAAGGCCTTTGCTGGAGCTGCTCTTGTTGACAGGAATAGGCATATCAGCCAGAATCATTCAGCTGAATGATGTGCCATGCAAAGAAATGGTAAGCCCAAACACCATCACAAAGTATCACAGGATGCCACTTGTAAAGATAATCTGAGGTGTGTGTGGAAAATGAGTAAGCATAATCAAAAATGAACCTGCTGAAAAAATACAGAATTATTTTAGGGGTGTCAATACTTTTAAAGTCAATAATGAGGAAAGGAGGATTGGTAATAATATCTCCCTTATCTTTGGGACTTGTAATGTGATGTACTTTGGACAATGTGGAAATTGATTGAAGTTTAGTGTGCACTACTTAAGAATGGTAGTTTTCACAAATGGGCAAAACTGTTTGAATTTCACCTAGGCAAATGTGATTTTATCCACTGGAAATTACACATTCTTCCCATAACCCCCGACACCCTTACTGATCAAGAATATGTCAATGTGTGCATTAAAAAAACCCAATGACTCGGCCTCCACAGCCGTCTGTGGCAATGAGTTCCACAGAATCACCGCCTGCTATTTGGTATTTTTTCTGCAGACAGCACATATTAATTTTAAATCTGATTGATAGACTTTTGATAACCAAAGGTACTACAAGATTGAGAACCAAGATAGCTCCTTGCTCAGCTAGGATCTCACTGATTGCCACTTGGTGCTTGAAGGCCTTTAGTACGATGCTCTCGTGGGTGCGTGTTTATAAAGTTCACAAAAGCAAGGAGGAAGATAAAGCTCAAGAGCATGCTTCATGGAATATTTTGGAGTTTTTATATTAATCACAATAACCTTCCTTCTCTTCCTAGCCTAATTGCTAAACACGTTGATGAAGAATGGTCAGAAAATTACAACAATGCTGAAAGATGATATATATTTAATTTGAAAAATGTAAAATACTTTGTAATTAATATAAATAACAGGACAAAGTACTGCTGCTACCAGTTCTTGAACTACACTCAACAATAAAACTATATTTTAGTAAGGGTCCACAGGAATCTGATTAAATAGCAATTTTAACCATAGAAAACATACCTTAGGATTTTTTCCCTCTTTGGTGAGCATTGCACGCAATCGTTCTTGGGAAGGTGGCGCAATGAAGATTATGTAAGGTTTCAAGTCAGAATTTCGCAGAATCCTCAGTGACTAGAGAATTAAAAAAAGCAGCATGGTTAAAAAAATCTTGTATGGTTATTTTACAATTTTATTTCCATTCTATTGAGACTCAACTTATCGAGCTATGAATTACTTCAGATACATAGACCACTTAATCTAATCCAACATTTATGCTCCTTGGATCATTTAAACCATAAGATGATGGACAAGCTCTGTCATGTAGATAGTTAAGGGCGGCATGGTGGCGCAGTGGTAGAGTTGTTGCCTTGAGAGCCTGTCCCACTTGGCGATTTTATCGGCGACTGCTGGCAGCATTGACTGACGTATTAGGTCACCAAAAAATACGCGCCGTGATGACGTATGACGCAACGTGAGGACGTATGATGCGCGGTGTTTTTTCAAGTGTCGCAACATTCTTTTTGTCGCCGCTGGATTTTGAAATGTTCAAAATCTTTTGGCGACACTGATATAACGCCGGCAAAATTGCCAAATGGGACAGGCCTTTTACAGCGTCAGAGACCCGGGTTCAATCATGACCAAGGATGCTGCCTGTACAAAATTTGTACATTCTCCCCGTGACCGCTTACGCTGCGTGCTCCTGGTTTCATCCCACAACAAAGACATAAAGGTATGTAGGTTAATTTGGCTTTGGTAAAAATTGTAAATTGTCCCTAGTTTGTAGGATAGCACTAGTGCACGGGGATCACTGGCGGCATGGAAATGCCTGTTTTCATGCTGTATCTCTAAATCTGAAACTGAGTTAAGCTTTCAACGAAAATTTGATGAAATCTACATCAAATTAGAGAAATACAGTGGGTCATAAAATAGCTATATTTAACAATAATATTTATTGGACCGATTTATATTTAAGATGAAGCTATTAAATTAACATTTGAAGACTAGCCTGAAATATCCTAAGGATTCCAATCACAAAGCAGGTAGATAAAATATGTTAAAGCTGCTTACCTGTGTATGTAAATTTAACAAGCATATCTTCCCAGAGTTGATCACTTGTCGTACTGAATCAATACTGGTGCCATACAAATTTTTTTCATATTCTCCATGTTCGATGAACTTGTTGGTTGCAATGTCAGCTTCAAAAAACTGACGTGACACAAACAGATAATCACGTCCATTCACCTCATTATCTCTCATAGAGCGTGTTGTATCTACAAGTGTGAGAATACAAGTTGCAGAGAGCTCAAACATACATGATAGTGAAATCAAAACAGTGCAGTTAACTTACGTGGTACTGCTGGAGCAAAACGATCAGCCTCTCTTTCCATCAGCTTCTGTCGCAGTTCATTCTGACCACAATTTACTGGACCAATCAAAACTATTGGCCTTTTCCTGCTTGCTGGTTGATGATACAGTGACATTTCTTCATAGGTCAAGATCTCATCATTGTCATAGTCTAATGAAGAAGGGGGTAAGACACAGAAATCCTGAAATTAATCTCTCTTCTACTTAGCATATAATATACATATATATACACATGCCCACTCTTATGTCACATGAAAACATTCTGCCCAATACAGTTGCATCAATTAGGGGTTAGAGTGTTTTGAAATCACTGTAAAATTATTTATCCTCACAGGGTTTTCAAAAATAAATGTATTTTTAATAGCAATAAATTCATGTTACTGTCAAAAATACTAAAAGCTGCGTTACATTGTTTAAGAGAATACAGTTACACGGTAAATAGACTCATCAATTACAATGCCCTCCATGGTTAAAGAGGCAGCTGTGTTCTTATGCTGTAAAGATGTCCAATTACTGTGGGGATAGGAAAAATGAAGAGAGTTTTCTGGCCCTATACTGTTAGAACCCAAGGCAACCTTTTTTTGCATCTCAATTTCCAAAGTAACTCTAAAGTGGTTCTCTAGTTCCCAATCAAAATCACATACATAACCAATTCAGTCCGTTTTATGCAATTGGTGCTCCCTAGTTCATCACTCACTTATACCCAATTCACATCATAGAAACATGTATTAAAGTAGAAATACCTGCACACAAAAAAAATTCAGTGGCATCATTTGTAATGCGGTTTATATTAATTTTGAAAATGACACATTTTGCTCAATCCTAACATTCATCCTTCCCTCCTTAGCCCACCTGAACACCCACTGTAATTTCTTCAACTCATGGTTTCTTCTATTAATGTTCTTATCAGTTCACCCTCTCTCTTTCCTACAGAAAGCTAACTCCAGACTACTGAGCTATTTGGTGCAAGACTTTTCTGCTTGAATGTAGCAAAGACCCAGAATCACAAGCATAAGTGCAAAGGTTGAGGGAAACAGGTATTATCAGGTCCACTGGCAGCTTTGCAATTAGCCATGACCAAAACTGAAGTGGAAAGTAAATAATCTCCAGTGTTTACTGAAAATTCAATAATACTAAACAGCCTGATAAATGTGTGAAGTATCGAAGGTTAACATCTGTATACTTGACAGATCTTGAACATGTTTGAAATGCAAAATCATCCAAGTTTAAATATTTAGAATGTTATCTCAAACAATGGCTTTATTTAACCAAATCCAATTCCTCACATTATAAATGTACTTTTTTTTTTACATACCATCAGTTCGATTAGCATTATACAACACTTTTTTTCGCTTCTTCTTATTTTTCTTAGCACACCAAAGTTTACCTAAAAAATAAGTGTTACTCAATCATGTACATTTGAAATAAATTTCAAAGTCAACTATTAACCAAATGACATAACATTGTCAGAGGTAAGAAAGAGCAAAGTAAGAATTAAAATTATTTGTTTTCAACAAAGCAGGGAGAATCTAAATGTGGTGAAAACTGCATGACATCTTTGATCCTAGAAAAAAACAGCAAAGGAGACCTGCCTTTGCCCACTGTTGGTTCCATTCTTTGACCCTTTCCACTAATAAGGCAGCCAATGTTTTACTTCAAGGAGTTAATCACTCAGAAAATTATAATTGAACATGCCTGCTACTGCTTTCCAGATCACGTTCTAATGCAACCTCGTGTGGTGTGTTGTCAAGTTTTGTTTGGCAATGCAGCCAAGAAGTGGCTGGGATATTTGTCATGTTGATGGTGGTAAATGCAAACCTTTTTGTCAATTAATGTAAATCCATATCCTTCAGTTATAGGCAAAATTTTCCAGGGAGATTGGACAAATAGATCTATGGATATTTAAGGCAGAGATTGACATATTTTTGATTAGTAAGGGTGTCAGAGGTTATGGGGAGAAGGCAGGAGAATATGGTTGAGAGGAGAAGATAGATCAGCCATGATTTAATGGCGGAGTAGACTTGATGGGCCGAACAGCCTAATTCTGCTCCTATAACTTATGAATACTATAACTACAAGAAGAGTATCATGATTATCATTGGCAGATGATGCAACAATAGCAATGATTTTGGAAGTTTAGCATTTTGTTGTTGACTATTTGAATCGACCAAGATTTTATTATTTTTGTAATGCCATAATCTTGTCACTTCTTTGAACTAAAAACTATATATAATAATTACATTATGATATTAATTCTATACGATAATGGTATTACAACATATGATATCCAAAGGACTACGTTCTAATCTATTCTGATTTGGATGATATTTTCCAAAATATGGTCTATGAACTCAATATAGAATATCAACTTGAATCTCCAGGCTTAATAGCAGTAATTACATTTTCATGAAAACAAATGAAAAATTGCAGTACACTACCCAATACTCACATCAGGGCAAGAAAGGTTCTATATATTTAAGATGATTTCAAACAGTCAAGCTGTTTTTAATGCTTGAGAAATGCTCCAACGTACTATTAGTGTCTAAGCTGTAATTAGCGCAGTGCACAAAATAAAGACGAGGTGTGACAAGATTATGAAGGCATTACAAAAACAATATTGTTATATATACACGCAAAATATAAATGAGCAAGATTCCACTAATCATATAGGTGGTAAATGAGCTGGTCATTAGCACAATTATACTGCAGCAAGGGTATCAGATCTGTGGTAATTTAATAAGGGTAATCAGTTTAATTGTGAAAAATAATTAATTGGAGGCTAATGAACTGGGAGCTGTTTTGATGCATTCAACTCCAAACTATAACCTTAGAGGAAGAACAAAATAAAATAAATAAAGAAGAAATAAGTTTAAGAAATCTCCTTTCCTGTTTGCAACATTGTGCTTTATCATAGAAACAATAGCTGAATGAATTTCATGTTGTATCTAAATTTTTTTCATAACACTGGAACATTGTTGTTTGAATGCATTTCGGCAATTGGACATTCATAATCAATCATAGAGAGTGACTATTCGGTGTCAGCTTATTTCATTCCGATGTCATAGGAAATGGTCTCCAGTTAGCATGATGTAGTTGTTGCGAGATAATGCCTCTTCCTGCTCCCTATTACTGCATACAATCGGGTTTTAAAAATAAACTGCTCATAGATGTCACTTTCAATCTCAAATATGAATGTAACCTTCAATGTGAAAAAACAATTTTCCTTGAAATTACTTAAATTTGAATTTTTATTTCCCAACCTGTTTTTTCAGGCTCCTTGTCTTCTTCTATTGTTTGTTTCATGGCCTCTCTTTGTTGCTGGAAGCTCTTCCCTGTTTTCATGTGAAGGAAATAGATTCACAGAAAATGCACAAAAAAATAATTAATACTTAAAAATTATAATTTATTAGAAAAGTTTATTTGCTTGTCCAATCCAAAAAAGTAAATTTATCACGTATTTTTAACCAAGCATGTTAAAAGGCAAGCTTTTCTCTGCGGGTTATTTAAAGGAGACTACATAAATTCAACATAATAAAGCCGGCAGGTTTCAACAACTCAAAAGGATCGATTTAAACACCATCTTTGTTGCTTTAAATTTTTAAGGAGTAGTAAATAATTTCATCTTGCATTGCACTCAAGCTGTGCAAAATGGAATCCAGGTCTGTTGATCCCACAATTCCTCAGGTCTGAGGAAGGATCTCGACCCAAAACATCACCTATTCCTTCGCTCCATAGATGCTGCCTCACCCGCTGAGTTTCTCCAGCATTTTTGCCTACCTTCGATTTTTCCAGCATCTGCAGTTCTTTCTTTAGTCATGTTACAATGATGACATTCAAACACTTATGCCATGATGAAATAGTATCAACAAACCTTAAAGAAATTTGATGGAACAGAAGGCCAAATGCAATACTGTTCCCCAAATCAGGAACAATCTGAGACATTTATGTGAAGCAAATTTTTCTCTTTACCATCAAGAAAGGCAAAGTATACTTTAAAAAAAAACAGATGAGAAATGAAATTATATGGGGGTTCTACCTGGAACAAGCCCAGCTAATGGCTGATTGTCTTCATCTCCATCTCTATAAGCCTGCCACCAGTTGGGGTCTTCTTGACTTATTACATGAAGTATGTCTCCTTTTTGGAAAGACAGACCCAATTCACGACAGGGAATGTATGGATCATCCGAGGGGTCATAATCAAAGTGGGCTTTTACATGCACCTGAAAAAAAAATGTGATTTCATATATAATCAACATTTAGAGTCATAGTCACAGCACACAAAAAAGGTCCTTTGGGCCAACTCATCCATGCTGATCAAGATTCCTCATCAAAGGTAGTCACATTTACCTGTTTGGCCCACATCCCTTTAAACCTTTCAATTCCATACACTTGTCCTAATGTCTGTTAAATGTTATTGTACCTGCCTCAACTACTTCCTGTGACAGCTGGTTCCATATCTCCACTACAGTCTGTATAAAAAAAGTTGTTCCTCAGGTTCCCATTAAATATTTCCCGTCTCACCTTAAACCTATACCTTCAAGTTCTTGATTAGCCTACTCTGGGGAAAAAGACCCTGCATTCTATTCCCCTCTTGATTTTACACACATCTAAAAGATCACTCCTCAGCCTCCTGCTGGGAGTAAAGCTAGAAGTCCTGCTGGGATGTTAGCTAGTCAAGAGTATTTAATTGTCATGTGTACCGAGAACTGATCAATGAAGTTCTTACTTGCAGCAGCTTAACATGCCTATAAACACAATACTGGGTGGTATGGGACTTTTCATGCAAGCTGCCTTTTTGACACAGTACCTCAGATAGATCCCGTCAATAATGTGGAAGACTTCCAGAGCTTTGTGTGGAACCTTATCAAAGGCCTTGCTGAAGTCCGAATAGACAATGTGTATGCCCTCATCAACTTTCTTGGTTTCTTCTTCATAAAAACCAATCAAATTTGTGAGGAATGATCTCTCACACACAAACCAGGCTAACTATCCCCAATCAACCAGTCTTTCCAAAGGAATACCCATCTTATTCCTCAGAATCCTCTCCAATAACTTTCTCACCAAAGATGTTAGGCTTACTGGTCGAAAGTTCCCAGGTTTTTCTTTGAAGCCTTTCTTAAATAGAGGCACAACATTAGCTACCATCTAGTCTTCTGGCACCTTACCCACACATGATAGGAATTCATATATCTCAGCCAGGACTCCTGCAATTTCTTCTCTAGCTTCCTAACTCCTACAATTTCTTCTCTGAATTCCCATTTCGTAGTCTTCATTGCATTTAAGATTTAGAAAAAAATCCGCAAGCATCGCCATGCACCCATACCAAGGAGCCTGATATCCAAGTCGTACTGTCTGATCAGTATTTTTGTAATGTTACACTAAGGCATTTTCCAGGGCTTGATAAAAACGATTCAGCAGGAACCCAGGTATGTAGACCAGTTCTTTGTCATACAGCAAATTTTACCAATCTCCTCCCGATTAATATTTGCCTGACAGCATTCGCCAAACAGGAAACAGAATAACTAGCCCAAAGTCTAGTTAACAAAGTTTAATACAATAACTTTTTTTAATTGTAAATATATTCACTGTAGTTAACCTTTGCTCTTCTAATATACTGGCTGACGGATTACACAAACTTGCCGTTTTGAAACGGGAAACTTGTACGGCGAATCATTGACCAAGAAAAACAAATCTTCCCCATTTTGTCACCTTGTCTCAATAACTTTCCTACCCCACCACCTCAAATATGGGTTGTTAAAAAAAACATTCTGCCGTACATCCACAAATCACAAATGCTCACTTTTCAATGGTTCAACTATTTTAAAGGTTAACAGATTCAGCTGAACTATTAGGACTACCACCAGTTTGCTAAAAGAATAAGATACATTCAAATACAAGTTTAAAAAATAATTCAGATCAGTCATGGTTGGGTTCTTCAGTCATTTTATTTAAATCTCACTTACCACCATTTCCTTGGCAGGAGGAATCTTTGTCTGCTGACTGGGAATCAGCACAAAGGTCAGCGTACCATGCATCTCAGCCTATGTACAAAGAAAATGTTGGTTGATTTTATATAGAGGTGACCATGGACCCAAAGATCACATATGCACTTGCAAAGAATTTCAAGGTTCAAAAGACCATACAGTTTTAAAATGACAAATAAAAATCACATACCAACAAGTCAAACACCTCATTAACATCTTTTCCACGAATCTCAATTCCATTTATTTCAAGAACTTCATCTCCTTCATGCAGTACATCACTCTTCTCTGCAGCTCCACCCTTGACTATTCGACTAATAATCACAGATTCAACATCATTACGTACCGTGGCACCCTTAAAAAGGAACACAAAACAGCACGTTATTCAGGTTGATGGTGAATTAGACAGGCTGAATGCAGAGATTCTGGTTGAATCAACTGATGCCATGAACTTATCAAGGAGGGGTAATAAAATGACCCATGGTGCCTATCCTTGTGAGAAGCAAGAAAAAAGATAAATTCACAGTTCTTTGTCCCTAGCGATCCCCTTGTCAATGTCATAGATAAATCTCCCGTTGAGAGGAATGTGCTCAACAATTATACCCTAGATCACATTAGTAATAACCATGTACCTGAATTTCTCACATTTTTATTAACCCGTTTCTAACATCACGAATCACTGGTGGAACAAACAACCAGTATTGTTTGAACTGGCCTCCAGCTTGCAGCACCTTCTTGAAGAGAGGAAGGGTTGCAAAAAAACATTTAATGGCAGTTTTTATGACAAGATTGTAAGTGCAAAAGTTTTGAAAAGGGCCACTAGATGGAGTTAGCATGCTGTACTGAAATGAAGGACATGCCAGATGAAATGCATGAGAAATAAATAGTGAAGACATAAATATGTTAAAGGAAATCAATTTAATACTTTCCATTGACTTTTGCTGAATGCAGTAATGAGCAAGGTTACAACATGAACGTGTCATTGACATATTTTCAGAAGAAATGATAAACGCAAATAAATGCTAAGTTTACAATTTAAGCAAAAAACAAACAAACTGTTGCTATAATCTCAAACAAAATACGAACTGCCTTGGGAACTCAGCAGGTCAGGCAGCAATTGTGGAGGAAAATGGACAGATGAAATTTTGGGTTGGGAAGTCTGAATAAAAGGTCCCGACCTGAAATGTCAATTGTCTATTTCCTTCCACAGATGCTGCCTGACCCACTGAGATCCCAAGGCAGTTCGTATTTTGTTTGAGATTATAGCATCAACGGGCTAATAATGGGAAAAAAGCTCATACTTAAATTCTGGAAAAATGCGCCCACACCAACAATAAAAATGTGGATATCAAATATGTTTGAAACACTACATCTGGAAGAGATGAGATTCCTCTTAGCAGGCAAAGCAGACCAATTCCAAAAGATGTTGTCTACGTTTTTGGAACTATTACAAGCATGAGGTGCAATAGTAATCTAATAAATAAATAAATAAATAAATGGTGCCAGGATCTGTAAAACAACAAAAACAGACTTGGTTGGTAGTCCCCTTTCTGCGGAGTTTAATGTTATAATAGAGCGATTGTTTCTCCTTTCTTTTTCCTTCTTTTCTAGGGTCTACTTTCTTTCTTTACTTCCTTCTCTAACTTCCTTTCTAAGGGGCTTTCTTTTCTCAACACTCTCTTGCACCTTCACGACTCTTGCGCACTTTCCTTACTTCCTTTACTTCTATCTTTTTCTTAAAGCTCAAAAAATGAAGCTGTACAAAAAAATGTATTAAGACATATGTGTTGTGTATTATTGTAACTTACCGTACTTCTAATTAAAAAACAAATAAATAAATAAAAAGAGATTATAGCATCAAGATTATGGCTTTATCTTGCACTAAATGTTATTCACATCATCTCCTTTATCATGTATATGTACACTGTGGATGGCTCGATTGTAACCATGTAATGATTTTTACTAAGGTACACAAAAATGCTGGAGAAACTCAGCGGGTGCAGCAGCATCTATGGAGCGTCTATGGAGCGTCTATGGAGCATCTATGGAGCGTCTATGGAGTGTCTATAAAAATCTAATGATACAATGATACAATTTATTTGTTGTCATTTGAACCTCATTGAGGTTCAAACGAAATTTGGTTTCTGCAGTCATACACACAAGAAAAAGAACCAAGACACAACACAATTTACACAAACATCCATCACAGTGAATCTCCTCCTCACTGTGATGGAAGGCAAAGTCTTATCTCTCCCCTGCACTCCTCATTCTCCTCCCGATGTCAGAGTCAAAGCCCCCGGCGGGTGATGGTAAGTGTCCCGCGGCCATTAAAGCCGCGCCGGGTGATGCAAGCCCACGCTCCGGGTCTTGGTGTTGGAGCCCCCGGCGGGTGCTAGCAAGTCCCGCGGCCGTTTAAAGCCATGCCGGGCGATGTAAGGCCACGCTCCAGGTAATTTTCAACCCCGCAACTCGGGTGGGAGAAGTCGCCGTTGCGGAAGCCCCGAAAAGCGGTCTCCCACCAGGGACCCGCGGGCTCCCGGTGTCACCGTCCACCAGACCTGCGGTTGGAGCCTCCGAATCTCCGGGGTCGGGTCGCAGCAGCGCGCCACCACAGCTCCTCCCGCTCCGAACTCGGCCAGCTCCATGATGGTAAGTAAGTCCGCAGCTCCGCGACTGGAGCCCCAGGTTGTTCCGGTTGGAGGCCGCTCCACGGTGCTAGGCCCCAACGACAACGGAGACCCGACAGAGGAAAAAGTCGGGTTCTCCGTGCAGGGGAAATATTTTAAAAGTTTCCCCACCCCCGCCCCCCGCCCCCACACACATACCCAGTTTTAAAATAAAAGCGCTTTAAACTACATTCAAATGAGACCAAAAAAAAAGAAAAAAAAGACAGACGGACTGACTGGTTAACACGCAACAAAAGATTTTCATTGTGCCTCGGTACATGTGACAATAAACGAAACATCTGCAGTTGCCTGTGACAACATTTTTAAACAAATAAGTAACAGGGACTAAATCGCTTCTGCCAGGCTTGTGAATTGAATATAAATCGTTCAATATTCACTGATATACTTTAGTACATGAAGGCAATTATTTCCCATCAACTTCATTCAATTTGAAGACAAACTTGAGTTTGCAGAATCAAGCTCACTGGAGAACGACACATCTTCAGCAATGGACATCTAAACGGATACGTCCAGATCTGCAGTAATTCAACACTTAAATCTGTGTATTTAAATAGGAAAATGGCCTTAAAATATGACTTCTTACAAAACTGTTATTCCAAATTGGTTTTAGCCAATGTATTTTTAAAACATCATCTCCATTGTGTCAATTCACACACAGGAAGCTCTCATTGACAGCAATGTGGCAATGACTAGATTTTATATATATTTAATGCTGAATGGAGAATCAATATTGATAACTTTAATTTGCTCACTCTTTGAAATATTACCTTTGGATTGTTTTTAATGTCCACCTCAACAGGCAGGCAGTCTCTAAATAATACCTCATCCAAGGAAGGGACGTCAATCAATGTGGTACTCCTAGCCTACTGCATGGATGGTGAGCATAATAAACTGAAGAATCCTTTGGCTGGAGGCCAAAGGATTCTTGGGTTATGCAAACATGTATATCAGGAAAACGATGGAAGGAAATTTTGTTCTCCCTTTTTTATATTGATGCTCTTAATATATGAAACTGAACTGTTATGAACAAAAATGATAGATAAATATCATAAATGTTGTAACAATAGTAAAAGCACTTAACAATAGGTAGCTTGCACTGCAACTGAGCATCAACATTTTCCAAACAAGCATGTTATAGCCCCATGGAAGCAGCAATTTCCTATAACCAACCTTTCCATTTACTTCAAAACATGCCCATTTTGATGAACATTCTATAACACAGACTCCAATTTTCATTTCTCCATAGACCTCATGACCACTTCCTGCATTCTCCATTACAGCAACATGCAATGTTTTGCATAGCACAGCTCCATCAGCTTTTCCTTTCTGTCTGTTTTCATTTTTGTCTTATTTCTATTCCTTTGCAGATTAGACGCAATATTATCAAGCTTTCACCAATCTACTTCTACCAACAACACCAACTTTTAACATAGTCTCTTAGTTTTCACCAAAATTACAGTTCTGTAACAATTAACCCCAAATCTCTTTCCATGGATGTTGGTTGACTTAAGTATTTCCAGCATTTTCTGCCTTGACTATGAATTAAAGTGGGCAAGTCCAAGATATATACTGAAGAAATGACATTAAGAGATTGATTTACTTCAAGTAGGATTTGCAATTAAATTGCCTGCAATACTACAATGAGATGAGACAATGGCTTAAAGATTAATGTTCTGAAAGTCAAATCGCATTTGCAAATTGTTCTGTACAAGTACTTTCAAACTTTGTTTCTAATCCAAAACTATTTAGACAATTCTTGTTAGGCTCTTTATCCTTGCAAAGTTTTCAAACTGGTAGTATTTCTGATATTTTGAAATGAAAAGTTCCAGAAAATATTCTCACATAAAGTGTTCTACCTTTTTGAATATTCTCCCCGAATATTAGGTCGCCTGACTACTTTATGTTCTGTAATATTCGATATCAGATGAAAAATCGTTCTATAAACCTTGCTCATGGAAAGCATACAATAATTTAAATATTCACTGGTTCATAAGTTCATAAGTCATAGGAGTAGAATTAGGCCATAGAATCAAGTCTATTCTGCCATTTGATCATGGCTGATCTATCTTTCCCTCTCAACCCCATTCTCCTATCTTCTCCCCATAACCTGTGACACCCATACTAATCAAGAACCTATCAATATCCTCCTTCAAAATTTCCATTGACTTAACCTCCACAGCCTTCTGTGGCAATGAATTTCAGGTTCGCCACCCTCTGACTAAATAAATTCCTCCTCTTCTCTTTTCTAAAGGTATGTTCTTTTATTCTGAGGCTATGGCCTCGAGTCCTAGGCTCTCCTACTAGTGGAAACATCCTCTCCACATCCACTCTATCCGCGCCTTTCACTATTCGGTCAGCTTCAATGAGGTTCCCCCTCATCCTTCTAAAGTCGATGGAGTACAGGCCCCGTGCCGTCAAACGCTCATCATATGTTAACCCAATCATCCTTGGGATCATTTTTGTAAACCTCCTCTGGACTCTCTCCAAACGCTAGCACATCCTTTCTCAGATATGGGGCCCAAAACTGCTCACAATACTCCAAATGCGGTCTGACAATGCCTTATAAAGCCTCAGAATTACAGCCTTGTTTTTATATTCCAGTCCTCTCTAAATAAATATTAGCATTGCATTTGACTTCCTTACGATTGATTCAACATGTGAATTAACATTTTGGGAATCCTGCACCAGCACTCCCAAGTCCCTTTGCACCTCTCTCCCCATTTAGAAGAGTCTATGCCTTTATTCCTACTACCAAAATGCATGACTTCACACTTTGTCACTATATTCCAATTGCCACTTCTTTGCCCTCTCTCCCCACCTGTCCAAGTCCTTCTGCCGAGTCCCTGCTTTCTCAACACTAACTGCCCCTCCACCTATCTTTGTATCATCTGCAAAGTTGGCCACAAAGCCTTCAATTCCCTCATCCAAATCATTGATATACAAATTGAAGAGTAGCGGCCCCAGGACCGACCCCTGCGGAACACCACTAGTCACTGGCAGCTGACCAGAAAAAGCCCCTTTTATTGCCACTCTTTGCCTTCTGCCATCCAATCAACCTGCTATCTTGCTATCCATGCTAGGAATATCCAAATATTCACTGGTGAGCATCTATTGCTTGCCCCAAATCCCCTTGGAAAGATGGTCAGCCACCTTTTTTGGACTGCTATAGTCCTCTTGTGAATTCCCAGTGCTGTGAAGTGGACACTTCCAGGATTTGGCATTGACTGCAGCAAACAAAGCTCCGATATCCACCCTACGCTGGTTCTGTCCCATACGTCTCGGATGCTGAAGTCAGATTTGCTTTCACGAGGGTAAAAATTCTTGGAAATTGGCCGAGATGGAGTCATGGACGAGTTCGGAAATTGTGCGCCAACAACTGGCCACAGCATTTGCTGACATTTTCAGTCACGGAAACCGGCCCTTCAACCCACCAGATCTGCACTAAACATCAAGCACCCATTCAGATTTTTGAGACTCCCCACATTGTCAACCATTACCTTCAGATTCTACCACGCACGTACACACAAGGGAAACGTTTACACCTACCAATTAACCTACAAACCTGCACATTTTCGGGGTATTGGAGGAAACAGGAGCACCTGGGAAAATGCATGCGGTCCCCGAGAGAACATACAAATCAACCAACAGCATCTGATATCAGGATTGAACCCAGGGTGCTGGAGCTATCGGGCAACAGCTGCAGCAGCAGCTCCACTGCATTGTCCTCGGGTCATTCTGTTAAAGATGGAGTCACTGAATATCAAGTGGGGAAAAATGTACAAAGAATGGTGTCAACTATTATTAAGCTCTTTCTAAGGAATGAGAAGAGTCAACTCAAGATTTTTGGAGGTCTTGAGGTGACAAAGCCAGTACAGAAAAGATAATAATAATAAATTGAATTTATATAGCGCTTTTCAGGGACTCAAAGTCGCTTTACAAGGCAAGGCAAAAAAAACAAAATAAAACAAACCAAAAAATGAGCAACAATTCAAGCACAGATGAAAAGGGAGGGGGACGTGGGGCTAAGGATAGGCAGAGGTGAAGAGATGGGTCTTGAGGCAGGACTGGAAGATGGTGAGGGACTCAGAATTGCGGATCAGTTGGGGGAGGGAGTTCCAGAGCCTGGGAGCTGCCCTGGAGAAGGCTCTGTCCCCAAAACTGCGGAGGTTGGATTTGTGGATGGAGAGGAGACCGACTGATGTGGATCTGAGGGGCCGTGAGGGTTGGTAGGGGGAGAGGAGGTCAGTGAGATATGGGGGGGCCAGATGGTGGAGGGCTTTGTAGGTGAGGACCAGGATTTTGTAGGTGATCCGGTGGGAGATGGGAAGCCAGTGAAGTTGTTTGAGGACTGGAGTGATGTGGTGCCAGGATTTGGTGTGGGTGATGAGTCGAGCGGCTGCGTTCTAGACCAGTTGGAGTCGGTTGATGTAGCTGGAGCTGATGCCAAGGAGAAGTGAGTTGCAGTAGTCCAGTCGGGAGGAGATGAAGGCATGGATGAGTCTTTCAGCAGCGGGGGGTGTGAGAGAGGGTCTGATTTTGGCGATGTTGCGGAGGTGAAAGAAGGAGGTTTTAATGACATGGCGGATGTGAGGCTCAAGGGAGAGGGTGGAATCAAAGATCACGCCAAGGTTGCGGGCCTGGGGAGATGGGGAGACAATGGTGCCGTCGATGGTGAGAGTGGGATTATTGATTTTGCTGAGTGTGGATTTGGAGCCTATGAGGAGGAATTCTGTTTTATCGCTGTTAAGTTTGAGGAAGTTATGTTGCATCCAAGTTTTTATAGCTGACAAACAGGAGTTGATATGGGAGGGGGGGGGTTGTGGGGGGATTTGTTGCTGAGGTAGATCTGGGTGTCATCGGCGTAACAGTGGAAGTCCAGGTTGAAGTGGCGGAGTATCTGACCAAGGGGGAGGATATAGATGATGAAGAGGAGGGGGCCGAGTACGGAGCCTTGGGGAACGCCTTGAGTGACTGTGGCTGTAGCAGAGGTGGTTATGGAGAGAGATGAAGTGGGATCTGTTGGAAAGGTAGGAATGGAGCCAGCTGAGTGCAGTACCTTCGATACCGAGGTCTTTGATAGGTTAATGCCATCAGGGTGCTCAGGCAAATAATTTATTAAATGGTCGACATACTTTACCACTTGAACAGAGTTTCTGTATGGTACTAATGCATAGGGAGGCGGGTTCTCTGGATACTTTCAAGAGAGAGCTAGATAGGGCTCTTAAAGATAGCGGAGTCAGGGGATATGGGGAGAAGGCAGGAACGGGAGTACTGATTGGGGATGATCAGCCATGATCACATTGAAAGGCAGTGCTGGCTCGAAAGGCCGAATAGCCTACTGCACCTATTGTCTATTGTCACAGCTTCAAGGTTCTCCAATTCTGACCATTGGGCCAGAGATTCCAAATCGTTATTGCATTCCGATGGCATTGAATGTCTTCAAGGAGACTAGGAACACATGGCTTCCTGTTCACTTGATAATCTCTTCCCACAACAAAGTGTCTGTTTCAGGGGTTTGGAGTTGGGCATGTGAGCCATACGGCCCACCAAGTGCCGCAAACTGAGGGCAACTAGGGATGTACTGAGGATATTAGTCTGGGGGAGGACACTGATCTTGGTTCACTAGTACCGTTGGTGAATTTAGAGAATTTTCTAAAGACAGTAAAAGTGGAATTTATCCAGTCCCAAGATGCCTGCTGTACGCAAAAGGGGGCAGTTTTCTGATTGCACACTTCATCTTCTTTACCAATAAAACAAGATGTGGTATTTAGAATTCTTTTCATCAACTATTTCGAGATATATTAAAGAACTCCATGAAGCAATTTATTTGCTCAAATAAATTGTACTGGTGAAATATATTAAAACGAAACAGCACAAGTCAAGTCATGATTTAGAAGGGTGTGCACCATTATTTCATGTCAGACTGCCCTTCTGTTTTTTTTATGTAAACAGGTTCAAAATTGCACATCAGTGACTCAAAAAATGTCACCATACCTCTTCACAACCACAGTAAGGTCACACCATGGAAATAATCCACCCAGCTCCACAAATCCCATGCTAGTTCATTGAATGAGCAGTCCCGTAAATTGCACTCCCCCAGTCTCTCCACAGAGCCCCTGTAATTCCCCCCCCCCCCTTCAAGCACAAGTAGCAGGGGGATGGGAGCATGAGCAGAGAGTCAGAGGGGTGTAAAATGAGGGTAGAAGCAACAGGTAGCAAGGTGAAAAGTGGCAGGCAGACAAATCCAGGGCAAAAATCAAAAAGGGCCACTTTTCAACATAATTGTATAAGGGGTAAGAGTGTTGTAAAAACAAGCCTGAAGGCTTTGTGTCTCAATGCAAGGAGTATTCGTAATAAGGTGGATGAGTTGAATGTGCAGATAGTTATTAATGAATATGATATAGTTGGGATCACGGAGACATAGCTCCAGGGTGACCAAGGCTGGGAGCTGAACATCCAGGGATATTCAATATTCAGGAGGGATAGACAGAAAGGAAAAGGAGGTGGGGTAGCGTTGCTGGTAGGAGAGGAGTTTAACGCAATAGAAAGGAAGGACATTCGCTTGGAGGATATGGAATTGATATGGGTAGAGCTGCGAAACACTAAGGGGCAGAAAACGCTAGTGGGAGTTGTGTACAGGCCACCTAACAGTAGTAGTGGAGTTGGGGGTGGCATCAAACAGGAAATTAGAAATGTGTGCAACAAAGGTAAAACAGTTATAATGGGTGACTTCAATCTACATATAGATTGGGTGAATCAAATTGGCAGGGGTGCTGAGGAAGAGGATTTCTTGGAATGTATGTGGGATAGTTTTCTAAACCAACATGTAGAGGAACCAACGAGAGAGCAGGCTATTCTAGACTGGGTATTGAGTACTGAGGAAGGGTTAGCTAGCAGTCTTGTTGTGCGCAGTCTTGTTGGGCAAGAGTGACCATAATATGGTTGAGTTCTTCATTAGGATGAAGAGTGACATAGTTAATTCAGAAACAAGGGTTCTGAACTTAAAGAAAAGTAACTTTGAGGGTATGAGACGTGAATTGGCCAAGATAGACTGGCAATTGATTCTTAAAGGGTTGACGGGGGATATGTAATGGAAGGCATTTAAAGACCGCATGGATGAACTACAACAATTGTTCATCCCAGTTTGGCAAAATAATAAATCAGGGAAGGTGGTGCATCCGTGGATAACAAGGGAAATCAGGGATAGAATCAAAACAAAAGATGAACCATACAAATTAGCCAGAAAAAGCAGCCTACAAGAGGACTGGGAGAAATTCAGAGTCCAGCAAAGGGCTTAATTAGGAAAGGGATAATAGATTATGAAAGAAAACTGGCAGGGAACATAAAAACTGACTGCAAAAGCTTTTATAGATATGTGAAGAGAAAAAGATTAGTTAAAACAAATGTAGGTCCCTTGCAGAAGAAACAGGTGAATTGATCATGGGGAACAAGGACATGGCAGACCAATTGAATAACTACGTTGGTTCTGTCTTCATTAAGGAAGACATAAATAATCTGCCGGAAATAGGAGAGATGGAGGAACTGAGTGAAATCCAGGTTAGTCGGGAAGTGGTGTTAGGTAAATTGAATGGATTAAACATAGAAAATAGGTGCAGGAGTAGGCCATTCAGCCCTTCGAGCCTGCACCGCCATTCAATATGATCATGGCTGATCATCCAAATCAATATCCCATACCTGCCTTCTCTCCATACCCCCTGATCCCTTTAGCCACAAGGGCCACATCTAACTCCCTCTTAAATCTAGCCAATGAACTGGCCTCAACTATCTTCTGTGGCAGAGAATTCCACAGATTCACCACTTTCTGTGTAAAAAAAGATTTTCTCATCTCGGTCCTAAATGGCCCCTCTTATCCTTAAACTGTGTCCCCTTGTTCTGGACTTCCCCAACATCGGGAATAATCTTCCTGCATCTAGCCTGTCCAACCCCTTAAGAATTTAAGTTTCTATAAGATCCCCCCTCAATCTTCTAAATTCTAGCGTGTACAAGCCGAGTCTATCCAGTCTTTCTTCATATGTAAGTCCTGCCATCCCAGGAATCAGTCTGGTGAACCTTCTCTGTACTCCCTCTATGGCAAGAATGTCTTTCCTCAGATTAGGAGACCAAAAGGCCGATAAATCCCCAGGGTCAGATAGACTGCATCCCAGAGTGCTTAAGGAAGTAGCCCCAGAAATAGTGATAATTAGTGCATTAGTGCATTAGTGATAATTTTTCAAAACTCTTTAGATTCTGGAGTAGTTCTTGAGGATTGGAGGGTAGCTAATGTAACCCCACTTTTTAAAAAGGGAGGGAGAGAGGAAACGGGGAATTACAGACCAGTTAGTCTAACATCGGTAGTGGGGAAAATGCTAGAGTCAGTTATTAAAGATGGGATAGCAGCACATTTGGAAAGTGGTGAAATCATTGGACAAAGTCAGCATGGATTTATGAAAGGTAAATCATGTCTGACGAACCTTATAGAATTTTTCGAGGATGTAACTAGTAGAGTGGATAAGGGAGAACCAGTGGATGTGTTATATCTGGACATTCAGAAGGCTTTCAACAAGGTCCCACATAAGAGATTAGTATGCAAACTTAAAGCACACGGTATTGGGGGTTCAGTATTGATGTGGATATATTATATTATTAAAGCTTTATTTCAGACACAGGTCCATATAACACATCAAACAGTACAAAGAATTACAAAGATACATTAAAGAGAGTGGCTGGCAGACAGGAAGCAAAGAGTAGGAGTAAACGGGTCCTTTTCAGAATGGCAGGCAGTGACTAGTGGGGTACCGCAAGGCTCAGTGCTGGGACCCCTGCTATTTACAATATATATTAATGATTTGGACGAGGGAATTGAATGCAACATCTCCAAGTTTGAGGATGACACGAAGCTGGGGGGGCAGTGTTAGCCGTGAGGAGGATGCTAGGAGGCTGCAAGGTGACTTGGATAGGTTGGGTGAGTGGGGAAATGCATGGCAGTTGCAGTATAAGGTGGATAATGTGAGGTTATCCACTTTGGTGCCAAGAACAGGAAAGTAGACTTTTATCTGATGGTGGCCGATTAGGAAAAGGGGAGATTCAACGAGACCTGGATGTCATGGTACACCAGTCATTGAAAGTAGGCATGCAGTTGCAGCAGGCAGTGAAGAAAGCGAATGGTATGTTAGCATTCATAGCAAAAGGATTTGAGTATAGGAGCAGGGAGGTTCTACTGCAGTTGTACAGGGCCTTGGTGAGACCACACCTGGAGTATTGTGTACAGTTTTGGTCTCCTAATCTGAGGAAAGACATTCTTGCCATAGAGGGAGTACAGAGAAGGTTCACCAGACTGATTCCTGGGATGGCAGGACTTTCATATGAAGAAAGACTGGATAGACTCGGCTTGTACTCGCTGGAATTTAGAAGATTGAGGAGGGATCTTATAGAAACTTACAAAAGTCTTAAGGGGTTGGACAGGCTAGATGCAAGAAGATTGTTCCCGATGTTGGGGAAGTCCAGAACGAGGGGTCACAGTTTAAGGGGGAAGTCTTTCTCTGTATTAAATTCCATCAACCATTCCTCAGTTCAACCAATCAAGATCCTGCTGCAATTTTGACAACCATCTTCATTATCTACAATACCACCCACTTTGGGTAATCTACAAACTTGTGGATTTCCAAACGTTATCTAATGAAGCCCCTGACTAGAAATTGCTAGTCTAACACTGCAACTACCCCTACCCCTTCACACAGAGAGTGGTGAATCTGTGGAATTCTCTGCCACAGAAAGTAGTTGAGGCCAGTTCATTGGCTATATTTAAGAGGGAGTTAGATGTGGCCCTTGTGGCTGAAGGGATCAGGGGGTATGGAGAGAAGGCAGTTACAGGATACTGAGTTGGATGATCAGCCATGATCATATTGAATGGCGGTGCAGGATCGAAGGGCCGAATGGCCTACTCCTGCACCTATTTTCTATGTTCTATGTTATCCTTTTGAAGAGCACAATTGAATCTGCCTTTGTTAACACTCTTTCCCATCCTAGGTCACACAGAATTCAACTGTCTTGAAGTAAACTTATTCAAGCTTCTACGCTACGCCATAGTAAGAGACAAAGAAAGGGAGACATCTTTTGTGTGTCCCGTGGATATGCTAACGGAAAACATCTCCATACATCTTAAATATTTTAATTTGATCTATTGCTTCTAAAACTCAATATCAGTAAAGTTGAGCTGAAAGAATAAACATGAAACAATTAAGAAAAAGTTCACATTCAAACATTGCTTCATAACATTGTGTTATTGAATAACAGTTTTGCTGTCAAGGACATCATCTACACTGACATCCCTCTACATTTTGGCAATTTGTTACAGCTCTTTTGGCCTAAGAGTTGGAACACTCAGAAATGTCCCTCCATACTTAAAAAATGTCATCCTCTTGGGGTACACACTGCTGAACCAAGAACCTGGTATATACACTTGATTCCACTGGTCTCCTGCAGTAATGAAAAGGTGATCTCATTGCCAGAAACCTAGTGTGCTAGTTACTTCAGAGCAATATCTGGTCTCGTCAAGAGCCGTATCACCAAAGTGGGGAAGTCAGCTGCTTCTGGAGGAGTCAATGAGAGGGCTCATAGAATCAGGTTTTCTGTCCCCATGTGGAGCAGGTGTTGAAAGAACTCTAATAGCCTATGAGGGCGGCATAATCCATTTAAATTATGTTTTGATTTCTTGAGATAATTACTGAATTGATCTGGTTTCTCTAGATCTATTTAAACTTTCAAACAATTTGGTAATTGTCTTAAATGTATACATCTTAAAGATTGTAAAATTACTTGTTAAACAATGTTTAATATTAAAAATCAGTAGCTACAGCTTCTGTAGTTATTTCTAGCTACAATCATCGAAGCCAACAATTATTAAAACATTCAGCAGAAAATCACTCAAATTCTGCTGGCTGTAACAGTTTGAAATATCAAATGTGCTCAAAACTAATTATTCTTGTATCTCACAATACTGATTTGCAGTTTGCTGTTGCCATTCTGGGAACTACAAAGACTGTTAGGTTGGATGTGACAATCTTCAAAGTGTCCACAAGGTACAACCTCAATGTCAGAAGCAACTTCAAAATCCCACACAAGGAAAACTGCAATTGTGTTTTTAGATTGATGGAATACTTATCCATGCAAATCAAAGAGTACTGCTACCAGAACTTACTTTTCAAAACAATTATCATATGCTTTATTGCAAATATTTCAGTTTAGCAAGGTGCTCTGATAACATTTAAGGTAAATTGGTATGTAACAAAAACCGTCATTGAAGTAGCTTAATTAACAATTGTTAAGATAATGCAAGCCAAGAATATTTCAACAACATAAGGGTGTGTTATTTCAACTGCCCAAGATTAGCGATAAGCAGAATTATATTTTGAAATGTAATTCAAATGTCTCTTGAACTAATATTTTGTGAAATTATCGAGCTTGGCAGAAGTAAAAAAATGATATCTTAACATGTTAATAGTTTGCATTTGAACATAGATTCTGACAGTTAAAATTCTAATATTGATATTATTTTCTATGGAGTGAATGGACAGAAACATCACCAGTACATTCCCTTCACAGATGTTGCCTAACTGGCTGAGTTCCTCCAGCATTTTGTGCTTTGCACAAGATTCCAGCCTCCGTAGTTTCTTGGTCATAATTATTTTAAAAAAAATTGTTTCATTGAATATTCTGTGCCCGAGAATAAAGTGCTGCATTCAACTGAGAATACTCAGTTACTGTCGTGCCTCACATCAAGCTGAAGTGAGCAATATTTGATACTCACAAGGGGGATATCACGTGCTTTTTCAATACGAACAATTTTCACAGTTTCTCCTCCATACTGTGCTACCCTCTCATAAACACGGTCATCATTTTGTGATTCCAGAAGCATTTCCTGCTGAGCCACTCCATCATGGGCTAGAAACAGTGCCTGAAATAATCAAATCAAACGAGCTTAAAATCTGCACAGTTCGAAGCCACCTCAGTACCATAAATCTGATCTATTTCCTCATTTTACTTAGCAGAAATATTATACAATGATTCTTCATCCATCACCCAGTCATCTGGTTAAGGGTACTAGTTTTGTCATTTTTTCTAATGATTGCAGTAACATATTCAGTATTCTCACTGGAATGATTTTGCTTTACTTAACGTTAGCTTTCAATCAAATCTCTAAAGAATTAAAAGTATTTGCCTACATTAACGTTGCACCTGTTGAATGGCATTACACACAATTTATTTTTATCGGAAATAAAATATGCAAGCAATCCATTTCCAAAAGGCAAATCATAAGAAAACCGTTTTTCAAAAAGACCCCAGGAGAGAACATATTATTTGCATACTTTGCCTCAAAACACCTCCACAGAGCTACACGCAATCTATTTTAAACATTGCTACATTTCTTTTGCCAACAATTTATACATTTTCTGGAATTGAAGGGATGACTGCAACAAACTACTAAGATGTATAAGAATGCATGAACAAAATGTGAAAGAAATAGAAGGAACTGTCAAACGTCATCGTCTTTCATTATCCATTGTTAATTGTTCAGAAAATGATAAAGTACGCATTGAAATCATACTTATTATTGGTTTCCCATCCAACACTTAAATCATGATATTCCCAAGTACATCAGTGAGCTAAAATTTCCTTTGCAAACTGACATTCCTATTCACCTAAATAATACTAGTTGCTCATTTAATACGAAGAAAAAAATAAATATTTAATTTAAAGAATATTAAATCGCAAGATTTCTTTACTTAAATACTTGGCTTTCAAATTATTTCATGACAAATCCTGATTATTCCTAAAACAGTCAAATGCCATAAAATAAAAACTTAAAATAACAAAGCTATTCCTGCTAATTGAAAAGAAAAATCAATATAATATCAAAATTTAAATTTCCCTAATCAGCTTTACTCTATAATATGTTTGAAACAAATTTAGTGATACAAGAAGTAAAAGCAAAAACTAACAAGTACATACGTCAAAGAGTGGTGAAGCAAGAAGTGCACGAAGTTCATGTCCATCCTTCTGGTGACTAATGGTCAAAACCTTTTGGACCTAAAAAGAAAGAAAAGGCAGTGTAGAGTATCTCCAATAGCAGTGTTGTTGTAATATATTTTTCCTATGTACCCTACATTGGTCTCACAGGAATTTGCCCGTAGATTAAGGAAGATTCAAAATATGTGCAGATTAAAAGATACCTTAGTTCTACCAAAAGTAAACTGATCACTAATGTTATTGAAATGTCTGTGGACTTTAAGATATGGGGTGTCCCTGCAACAAAGGACAGTAACAGAAATATATGGGTCTTCAAGCCTGTTCTGCTGTTCAATACAAGCATTGATGATTCTGCATCCCAAATTCACAAAGCCCATCTTCATAGCCTCGTTAATCCACTTATTAACATTTCAGAGGATTTTCGTTCAATGAGATCACCTTTCTCTCTTCTAACCTCCAATGCATACACATCAATCTTATTCTTTCATTCATCAATATCTCAGGAATCATTGCAGCAAATTCATACTGCAGGAATTTGAAGGCAAGTTTATAAAATTAAATATTGCAAATGGTTAACCCCTAAAATAAACAAGGTCAGGTGGCATCTATGTGGCAGAAACAGAACTAATGTTTCTGGCCAATGAGGATTAACTGTTCTTCTTTACATATGTGTTGCAGGAGCAGGGGACACCAAAACCACGATATAAGAATTGTATCAAAGACAGCCTCAAACGCATTGTGCCCAGAACAGAATAGGCTGGTGTACTTTGACCAAACGGGGCTTGCATCAACTTTGAAGGCAGCCAACGGGACACCAGAGCCAGAGAACACAGGAAGGCCTCAGCATCTGCACCTGCCACAGTGTCTTTTTCGTGTCCCCACTGTCCAGATCGTACACCTTGAGGGCTGGTCTTGTCAGCCACACTTAGGCTTACCAATAAAGGCTGCACAAATGGCATCATAAAATCAGACCATCAGATGGCCATCCAACGACACAGCAGGAATAGTTTCCAGAAATTTTAGCAGAATTATTATTTATTTTAAATAAGGTCTTATCCAAGTTTATATCTCAGAAACATTTACACTTTTACTAATCAAATGTAGTTAACATTGATCAGTACTTGTAAAAGACTGCAAAACCAGATTTTCTTTCTCAACTTTAAGTGGCTTGAAGCATTTTACAAAGTCCCTTGCGGAGTCTATAGTAAAGTAATAGTCAAGCATTGAGGCACTAACTGGTTGACACAAAGTTTCTTCAACCTAGCAAATCTTCCCAGTGTTTTTCACTAAACATTTTTTCAAAAATGCTGGAAGCATTTGAAAGTTGATTCCACGAGACATTGAATTTAAAATGGAAACAATGCGATTTAGCCTACTCTATGAACTGATTTCAAATCATGTACAGAACTCTGCCCCCACAAGCTCCAAAAATATATTGAACAAGTGCCACATCATAGGATCAACACTGAGAGAGATAATACAATGGAGAGGGAACCCAACAATCATGGAAGTACTTAAATATGAGTTTCAGAACTGTAAGTTATGGATGTATAAATAAGCAAGTGCAAGATTGTTAAGTTAATGGGAATTTAGACTTTAGTTATAATGTAATTACTCGCCCAAAGTACCTCATAAACCTATGACGATCATCAAAAAGGACAAAGAATAATCTTGCCATCTGCGTGTTTCTCATCAAATCGTCAATCACAATATACTTGGAAGCACATTGCTGGACCTTCATTGTCTCTAGGTCTAAATCCTGGAAATCCCTGCCCAACATGACTGCAGGAGTTCTTACACGGGAAGGACCGGTTCAAGGCAGCTCATCACCATATGCGAGAGTAATTAACGATGAGCAATAAATGCTGGCCTTGCCAGAAATGCCCAGATTCCAAAAATTAATTTTAACAAAAGGAATCTGTAGATCAGTATCCGTATGTATATAATCAAGATAAACCTATGATTTTCCAAAACTTATTTTGTTGACCAAAATGTAATAGCTCAATAAAAAACAACTTTACATCTATCTTTTGCACAAACCAGATATCTAAATATTTAAATTAAAATTCAGTAACTGTATGAAGACCTTAAAATAGAACATGCATACTTAATTGACACATCATTTGACATACCGTGGAAATGGACCTTAAACGTTACCATCGGAACATTGCTAATATAGGGGAAGAAATTCATCTATGGTTGCCTGCTTTAGACTTTAGAGATACAGCACAGAACAGGCCCTTTGGCCCACCGAGTCAGCGCCGGCCAGCGATCATCCCGTACGCTAGCACAAATTTAACAGTTGTCCTACCTCCAGGGATAGTTCTTGTGCATTGGAGCTTATAGGGTAAGGTGGACTCATCTTGTGCATATGAACTGCTACTGTATTGTGAATGTTGAAGGCATTTTGAAAATCCCGGTTCTGAACCAGCTGCAAAATGAGTGCCACATCATCCTGACTCTGACTGTCAACCAGGTTGTGCTGTATATGTTTTAGAGAAGTCAGCAGTTCATCTACTTCTGAAAATTAAGAAGACAAAAGCCTTGTCAGTAGATTCCTTCACAAAGCATGTCATAACTCTTCTTTGTAAGCAAGAATCAAATAAATTAACAATTGATAGTAAACTGTGACTCAGAGATTAGATTAATTGATTGAAAGATAAAGCATGGAAACAGATCCTTCGGCCTACCAAACCTACACTGGCCATCAACCCCTGTTCACACGGGTTCGATGTTACCCCACTTTTGCAGCCACTCCCTACACACTCAGAGCAATTTACAGAGGCCAATTAACTTACAAACCGGCATGTCTTTGTCATATAGGAGGAACCAGAACACCCAGAGGAAACCCAAGCAATCATAGGGAAAACCTGAAAACTCCACACAGACAGCACCCAAAGTCAAGATTGAACTCGGGTCTCTAGAAATGCCCCAATCCCAATTCTCAGTAAATTAACTGACTGATTCCCAACATGTTATCAACTTGTAAGCAAATTAACCCATAAAATAGTTTAGCAAAAATGAGTAGGGTGGAAAGGAGCAGCTAAGGAAAATTACATGGAAGAAGTCAAGTGAAGTTTGGTTTGGGTTCAGTGATATCCTCTTCCTGCATTATATTATCTTCCACGATTTGAACAGTTTGGAAAACGAATACCTTTCATAAAACCTTTCTTAAACCTTTCATAAAAAATTAGCTGTGGAGAAATTGTGGAAAAACATTTAGTAGAGCAATCTTTCAAAGAGAAGGATGCTGGACAGATATCACATTTGGACTGCCGACATCTTACATTATTCATTACAACTTTTACATAATGTTGTTTACCTTAATTGATAACTTTAATAATTGAAAAAATGTTTAAACTCACATTGATTTTCAATGACAACATACGCTGATATATAAAACAAATAATGGAAGTGAAACAAAATATTTCAATTGAAACGTTCTTGGATTTTGTCAGGATCAGCCTCCATCTTTGTGGAGTCAATGGTCTGGGAATCTTGTGTTCGGATTGTTAAAAGTCAATTTTTGGCTATGGAATGCATTTCCATTTCGCACATCCAATTACCATCAGCTTTAGAACAAGTGTTCTAACAATGCTCAGAATGCAGATAGAATTATTCCTTCTGCCTGCTTCAATCAAACATCTTTTCGAAATAAAAATCAGGATGTACATTTTCATTTAACTTTTCTACCTTGTATGTAGGCTGATGTGCACCAACAGTGGTGCAACGGTAAAATTGCTACCTTATAGCGCCAGAGACCTGGTTTCGATCCTGACTATGGGTGCCGTCTATATGGAGTTTCTACATTCTCCCTGTGACCAAGTGGGTTTTCTTTCAATGCTCCGGTTTCCTCCCACATTCCAGACGTACAAGTTTGTAGGTTCATTGGCTTCTGTAAAATGTCCCTAGCATGTAGGATACAACTACTGTATGGGTGATCACTGGTAGGCATGGACGCGATGGGCCAAAGGGCCTGCTTTCACATTGTATCTCTAAATAAAATCTACAAAGATTTTTAAATGATAATCCCATTTCTTAAATCAGGAAGGTTTGACAATGAAGTTGCATCTATTAAAATTTAGCTGAAAATATATGTTTATTTAGTTTATTGTCACATGTACCGAGGTACAGTGAAAATCTTTTTTTGTTGCGTGCTAACCAGTGAGCAGAATGACAATACATGATTACAATCAATCCATTTACAGTGTATAGATACATGATATGGGAATAACGTTTAATGCAAGGCAAAGCCAGCAAAGTCCGGTCAAGGATAGTCTAAGGGACATCAGAGGTAGATAGTAGAGATAAGCAGCACATTCTACCCACTGAGATAGAGTGGAAACTGGCCCTTGGGCCCCACAGAGTCCACACCAACCAGTGATCACTCCATACACTAGCACTATCCTATACACCAAGGACAATTTACAGAAGCCAATTAACCTATAACTCTGTACGTGTGGGAGGAAACCGGAGCAGAGAAAACCCATGCACACAGAGAGACGGTACAAATTCTGTACAGACAGCACCCGTAGTCAGGATTGAACCCATAGCGCTGTAAGGCAACAACTCTACCGCTCTGCCACTGTGCCGCCCTTACCCAAAGGTTATACCCAAATACACATTATCCTAATATATCTCACACCTATCCCTGCCATTACCACACCAACTCTCACTATATTCTACCATTCCTCTACGCACTAGGGTCAACTTAGTGGCTAATAAATCTATCAACTCATACATTTTTGGATGAGAGAAGAAACCAAAGCACTTGGAAAAAACCCACAGGGAGAACATGCATATTCCACATATGTGCTACCGAAGGTCAGGATTGAAACTGGGGACACAGGAGACACAAGGAATTGCAGTAGCTGGAATCTTGAGCAAAATATGAAATGCTGAAGGGACTCAACGGGTCAGGCAGAATCTGTGGAGGGAATGGATAGATGAATTCTGACTCGAAACATCGCATGTCCACTCACTGCACTGCTTGACCCACTGAGTTCCTCCAGCATTTTGTGTTTTGAAATAGGATTGCTGGATCCATGAGACAGCGACTCTACTCGCTGCAGCACTGTGCCAGTAATGTCACACTGTAAACTTAATGCTGGCTAGCTACCATTTGTATCTCCACAAAGATATGCTGAATTTGAACCCTATCAATTTTGTGTTGTGGGTGGGCCTGATGTTATACACAAATGACTCAAACACAAGTTCCACAGTGGAAGCTGCAAGGTGCTAAGATGCGACATCTACCAGAACGTTTTATAAAAAATGCTAGAATTTAAACCGTGATAGTATGCATTTTAAACTTTGACATGCTTAGCAAACAGAAAAAGATGTAAATGAATGCCCATGAAACAGAAAACGGTTAAAAGAAAATCATGAATGAAATTAATTTGGCATTCATCACCAATCATTAAAAAAGCAAAGCAAATGGAGAAATAGACCCAAAACCACAACTTATTGCCAATTGAATGCCACAAATGCTCACCTTTGACCTATAAGGTTTAAGGATCCACTAGTATTGACATAGTGCCCAAAGCTGCCAGGATACAAAATGACATGGCTTTGAAATGTGGCAAGCCATGTACATGGTAATACAGCGGGTGAGGCAGCATCTATGGTGCGAAGGAGTAGGTGACACTTCGGGTCGAGACCCTCCATCAGTCTGAAGAAGGGTCTCGACCCGAAACGTCACCTATTCCTTCGCTCCATAGATGCTGCCTCACCCGCTGAGTTTCTCCAGTAATTTTGTCTACCTTCAATTTTTCCAGCATCTGCTGTTCTTTCTTAAACATGTACATGGTAATGTTATTATGTGCCTTGGCCAGAATAAGTTCTGTTCATGAAACCATCAATCAATGAAAAAAAATAACATCCTATTTTTTATTAAAATTTAAAGGAACAAAAATCAAATCAAAAACACCAAACACCAAAAAGGTGTTGAAATAAATGAATCGCCTCTTGAATATAATAAAAAGAGACCGTACTCAGGGAAGAGTCTAAAGTCTAAAGGTGGCATTACAGGCCAAGGACAGGCAGCAAATTCAATGTTTCTCCTTTCAGATTGGAATTCGGGGCTTGGCTTCACTTGCTGAAAAGTATCAATAGTTCACTGTATAATTGCTGGCAATTCACAAGTCCACCCCACAATCTTAACAGATTATAGCAGTCATCAAAACTGTAAGGTGAGCAAAAAGAAAATAATATTGAAAATAAAAACCTATGGTGACTAAGATCATCACGAGAGATTGGGGACAAGAGAAGTGAATTCTATTTCAGCACTCAAAGCACTATTGACAAGTAAAAAAATAATTGTTGTAAAGTATAAAGTTAATTGCTTTACTTTTTATGCATTGGTTTGGTTAATTTAATAATTATATTTTAAATGAAAATCAGAGGGGGATGAACAGGAAAACAGAAGTGACAAAAGTTGGGTACCATGTAGGGGCTAATATTGACATTGTGGATTAAAATGCTTTCTGTACTACTTCTGTACTGGGCTTCTGTACTATTTAAAGCATAGCAGTGCAAATATCAATAGGAAAATGAGCATTTGTGGCAAGATTTAATGTTATTTTACTGTAAATTGTAAGGTTTAAATTTACACGTGGTTATCATGACCTTTGTTGTTACTTTGTATGTGTAGTATTAGCAACAATCTAATTTTTACATCAAGATATATTTGCAACAATTTCAATTTAGAGTATGATACCTGGTGTGCCATAAAGGATTAACATTTTATATTTAAATTGAGATGTGTTAATCTGTTAGCTATGTCCTCATTATATCTTGGAAATAGTAATTATGTAAGCACATCCCATGCTCTTCTGTACTAGTATAATAATATTTTATTGGCAGTACTATGAATTTTATGTAAGAGCTCAGAATGACTTATTCACACAAATTATATTACATACCAAGAACTTTAACTGCATTGCTGGGTCCCTCTAAAACAAAATCCTCTTCCTTATCAAACGTTGGATTATCAATGCCCACTTTAGGTTGAACTTGTGCCAGTTTCTTCAGTCGAATGGAAGAATTGAGGTCAAACTCCTGTTTTTTTCCCTCTTCTTCTCGCCTACGACGCATATCATCCTGTTGCTGGCGAATCCTCTCCAACTGAGCACTTCTGCGTATTGGCATGGTTCGTGAGCCCAAATCATCAGGGCAATCGACAGCCATTTCTCGGTGTCTTGCTGGCTCATCACGAGATGAAAGGTCTAAGTTCTTAGCATCACTGTCTGATTCATCTGTAATGTGCCCATTCATGTGCGAGGTAGTCATGACTGAAATTTTAGTCCTTCAATGACTAGTATCTGGAACCTGCACTTGAAATTCGGTTCCTTCTCAGAAGATTCATGTTAATGATGATAGAGGTACTTTCTGACGTGAACTTCACATTCCAGTCTACTTAAACTGAGATTAACCTGGAGGAAGAAAACTGCTGGTTAGAAAAAAAGGTTCAATCCACTGGAAAATGTCGTTCAAATAAAAAATAATCCACTCCTTCAACATTTACTTATCTTCCCACTACTATTTCTTTATGTGTACACAAACCCATACTACTATAACAGTTCATGAACAAAGCCCTCCCAAACTCTCCAATACAATATTTAACACTCAAGTTTTCGTTTCAGGTTTCCCTTGTCTGTGCAAAGAAATAACCAGTCAGTGAATTTCAATAACAGGATCCACTGCATTACTCTCAACCAATTTCAACAGCAAGGCTCCCACTTTTCTCCCAAATGTTCCCATTTTCCGTCACAACCCAGACCATTTAGGAGCGGACAGCATGATTCAGCCCTGCATTTAATGCCCCACCATCGTCTTCAACAGCAATATTCTGAGGTCTCGAGCTCACCCCCCCAAACCTCAGCTGTTTTTTCTAAAGACCATCTTTAAAATTTATTCCAATCTCTTGATTATTTCCCCAAGTATATGTTGTAGTTCAAATGATTTCTTATTTCCTCAACTGCTTTGGTAAAGGCTGAAAATGGTACCGCTTATCAAAGTGGGCTGCATTCTCTGTCGCATCTTTGCAACTATTATGTTAAACTACACAGTCACCAATCCTGAAGTTTCTGTCCATTTCATGGAGTGATAGCTGCCTAAATCATCACCATCACTAAATCCAAGTACAGGTGCACAACCTTTTATCCGAAATTCCAAATAACGAAAAGCTCCGAATAGCGGACATTTTTTCGGTCCTTGAAGAAAGGTCCTTGAAAACGTTCACCGAGGGCGGCCCGCAGAGGTGACAGCGGAACCTCCGGTCGGTCCTCGAAGAAAGGGGAACTAAATCCCCATTCATAAAAGAGAAGGTGAGGGTATATTGCGCGGGAGGGTTAATAATTGACAATCTACTGATGCCTGCCCGCTGAGTTAAACAGTTCCCATGGTAGACTCACGATACACAGTGTATCGTGAGTCTTGCGTGGGAACTTTTTAACTCAGCGGGCAGGCAGCAGCAGATTGTCGCTCCCTTCAGTTTCACCCCACCTACACCCCTCTGCTTCCCGGCCATGTGTGTGACCCCTTCCCTCCCCTCTCCAGCTCCCCGCCCATTGCACCGGCGCGGGGGCTTTGCACTGTCTTCACGTCGGCGATGCCAGCAGGTCAGTGCCAGTCACCGGAGACGTCAGGACCAACGGGACACCGACTGCAAGCACGGAGATCCCAGAGACTCACAGCCAGCAGCAACTCTAGCCCAGCCCCGTTCCAACTCCAGAGGAACCCGGGTTGCGGATGAAGGGGCGCAGTTCGGGCTGTGGGCGAACTGCCACTTGTCGCTGTAGCGGCCCATCGGGGAGCGGGTTCCTGTTGGTCCTGACGTCTCCGGCCACCCACCTGGACAGGAGCTGAGAGACGTCAGGACCACCAGAAGCCGCTCCCCGATGGGCCGCTACGGTGACAAGTAGCAGTTCGCCCACAGCCCGAGCTGCGCCCCCTCATCGGGACACCGACCCCCAGGCCTACTGCAAGCACGGAGATCCCAGATCAGCGACTCCAGCCCAGCCCCGCTCCAACTCCAGAGGAACACGCTCCCCGTAGGGGCAGAAGCTGATGGTGTGCAAGGTACGTCTTGTTCTTGGGGTGGCGCAGCTCGGGCTGTGGGCGAACTGCCACTTGTCGCCGTAGCGGCCCATCGGGGAGCGGATTCCTCTGGAGTTGGAGGGACAGGGAGACACAGCGGCTTTTGAGAATGGTGGGCAATCACTTCCAAAGTTCTGCCCACACAGTCAGTACACCTCTCCTACACTTGTCTCCCGCACTAAGATCATCTCGCAGAGAATGATCCCAGCCTAACCCTCCCTATTCTCTCCTATTCTGCAAGAAAAAACTACATTGAAGACTCAAACTCGCGATCGAGTAACTGCCGGGATCGAGGCACAAACTTGCGACCTTGCGGATATGAGCCGAGCACTCTACCACTGAGCCAGCCGTTAAAATCTACGCTAAAAATCTTCCATTCCGAAAGCCGAAAAATTCCGAATTACGAAAAGTGTCTGGTCCCAAGGCTTTCGGATAAAAGGTTGCGCACCTGTAATTATGTTGAGAAATATCTGGACTTTCATTCAGTTAGATTTAGGGTAGGATATAAATCCAATCATAATGATTGCCTGACAACCAAATGGTATCAAAGTGTCTGTGAAAGTAGAATCGCACTCCATTTCCATATGTCAAGAACTCTCTCGGCCTCAAGAGGATCTTGTGCTGGACTGAGGGACTGAAATAAACCAAATCCACACCCTCTGTGAAAAACATACCCCTCAGATCTTTCTTTAATTTCTCCCCTCTAACTTGTGTCTTCTAGTTGTTGCCTTTGACTACATCTCTGACATTACAGTGAGAACAAACCCAGCTCATTCAATCTCTCCTTATAATTACAGCAGAGATTTTAAAACCGGGATCACAAAAACTTGGTGGGGGATGTGTCCCCTCTGGCCCCCCCGGGTTTTCCGCCCCTGCAAGGAACTGCCGATTCTGGAATATTGCATAGAACACAAAGTGCTGGAGTAACTCAGCGGGTCAGGTAGCATCCCTGGAGGAATAGAGTCACTTTATAAATTCATTATTGCAGCAAAGTCATCAGAAATGGTCAAAGTTTACTCTCCAAATTAAACATGAGTTTATCCGTCCAGTCACTCTACACCACCATCCCCCACCCGGAGGGTCTTAAAGCCCTCTGTTTCTTCCTCGACTGCAGAACCATCCAATCCACGTCTACTAATACTCTCCTCCGCCTAACGGAGCTGGTCCTTACCCTCAACAACATTTCCTTTGACTCCTCCCATTTCCTCCAAATCCAAGGTGTAGCTATGGGCACGCGCATGGGTCCCAGCTATGCATGCCTCTTTGTAGGGTACGTCGAACAATCCTTGTTCGAGGCATACCGTGGTCCTATCCCCGAACTCTACCTCCGCTACATTGACGACTGCATTGGTGCTACCTCCTTCACCCACGCAGAACTCACTGACTTCATCCATTTCACCACTAACTTCCATCCGGCACTCAAATTCACCTGGACCATTTCCGACATCTCCCTACCGTTTCCAGACCTCACCATCTCCATCGCAGGTAACAGACTACTGACCGACATCCACTACAAACCCACTGACTCCCATGGCTATCTGGACTACACTTCTTCCCACCCTGCTTCCTGTAAGGACTCTATCCCCTACTCCCAATTCCTCCGCTACGCCACATCTGCACCCAGGATGAGGTGTTCCAAACCAGGGCATTCTTCAGGGGACAGGGGTTCCCCTCTTCGACTATAGATGAGGCTCTCACCAGGGTCTCCTCTATATCCCGCAGCTCCGCTCTCATTCCCCATCCCCCCACTCGTAAAAAGGACAGTCCCCCTTCTCACCTTCCACCCTACCAGCCATCACATACAACATATAATCCTCCAACATTTTCGCCACCTCCAATGGGATCCCACCACCGGCCATATCTTCCCGTCTCCTCCCCTTTCGGCTTTCCGCAAAGACCGTTCCCTCCGTAACTCCCTAGTCAATTTGTCCCTTCTCACCCAAACCACCCCCTCCCCTGGTACTTTCCCTTGCAAGCGCAGGAAATGCTACACTTGTCGCTTTACCTACCCCCTCGACTCCATCCAAGGACCCAAGCAGTCTTTCCAGGTGCAGCAGAGGTTCACCTGCACCTCCTCCAACCTCATCTATTGCATCCACTGTTCCAGGTGTCAACTGTTCTACATCGATGAGACCAAGCACAGGCTTGGCGATCGTTTCGCCCAACAACTCCGCTCAGTTTGCAATAACTAACCTGATCTCCCAGTGGCTCAGCACTTCAACTCCCCCTCCCATTCTAAATCCGACCTTTCTGGCCTGGGCCTCCTCCGTGGCAAGAGTGAGTCCCACCGCAAATTGGAGGAGCAGCACCACATATTTTGCTTGGGTAGTTTACACCCCAGTGGTATGAACATTGACCTCCAATTTCAGGTAGTCCTTGCTTTCTTCCTCCTTCCCCTCCCCTTCACAGCTCTCCACCAGCCTACTGTCTCTGCCTCTTCCTTTCTTTTTCCCATCTCCCCCCCCACACATCAGTCTGAAGAAGGGTCTAGACCCGAAACGTCGTCTATTCCTTCACTCTCTAGATGCTGCCTCACCTGCGGAGTTTCTCCAACATTTTTGTCTACCTTCGATTTTTTCAGCATCTGCAGTTCTTTGTTAAACTATGAGTTTATTACAAATTCCTTAGTTTCAGCTACAGCAATTTTTCCATTTTTACTCCCCCTCGTACATAATGGCATTTAAAAAAAAACCTGACTTTTTCTTCTCCCCCAGGTTTTTAGAACAGCTGTAATTACTAATTTAGTCTGGATTAGCATTCTAAAGAACGACGTATGTTTCTATAGTCAGGCATCACGATGCCCTGGCACCATATCAAAAGATACTTACATCATTGGGAGAATTTCCACGTTTTAACTTCTTTCTGTCCCACATCAAATTAAGTTTTGCTTGGCTGCCTGTACAATATAGAAATATTTTGTTTGAAAACAAGTAATCATCAACATGCACAACCACATTTGCCAGATCTAGTCTCAGACAGCTTAGGCTAGATCTTAAGAATCTGTAATAAATCACAACTGTCATAAACAATAGACCTCAATTATCTGATCAATTTACGCAAGTTGCTTTGGAGCAATGATTTTCCTGTTATCAGTTGTATGAAACAGTGGCAACATACTCGTTATTTTTTTCTTATGGCTGTTAAGTGGGTGTATGATAGCTCAGAATGCAATATATATCATATCACTATTATGCAGTCAGATATGGCCACAAGGGCATGTCCATTTTCTCTCCTTCAGCCTTCAAAAACATATAATCAGCCCAGTTTTGCTGACAGTACAGAATCTAGCTTGTACATTAAAAGTTTAATAAAAAATCTATTTGCAGTCATGAGACATGACTCATTTTCAAATATTACAAACAGCACACCAAACCTTTAAACCAATCTAAAGCCCTTTGATAATTACAGGCCACCTTGAAATGGGTCTCAGGATTCACTACCACAGTCAACTATCTGGACTATCTTGCAAGGCATTCTGTTTTGTGGGATGGCTCCAGCAAATTAAAAAAACGACCCGATGAATTGCAGGGCAACTAGTTAATACATCAGCATTTCAGCAGGTTCCACTGCTTAATGTCCACCGTGGCTTAATGGCCACGGGACAATCGCCATTGCCCGCCGGGGGCTTTGACTTTGACTCTGACATCGGGGGGGGGGGGGGGGGAGTGCAGTGGAGAGAAAAGTTTTTTGGCCTTCCATCACAGCAATGTGATGGATGTTTATGTAAATTATGTTGTGTCTTGGGTCTATTTGTTTGTAATGTATGGCTGCAGAAACGGCATTTCGTTTGGACCTCAAGGGGTCCAAATGACAATAAATTGAATTGAATTGAATTAAAGCAGTCATGTTTAGCGATAATAAATTGTCTTCCTCAAATATGAATAATAATTTAAAATGTAAGTTAAGAAAACAGAGGTAGTTTCACATAACTACATCAATTCACACATTACAGTCCAAACATAATTGTGGGGGGGGGGGGGGGGGGGGGGGGTCATATTCCCTTTTTCCTTCCCTTCTGCATAAGTAGAATTTCCAAACAGTTCATAAAAGTTTTATTACAACTGCTCATATTCCAAGAGATTAGAGAATTTTCTGAAATGGAAATTATGAAAGCCATTGATTTGCTAATTGAATTAGCAAAAATTGATTGACCATTACAGCACACAATTAGCGGTAAAACTATTTTCATGGCTCACAGCACAATTCCTACCTTTTGGTCAACAGAGCATACTGGAGAACAGGGTTAATGCTTCAGTGTAGTACTGACATTTTTCAGAAGTGATACCAAAATGAGTTACTGAGGATCATACATGAAACATTCCATTGCACCACTTGAAAGAATAGCACAGGTGGTTTTATTAGTGATTAACAGCGTCAAATTAATTGACATTACTGCCAAGTGCAAGGCAGTCTATTTTCAAATTATTCTCAATGTGTGTACATCATTGTCATCAACATGACAATAAAATTGACACTTTGTCATTGAAGGGATGGTTCCCAGTGTCCTCCATAATGTTTGGGACAAAGACCCATCAATAATTTATTTGCCTCTGTACTCCACAATTTGAGATTTGTAATAGAAAAAATCACATGTGGTTAAAGTGCATATTGTCAGATTTTAATAAAGGCCATTTTGATACATTTTGGTTTCACCATGTAGAAATTACAGCAGTATTTATACATAGTTCCCCCCACTTCAGGGCACCATAATGTTTGGGACACAGCAACGTCATGTAAATGAAGGTAGTCCTGTTTAGTATTTTGTTGCATATATCCTTTGCATGCAATAGAAACATAGAAAATAGGTGCAGGAGAAGACCATTCGGCCCTTCGAGCCAGCACCGCCATTCATTGCGATCATGGCTGATCATCCCCAATCAATAACCTGTGCCTGCCTTCACCTCATATCCCTTGATTCCATTAGCCCCTAGAGCTCTATCTAACTCCCTCTTAAATCCATCCAGTGATTTGGCCTTCACTGCCTTCCATCAGTGAGGAATGTGGTGGAGTCACTGTGGTGGATGTTTATGTGAAAATGTATTAAGTGCGTTCTGTTGATTTTTATTTGTATGATTGACTTGGGAAATGAAATTCCTCGTATGTTGCAAAACATACTTGGCTAATAAAGTATTATTGTATTTATCTTGGCATCAAGGTCAGTGTTGGCTGATGGGGTCGTTCCTGCGCTGTACTAAGTATGGAGTATAAAGTAGGGATGTTTTGATATGAATTTACAGCGTTTTGGTGAGAATACTGTTTATAATTTATGGTCTCCTTTTTAAAAAAGGATGTGCTTGCATTCAAGGTAATGCAGCAAAGGTTCAGTAAATTGATTCCTGATTAGGAGTTCACATATGAGGAATATGCAGTATAGAAGAATGAGAGATCTTATGGAAATAAAATCCTGAGGAGAATTGTTGAAGCTGTAATAACATTGAGTCGATCAACTTCAAATACAAGTTCTTTATTGAGTGAATATACAGAGGAAACACATAGTAGCACTATCATCTCCAGACTCCAGGACTAACTAACTGATGGTTGTACTGTCACAATATGCCAGCCGAATGATATATAGAAAACTTGGACTGGATCATGGACCGGGTGTACATCACTAAACACAAACATGATAAGATCAGCTAACGTAAATTTATGCTTGCTGCTAATAATGTATACATGATAATTATGACATCACAATATATGGATGTAAACACTAATAGACTACAGTCAATCATTGGAGAATACACACAAGCAAAATGAATAAAATGAATGATGTTAATCAATGGGTTGGATAAAGTCCATAGCCAATGTTTGGACTTGGGGTTAGGCTTGCAAACCCGTCTTGCATGTGTACGGTACAAACCCTCAGTTTCCCCCTTTTCAGGTGACTTCATAGTAGGTGTAGGTACGTCTGGCAATGGTTTTAAAGAAGTCTTTTCAGCAGGAGACTTAGCAGGTGACAACCCTGTGGACTTTATCGGTAATATCGGCATCAAACCAGGTGGCTCATGAGCTGGCATCAGAACTAGCTCAGGGTCAGCAGGCACCCGATCACCCCTCAATCCTGCAGTGTCCCCACTGGACCATAGAGTGACATTCGAGCATTCGGGGACATTCGAGCATTCGTGCGAATACTGTTGGCTCTGGCTCGATTACTGGTAGAATGTGTCTTCTGTTCCACCTGTAGACCCCTCCTTCTGATCTGATCAGGTAAGATCGTGGCTCTGGGCAGGATTCCTCCATGATACCCAGACGGTCGTAACCTTTGCCGTCTGCAAACAAACTACTTGGCCCTCCGACAGAGGTGGAGAGGGCTGCTGGTCTTGCCATAGTATCCCTTCTGGACGTTGCACTTGTATTGCAATCAGGCCTGCACTGCCAAGGGCTCGCGGGCTTGGGGTTGTAGTAGCTGCTTAGCAACAGGAAGGGCAGTGCGTGTCTGCCTGGACATCAGGCATTGTGCTGGCGAACCCAGCACAGGATCCCGAGAAACGTTGCAAAGGTTAAGCAAGTCCAGAAACACATCGGATCCGGCTCTGCTGGACCTTTCCATGACTTTTTTGGCACTACGGACAGCTCATTCCGCCAGTCCATTAGATTGTGGGTATTCCCCAATGCTTGACTGTAGTCTATTAGTGCTTACATCCGTATATTGTGATGTCATAGTTTATCAGATATACTTTATTAGCCACAAGCTTAAATTTAAGGAGGATGTATATTGAGATTAATCCCGTCCGCTGCAGGCAGGTTCTCAGGGATGTTTACAGTGGTATCATCAGATACATTGTGAGAAGATTCTGACTGTAGCAGGTGCACTGCTAGTTTGGTCTCGTATTTGCTAGCATGGGAACGGCAGCAATTCCAGAAATAGTTTCCGCGATTGCAACCATGACAAATTTTCCCAAAAGCTGGACATTTCTCCCGTTTGAGCCACCACAGTTGGTACATTCACTGATAGATTGTGCTCCAGGCCTGCCAGGCATGTCCTTTGGTCAGCATTGCATTCTGAAATACATTCTATGCTCAAGGCAGACTGCGGTGTGGAGCTCAAAGAGTGAGCATTTGTTACCTCGTGGATACGACAAGTCTGTTCAGCCTTGTTTATGGTGAGATCTGAGGCACGTAGCAGATCCCTTCTCAATTTGTCATTAAGGACACCACACACGAGCCTGTCTGATGAGCTCTTCACAAAGATCACCAAATCTGCAACTGCTGGCAATGTGTTTCAGCGAGTTGATATAAGCTTCAACAGGCTCATCTGGCTTCTGGCTGCACACAAAAAACTTTTGGCGTTTCATGATAAGATTGGTCCGCGGGTCACAAAGCCATCTAAACTTGTTCTTCAAGCATATCAGATCGTGGATCGATTCCGTTGGTGTAACGATTGCACCAGCTGCATCGTGCACAGCCGTTGCATAGACAAACAGCTTTGCTCGTCGAATTGCCTCCAGACCAGCCGAGTTGAGAATAGATGCTTGGACTCGTGGGGGCTTGTCATGATGAGCAGCATCCATGTAGACATCGTATTCTTCTTCGAAAACACGCCATCGTTCTCTGATGTCAGCATCAAATACTAACGGTCAGGCTTACGTAGGGTCAGCCATGGCAAAAACTATTAACGTCGTACAAAATAAAAACAGTAAAATCAATGGAGGAGTCAGTTCTTCACTTCTGACACCATGTTGAAGCTGTAATAACATTGAGTCGATTAACTTCAAATACAAGTTCTTTATTGAGTGAATATGTAGAGAAAACACATAGTAGTACTATCTTCTCCAGACTTCAGGACTAACTAACTAACTTATGGCTAAACTGTCACTATATGCCAGCCGAATTATATATAAAAAAAACCTGAACTGGATTATGGACCGGGTGCAAATCATTAAACACAGACACGATCAGATCAGCAAACGTGATTGATCTATAAGAATGACATGGTGGATGCCATGAGGAGGTTTATATGAAGTAGATGGAACAAGTGGACATAGATTTGAATCATCAATGTGCCCATTTCAATCAGGGAAGCAGGAAATGCTTCTCTCAGAAGGTTGTGAATCTTCAAAATTCTCTACCCCAAAGAGAACATAATCACTATGTGTGAACAAAATTACTAATATTCAGTAGAGATTGGCTTGCATTTAAATCACAAGCAAGCCATGGGGTATGGTAAAAGTGAGAACATGAAGTTGATGCCAAGAATGCATCAGCTATCATTATCCTGTGTGGCAGTTGAAGGGCCAATTAGCCTACTCTCTTTTATTTTGCATATTGTGTGTAGAATAATCTACATATAGTTTATATTTTTTTATTTCTTGCCTTCCATGAATGATCTTTCAACCTGATATTCGAAGAGCCTCTCTGCTGCATGATCAATAAATGATACAAACAACCTGATTATGTAAATCTTAGTGCATCGCATTCAAGACTGATATGTAACATAGTTTGTTTTTTTTAATCTTGAGGACAGCAGATTTTAGGTTTCCCCTACTTACTTTAACCTAAGAATTTTTCTCATTCAATCCCAAACATCTGTTTACTTTTCTGACACTTTGACAACTGCCGTGAACAACCCCAGCTGGGAGAACAAAATCCCTACACCCATCCTGTTTTGACCCTTAGGAGTATGGCATGTTTCTATGAAATCACCTCCCATTCTTTGTTAAGCAAGCTTGAGGTCATTCTGCATAATTGCTTCTCAGAGAACATTCCCCAACTATCTCAGCAACTCTTAAATCAGAAGTGGCCAGGTGTACTGCTGAACTGTTTCCTTGCCAAAGCTAGAAGGCAGTGACAGAATATGGGATCAATGTATCAGATCACCACAAATATAAATTACTTTATACAGATCCTTCCCAGGTTACAAATGGCCAACTTACGAGGTGAGCGAACACTTCAGAGATTGGCAAGATTTATTTGCTGGGTGCAGGCTTCTTCTGAGGGAACTCAGTTCACAACTGCATTTCCAACTTACGAACTATTTGAGTTGCTGACAGTCCTCAGGAATGGAACTCTGTTGTAATCTGGGGATGACCCATCAAGAATGGGAAATTTGAACATTTGAAAGAGTTAATCGCTATTAGCTAGGGTTACTTGAGAGGAAATATAATGCTGACTCATGTAGCAAAAAACTGAAATACTGCTGGTGCCTTGTATGGGGGTAACTGATAACTGAAATACTGCTGACTCGTGTAGATGTGAGCGAAACTTGCAATCCTTGGAAAAACCACAGAACGGAATATGCCTGGGAAGCTAACTACAGAACGGCAGTTGACCGAACTGACGTACATTGATCACTGTTCCGCAGAAGATAAGTCACTAGAACAGACGTCAGCAGTTGTGCTCCTCGGCAGTACTTTTTGGAAAAATGACCAAGGCATTTACTTGACTTTAAGAGTATATAAGAAATTGTAAAACACTGAATCTTTAAGTGGCTGCTCGGGGAGTACTGAGTGTATTGATATACTTTCTGTACTGGTCCCCACCACCCTCAATGATGAATTGAGTAAAGCTTAACCTTTTGTATTGTTGTCTGTTTTAAGTAGTGAACTTAATCATTGGTTTAGTCGGCAGGATTTCGCTGGGACCATCAACAGGCGACTGATTAAGAGGCCGCAGTTTGACCGGGGCCGGATGGTGAGAAAAAAAAAGTGCACTAGTCGGACCCCTTGAGACCGACCTCCTGAAGAAGCTCCCGGGAAAACTCAGGTCCCTCGTCAGAAGGTTGATCTGGTTCCCTGCCGAAATTCTTAGAAGCAGACAACGAAGGTAAGACCTACTTTATTGAGAATTTGCTACTAAGAAAGTAGTTGGCTACTAGTAAGAGGTTTTGGTACTAGGAGAGTAGTCAGTAAGGTATTTTGCTACTGGGAAAGTAGTTGGCAATTGGATAGAGCAAACTAAAAAGGTTTGTCGTAAATTAACATGTTTTTTGCTACTGAGTAAGTAATTGGTGATTGGATATAGCAAACAAAAAAAGTTAGTCGTTCACAAAGTAGCCGGGCTGAGAGAGACTCGCGGCTATGTGGAATAATCTGGATAAAAGTGATGGGGGATCGCCCCGTCCCACATATATGTTATTTGAATCCTAAAAGTAACAAAGACTATAGAATGTTAAGTTTTAAGCTAACCAAACATTTGGTAGATGAATTCTAGCCAGTCGGAGGAACATGGAATGTAGAAACTGTTAAAAAGGCAGAAAAGAGATAGAGGATGGTATACCTAAGAATTGGGATGTGTAACAAGCAGAATGTAATTGGTAACAAGAGGAAAAGGCCAAAAAAGAAAAGACATGATTGAGTCGCAAATTAAGCGACAATTGGTAACAAAAAAAGAGGACAAAAGGTGCCAAAACGAAATAACCCCAGGGACCCCTTGTCTGGCATGGCAACCCTGTTTGTAGAAAAGGGGAAGGAGGAGCAGTAATTGAGGCTATCAGTGAGATAGTTAAACAAAGCAGAGCATCATTGAGACAGGATGTTACCGAATTCTGCACATTGGTCCCCACAGAACCAAAGTTTCTAGTAGACAGAATGGCCTTGCCAAGACATGGGCGATGTAAAGTTAATACAGAGGGACTCTTCTGCCGCGCAACGCAGTTTTTGGAAACGAGAGGGCTGTGCCATTGACTCTTTTGCTTGCCTCTGGCTCAGCCCTCTCGGACAAGTTTGCATCTGATGTTTTTCTGCCTGTTCTTTTATATTATATACACTTCCTTACCCATGCTGGTAAGGAGGGAAAACAATGGAGATACACCTTACAATTTAAAAACCTAATTGTAATGCCCATTTTCTTTGTGAAAATTCCATGTTAATTCAGTAAATGTGTGGAATAGTGGGCAAGCTTATGAGCGTATTTGGGTGTATCAAAGTTTTAAGAGTTTGAATAATTTCATTGAGGTGTGTATAATTGTGTTTTACTTTTGAGTGAGAATTTTATTGTGAATATATGTGAGATTTAGCATATTGCATGAGGTGTGGCTACTTGTGAGTAAATGTCACAGAAAAAAATGTATAAAGTAAGTGAGTTTAAAGATTGTTATATGTTGGTGGAACTGCTTCTGGGTGAATGTTGAATTAATCCTTTAATTCAGATTAAAAAAAGGATATCATTGAATGATTTTGCCCTTCTACGTAATAAATAATTGTAGAGTCTCATGTGTTTTACGAGGTAGTGTCTGAACTTCCTGTGGGAATCAGTGAGCATCTCATGACCATCCGTCTGGTGCTTGCCAACAACCAGATGACAACAGTTGTGAGTGCCTATGCCCCTACTTCAGACTTGGAAGAGGAAGCAAAAGAGACCTTCCATGCCTGCTTGAATGAGACACTGTCTAAAATCCCCAGGGAGGATAAGATTATTCTCCTAGGAGACTTCAACGCCAGGGTCGGCCGGGACAATTACCTCTGGCAGGGTACCATAGGAAAGGAAGGTATCGGGAATATCAACTCCAATGGAGCTCTGCTTCAAAGTAAATGTGCTCAGCATCTCTAATACCCTCTTTCGCCAGAAAAATAAACTTACGGTATCTTGGAGACACCCACTCTCCAAACAGTGGCATCTCATTGACTATGTCATGGTACGAGCCAGGTACTGTATTATAATTTTGCTGCATGTCATTGTGGTATACATCATGCCTTGATTTGTGAATATGTTTAGTTTGTGACTTTATTTGAAGCAGAAATAACATGTGAATGTAGACAAAAGTGCTGGAGAAACTCAGCGGATGCGGCAGCATCTATGGAGCAAAGGAAATAGGCAACGTTTCCGACTGGTAACTACGCACTTCGTCCGAGCACGTTATCGCATGCGTCATGCAAACCGTCTTAAATGACCATCTAAACTGTCATTCGGCAGCCTAAAAAGCTGCCGAGGTTGCCCGACTGGCAACAGTGAAAAAAAGTTAAGTGAGAGCCCTGCCTTCATAGACCTGACAAAGGCTTTTGACTCAGTAGGCTCTTTGGAGCATACTATAAAGGTACGGTTATCACGACAAGTATATCAGAATTTTGAGGCTTCTACAAGATGGCATGTCGGTCAGCGCTCAGCAACTGTGGCTCTGAGTCCATGCCCTTCACTGTGGAAACAGGGGTCAAACAGGGATGCATCATCGCATCCACCCTGTTTGTCGTCTTCATTGCTACCATACTTCAAGCTCATGTACGCCATTGCAGAGCACTCTGCAGAAGACCTCCGGGGCTTCCTGAATGCCTTTGCCAAGGCATACAGAGCGATGGGCCTAACCTTAAATATCAAGGATACCCAGGTCCTACATCAACCTACACCTAACCAGCCGTCTACCAAGCTCATTATAAAAGTGGACGACACCACTCTTGAAAACGTTGACCACTTCCCCTACCTTGGCAGCATTCTTTCCTCCTCAAAAGCTGACATCGACTCTGAAGTCAACCATCGCCTGAGTTGTGCCAGTGGAGCCTACGCCAGACTCAGGAAAAGAGTCTTTGAAGACCGAGACCTAAAGGCTCAAACAAAACTGCTGGTCTACAGAGCCGTTGTCCTCTCCACCCTGTTGTATGGAGTCAAATCATGGACCACCTACAGCAGGTATCTGAGAGCCCTGGAACAATACCATCAAAGATCCTTACGAAAGATTCTGAGGATCAGCTAGGAGGAGAAACACACCAACATCAGTGTTTTGGAGGAAGCCAACATGACCAGCATCACCACCACAATAATGCAGCAGCAACTTCGATGGACTGGCCATGTCATCCGCATGTCCAACACACGTCTCACTGAACAAATCCTGTATTCTCAATTGAAGGAAGGCCGGCGAGCCCCCGGCGGACCAAAGAAACGCTTCAAGGACAACATCAAGAACAGTCTGAAGAATTTCCATATCACATCGAGCAACTGGGAACACATTGCACTGGACAGGCACTCCTGGAGGAAATCCATGCAGGAAGGAGCTGCACGTCACGAATTGTATCACAGAGACAAAGCGACAGCACCGTAAGGAGAGAGAGAAGGGGGCTCGACGACTACCAACCACCGCCAATCTCCACTGCCCACGTTGCATGAAGGCGTGTGGATCGTGGATCGGCCTCTAGGCATCTGCAGACCCACAAGTAGATGACCCTATGGAGGACAGTCATACTCGTTTCGAGTGACCGCCGATGATGAAGTTTTTAAGAAGTTGCAGTTGTGTGCGGGTGGGGCCACACACAATTATTTTATTTTCCCTTGTTCTTTGGATATGCTTATCTATTTGTGTGGCAATTAACGGGTTATTCTTTGTTTTCTCTTAACTTTTAAACAGAGGAGAGATGCAAATATGCAGTTTGTTTAGTCTTATCCATGTTTTAAGTTTGTTTTCGTTCTATTTCTTATCTTTTTAATTGAGTTCAAAAAGAGACCTGGATGCTTTTGGCATCCTGGTTAAAGTGTTAGATGAGATTGGAGATGCCAATATCGCAGAAAAAAAGTTAATTTGGGAAAATTGTGATTAATATACATTTATACTAGGAATTAGAAATTGTGAATTTGGGGAGATAGATTGGAACAATTGGGAATAATTTTTTTAATTGTTTTTTCTTAATAATGATCAATTTTTAAAGGGTTTAACGATATTGGCAAATAGTTATGGATTACTGAGTTTGAGTTCTTTTGGGAAAGCTTGTTTTGATGTGATCACGGTGTTTGTCTTTTAGAATGCAAATGAGCAGCCAGGTTTCCTGTCCCCTGGCAAGTAAATGTGTGGCCCCTTTTAAGCCGGGATAGAAAGTAAATGAGATCAGGGTTTGGGATATACCACGGCTCAAATTAGTGGATTGCCCCCACAGCCCAGTTGTTATTGTAACCAAGGAGGCAAGGGGGTATACTTAGGGAACAGCACCTGCACCAAGGTTAGTGCTAGTGGCTCGCCGCGTCCAATAAATGGGACGTATTTTGTGTGCGGATTCTGGGCATATCCATGGTTACCTGGTATGCCACCCGAGGATGAGAAGAACTGGGAAAGGTTGATCAGGCCAACCTACAACTGAAGGGATTGGCCTTCGCTGTCCCTCACATGTGAGCTGTGTAACATCTAATGGAATTGTATATCCCCATGAGGGCTAAGCGAAGTCAAAGCGATTCTGGATGATTGCCTTCCCACATTACGGGACAGCCCACCTATCATGGGAATTGATTAATATGGCCTCTGCATTGGAGAAATTGGTTAATGAAACTGCGGATGCCTTTACCTACACGCAAAAGGCCCTCTCATCCAAAACAGCTGAATTGGTTGCACTTCGCACTATAGACCTGTAGAATAAAAGGAGGGACTTGTGCTTTTATAGGGCAGGAATGCTGCAACTATGTCCCTGATGAATCCTCTAGCATTACTAACATGGCTGCCCACATATCCCAGGAATTTAACATTGGGAGCCTGATTCAGCCCATTTGCCATACGTCCCTGCCAACAACCGCCAAACAAGTCCTAAAATGGCTGGGAATGATCAATTACTGCAGACAGTAGATCCCTAACATCACCACGATGACCAAACATCTGACTCCGTACACCTCTATGAATGGCACCTTTCAGCTTGGCGACATGGCAGAAAAGGCCTTTCTACAATTAAAGACTGACTTAGCCAGTGCTCTGGCCCTTGGCCGACCACTATATGACCGACCTTTCCTGCTTTATTGCACGGTAATGGATGGCTGCTCAACAGCTGTCTTGACTCAGAAACATAGCAACAAGCACCGCCCTGTGGCATATTATTCATCCAAGTTGGATCCTGTAGCATTGGGCTACCCTTACTGCACTCAGATTCTATCGGCAATCTACAACAGCCTCCAATCAGCTGCCCTATAGATATCGGCAATCGCCTTGCCGATGAGGCCGCTAAAAAAGCTTCTAAGACTAACCAGGTTGTTGTGCCCCGAATGATGAAGCACACTAAAAATTCTGGTAAGAATCAGTCTCCTCTGGAAAAAGGAATGCCAACCATCCAGGAAGTACTTCAAATGCAGGACGCTCCTGCACAGGTAAAACAGCTGTGGCAGGACCAGGGTTGTGTGTACGATCCTGTCACTAACTTATGGGTTACGCCTGCCGCCCAGACTTGCATGTCTGACGAGCTTGCGTTGTGGGTTATTGAATGTGTACACTTTGCAACTCATTGTGGTGCCAAGGGTGTAAGTGATATGCTTTTAGAGACCTGGTGACATCCGAAACTTCTGGACTTGTCCCAGCCTATCAGCCAGCGATGTCTGATTTGCCAGCAGCATAATCCAGGTAAAGGCTTGCCCTGTGAACCAGATAAGACCGCTTTACCAGCAGGTCCCTTTGAGACCTTGCAAATGGACTACATTGAGTTGGAAAGATGCCAGTGTTATAAGTATGTTCTTGTAATTGTCGATGTTTTCAGTAAATGGACTGAATCATACCCGACCACTGACAATAAGGCCTCTACCGTTGTAAAAATATTGTTACGCGAAATCATACCGCGATTCAGTGTTCCTGCACGTTTAAGTTCAGATAATTGTCCTCATTTTATTGCTGCTGTAAACAAAGAAATGTGCCAACAATTACAGATACATCAACAGCTCCATTGTGCGTATCGACCTCAGGCCGCCGGATTGGTGGAACGGGCAAATCAGACTTTGAAAACCAAATTAGCAAAATTAGTGGCACAGACTGGCTTAACATGGTTAAAACTGCTTCCTGCAGCTCTTTTTCAGATATGGACCACTCCTTCTGGTACAGCACGACCAAGAACGGAACTCACTATCAAAACATGGAGGGGACGGGGGACGACAATTTTATGGTCGACCTTTATGTACGCCATGGAATGACCATGCCCCCGCAGCGGTCCATTTACTCCAGATGACTGAGGAAATGACATCCTATGTATTAATTTTAACTCGTGCTTTGCGAACTTCTCATTCACAGGTCAGGGCTGCATATGGTGAGGCGCCAGCGCTCAAAGTTCCATCTAATATTGAGCCAGGTTGCTATGTGCTGGTCAGTAACTGGACGCGTAAGCACCTCGCCCCACTTTGGGATGGTCCCTTCCAGGTCCTCCTCGCCACTCTGACTGCTGCCAAGGTCGAGGGTCGTGCTCCATGGGTTCATCTGCACCACTGCAAATTGATTGGGGAGCCCAATCAAAAGGGGGGGGGGGGGGGGGGGGGAGAAGAGTAATTTTATTTTCAACTTAAGAGTTTTTTTAGTTTTTACATTTCTGCTTTGCTTGGCAGTTGTACCCTTATAAGTTTAGTTTTAAATCCTTATTTGGTTAAGAATATGCGACTGATTACTGGACTTACTGACGGAAGGACGGTTAACTTGAGTGAATAGTTGATCGTCAATTAAGTAAGAAATTAGCTTTTTGTGAGCCTTTGCATATTCCAGATAAATTAAAATGAGGCGATTCATCCTGCTATGCATCCTGATGCTACTGCAGGAGGAGGGAAATGAAGGAAAAATTTGACGGTGTCCCGGGGCAACCAAGCAGTATTTCACCTCTGCAAAGGAGATGTGGCACAATGCAATGGCCCAGATGCCTTTGGAACCTTACTCTTTTATCCCTTCTCAAACTTTTTTTCCCCATCGATTCGAGAATCTGTTGCAATTTTTCCTGTACTCACTTCCCCTTCAACTCCATCTTTATACTCCCAATTTGTCAATCCCTCCCCCCCACTATTTAGTTTAAACCCACACGTGTAGCCCTAGCAAACCTGCCTGCCAGAATGTCTGTCCCCCTCCAGTTAAGGTGTAACCCGTCCCTTTTGTACAGGTCACCCTCTATCCCAGAAGAGATCCCAGTGGGCTATAAATCTAAATCCTTGCTCCCTGCACTACCCCTCAGCCACACATTCAGATTCCCTATCTCCCTGTTCCTGTCCTCACTAGCACGAGGTACTGGAAGCAATCCAGAGATAACCACCCTTGAAGTCCTGCCTTTCAGTCTTTTTCCCAACTCTCTGAACTCATGTTGGAGAACCTCCTTCCTCTTCATCCCGATGTCATTTGTGCCTACTGCTGGCTGTTCACCTTCTCTCTCTCTCTCTCTCTCATGTTCTGAATTCGGCTCATGACATCCTGAACCCTGGCACCAGGGAGGCAACAGACCATCCTCGCGTCTCGTCTGCCACCACAGAATCTCCTGTCTGCTCCTTGGACAATGGACTCACCCACCACTATGGCTCTGCCTGACGCTGGTCTCGCCGGTCGAGTCCCATCTCTAGGATTGGAGCCACCAATGTGTCCGCCACTCGGACTGGAAACAAAGTTTTCCCCGACAGTTCCCAAGAGGGCGTACCTGTTTTCGTTAGGCGCAGCCACCTGGGTCTCCTGTACTCCACGGGTACCACCTTTTCTCTCAGTCACACACCTTCGTTCTTCCCGTATCCTCAGCGTGACAACCTCACTGAAGGTCCTGTCCAGGAAACTCTTGTTTTCCCGGATGTTCCTGAGGTCATCCAGCTACTTTACCAGTGCCCGAACACAGTCCTTCAGGAGCTGAAGCTGGACACACTTGCCATAGTTGTAGCAGCCAGAGACTCCATCTGTGTCCCTGGGCTCCCACATTCTGCAAGCATCACTGTCTCATCTGTCCTGTCTTGTGTTCACCACGTCCCGTCCTCGCGAGCTTTTGCGTAGCCTCCTATCCTCAGCCTCCTCGCCGAAGACTCACACTTAACTCACAAGGCACCTCCCTCACTGCCGCTCCCTTGGAGCAGCCTTACTTATATTGACTGAGAAATTGCCTCATTTACAAATTCCTCAGTTTTAAACTGTTTTTCCCCTGTGAGTTACTCACCTTTCCCACGGGTTTCAGCCAATAAGCTCTTCTCCCTGCTTCGCTTTGATTGCTCCTTGTCCAAGATCCACATCAGCACTGGGCTAATACTGGCTTTTGGGCACTCTTTTTCCCCTCTGACTCACCTTTCCCACATTGCCTATTCCATGGCATAGGCAAGTAGAAATTTCTACAGCGGGAGGTCACACCCACACAGAGACCAAAAAGGTATCAAAGAATATGGGTTTAGTACAAGGGAGTGGTAGAGGTAAAATAATTTGATGAATAATGGACAGGCATCACAAGTGTGATCCAAAAGTAAATATAAATAGCATAAATATTAACATTGGCACTGAATATCATTAATACTAGAGCTGAGAGGCAAATGCTGGGTAAAATAAATACCAGGTAAGGATTTAGTTATGATTTATGAAGATTTAAATTCAGTTAGGAATCTTGAAAAACAGCCATTGTACATTTTCCTAAAATGTTCTATTTCATAATGCTCACCTGTAAAATAAAATCTACAGAAGTAAATAATGGAGAACAACAATATCAAGATGCGCATTAGAACCATCTCTGGGCCTTTAATTATATTACTATCAAATAAATCTTAGGAGTTTCAACATCATTATAATAACTTCAACAGCCACAATAAATATTAGCACCTTTCCAGTTATAGGTATCTTTCTGAAAATCTCCAATGTTAGTGGCAACACAGTAAGCAAAATAAGCTGTCCTTGCTTTAAACTGCACTCATTTATATCAAATTATGATTTCTGGGTCAGACTCCAGGCCCACAACAAGAAATTCAAGTTAAATTAAACTATGTGGCAGCAAGCACCTTTATTTTCAATTGAGAAGCTAATTTGCCTGTTTAAAAATAGAATTATCTTTTTTTTTGAAATGCGAGCTTTGGATTAGGCTTTAATATAAAAAGATCAATTGTCATTTTAACTCCGAACTCATAAAGTAGCTGTAAATCTGTTCCAGTAATAACGTTGTTTAGTTAAGCTTAATGTAATCAAACTAAGTCGAATGTGGTTTCACGAAAGATGGATAATGTATGATAGAATTTGTTCAAGGATGTGCAAGTTCGCAAGGATGTAACAAGAGGAACATGGAAAATACAGTATTTGGATTTGACCACACGAAAGGCTGGTGCAAAAAGTCAAGCTCATGGAATTGGGGAAAGGTGTTGGCATGCATTTAAGATTGGTTATCACACGAAAGGCGGAGTATTAGAATTATCAATCTTTTGCACGTTGGATGTAATTAGTAAGGTGCTCCATGGATCGGTCCTTGGCCCTCAACTAGTTATTCTTCATATTAGTGATCAGAAGCCTTGGGGCGGGGGGGGGGGCAGTGTGTAAAGTCGCCAAAAAATGTTTTGAAGTAACTCAATGGGTCAGGTGGCAAGTTTGAAGAGAGGTGGGGGTGGTACAAAGCTTAGTAAGTGATAGGTGGGTAGTCCACGTCAGAAAATGGTCAAATAAGCTGGAGCAACAGGAATCGCAGTGGGCTGTAACCAAAATATCAATGATTCATGTTCTCCAGAGATGCTGCCTGACCCATTGAATTACTTCAGCATTTTGTATATATTTTTTCTGAATCAGCATCTGTAGTTTCTTGTGTCTGTAAAGTACCCAAGTTTGTTGCAACAGTATAAATAGATTGAGCGAATAGAATAAAAATTGACAAATGGAGCAAAATGTGTGGAAATGTAAGGTCATGCACTTCTGAAAGGAATTTAAGGACAGACTTATCTAAATGGATAAAATTAGCAGATGAGCAGAGTATTCTTGTGCATGATTTACAAAATGTCAGCAAGCAGGTGCAGGTCAAAAATGCAAGCAGCATGTTGGCCTTTATTGGCAGTGGGTTGGACTTCAGAAATGGGAGAGTGGTGATACAATCTTACAGGGTACTAACAATGTCATAACTGGAGGACTGCACATCTAATCTAAGGAATCATATACTGGCATTATAGGCACTTAAAACATGATTCACCAGGACAATTCCTGGATCAAAGGGTTGAAACTAAACTAGTTCTCTTTTTCATGGGTTAAGACAGGGGTCGGCAACCTACGGCCCGTAACCCATAATCATCCGACCAGCGGGCGGATTTTTTTTACCGTAATCATCCGGCCCGCAGAGCGCCCGCCCCATGCACGGCCGAGCACCCGCCCCGAGCTCTGGCTGTACCGCATCCTGCGCAAAGCCGCCGGCACGGCCGTGCACCTTCTGTGAACACGTTTAAGAAAGAACTGCAGATGCTGGAAAAATCGAAGGTAGACAAAAATGCTGGAGAAACTCAGCGAGTGAGACAGGCAAGGAATGCATGAGGCTGCCTCACCCGCTGAGTTTCTCCAGCATTTTTGTCTACCTTCTGTGAACACATGATTTGATGCCTGCCATCCGGGGTAGGATGGGGGCAGGATCCATGTGTACAATTGATAGATGTGGCCTACCATCCGCTCACAGATATGCGTCCCGGCCCCTATGCAGAAGAAGGTCGCCGACCGCTGGGTTAAGAGATTCCTTAGTCAGTCAGGCATGACATTCCCAATGAGGTGTTTATTATCCTGAATATTTTCCTTTGTTCCTGATAAATCTCTTCCCAAAACAAAACTCAGAGCAGTGTATCTGTTTCAAACAACTGGTATCAGACACACAAACAATGCAACGTATCAATGCAGCTGACCAAATGTAACTAGTGCCTTAATACTGGGAATGGGTGTCCTGGGAGGACACTTAAATATTTTTTTTCAGTGAATTTGGAGAAATTTGTGGAAACAGCTTTTTTTGGTTTCTTTCAGGTGCTTTGAGATGTTTGCCACATATGCGAACAGATTACACCAAAGCTCTGCCGTCCTGTCACATTGAATCATGAGTGGTGGTAGACAATTAAACATCAGGGGGGAGAGAAATAGGGTGAAGGGTGCTTAAAAAAACCTCAGGAAAATTATCACTGATCACAAACTCAACTGGACCAAGCACAGAAGTACAGTAACAAGAAGAACAGGTCAGAGGTTGGTAATTCTGCAGCAATGACATCCCCAAAGTCTTTCCAACATTTCCACAGCACAAGTCAGAACAGTTGGTTATCAATATGCTTCTTCCAGTACAACTTCAACAACACTCACGTTGTTCGACACCATCTATCAAGCTGCTCTCCATTTTAATGGAGCTGAAAACTACTTATAAATAAAGTGGTTATTTCCCATAAATCTCCTGTCTAACCTAGTTTAATACCTATGGATGACATTTTCATTGGACTCCAAAGGGAAATGTATGTGTAAATATAAATCAGTGCACAATGATAGAAGTACACCAATGGAATTTTGGACTATCTTTTAAGCAATTAAATCGGATTGACAAAGCCACTGAAGGCAAGTTTAATAGTGCCTGACTTCTTCCTTAATGCAGCCTTATTTTGATGTCGCTGTGTGGTCCTCTGGCAATCCAACCTTCACTACAGTTAAGACTGCAAATTTCCACTAGAAAGTGGTATTCAAACAAAACACAATTGTGACAGCCTGCCAGGTCACAGACTCAAAACTCACTAGGAATTTAAAATTCAATTAAAGTAATGCTGAGCATGAAAATTTGTTCACCACGATTATTAAGATCATGTGCATAAATTCTTCCCCAGTTGACGTGAATTTCTGATGCACTGCTTTATTGGCATGGATACTTTGGAACCTAAAGTTACATTTATTTCATAATGCATCTGTGTACTTTACAGATAAGTTAACTATGTGAAGCTTACTTTCATCACTCCTCCAGTCACTGCATGGTTTTGTTGTTTAAACAAAGTAAATGATTGGAATGATAGACACAAAAAGCTGGAGTAACTCAGCGGGACAACAGCATCTCTGGAGAGAAGGAATGGGTGATATTTCGGGTCGAGAGCCTTCTTTGGAATGGTTAGTGATAAGGGAAACAAGAGTTATAGACTGTGATGTGGAGAAATAAAGAACAATGAATTAAATGATTGGAATGTTTGGAATTCCTGATGGTACAAGGTTATTTGGGAGTTAACAATTTTGTCAATGGCTACAATACTCATGTTGTGTATCAACTCTTTACATTCAGCATGAATCATTCATAATTCATTTTAGAAGTAATTTGAAATACAGTGGATAAATTGGATGCTTAAATGTTCCCTGATACCCAAAAACTAGTTAAAGGTACAGAGCTTACATTCTCCTTTACAACAAATCGTTGTTTAGTTGTACAATACAATGAATCTGATACATTTGAGATGGCACCAGAATAATGTATAAAAACATAAGCATAATTAAAAGTCTTATATCATTTGTATACTCCTAACCCATACATAATTGCAGATGAAACTCGATCACTCCAAATGATCCAATAAGTCATTCAATTGTCAAAATGCGGGTCCCATTGGAGATGGGTAACATGTATCTGTCAGCATCACTCTTAACTTGCAGTCAAAATTTAAAAGAAAAATTAAATGAAGAAATATTTCTGAGCAGACATTTTGACCATCCATGGTTTTAGAAAAAGTGATTTTAAGCTACAGCTGACATGCCATAAAAAGGTAGACAAAAAATGCTGGAGAAACTCAGCAGGTGAGGCAGCATCTATGAAGAGAAGGCATAGGCAACGTTTCGGGTCGAGACCCTTCCCCAGATAAGATGTTAATTGGTTACTGTGAATTTTTTTTTTTTTAAATCACTGAATTACAGTAGGATCCATTTCCAAAATAATGCATCCTCACGTACAATGCCTGATTTTTATTGCAAGGGGGGCAAATCTGTTTAACCAGCTTAAGCGATTACTGTAAGCTCTCATCATATTTCAGTTTGCAAGAAGCTCCAATTATCCTTCACAAATAATATTCAAATCAAATACATCTTCATGATTTGGTAATAAAAAGGAAATGGTGTCAGCACAGAGCCGCTCATCAGTCCATAATTTAAAGTTCTATTTAACACCATGAATGTTAATCGCATTACCAAAATTCAGATAGCATTGTCTCACTAAGCCCGCTTTATGATATTTAACAAAATCAAGTAATTAAAATGGAGATGTTATTCACTTTTCAGTTTCAGTTTGAAACCTATTTTTTAAATTGTGCTCCCCATTTGAAGACCTACCTGCTGAAGTTGAATGCCAAAAGACAAGACTGCAGAAAAAATACCATTTTGAAATCAACAATTTATTCTGGACAAACTGCCTAAAATACTTGGACCAAACTCAGAAATGTTTTTGAAATGTACAATCAAGATTCTAATATGAAGTGCATTTCTAGGATTTTTGTTATTTTATAAATTTGGACCCACAACTGTCAGAATGGGTTTGGTATCACAAAGGCCAATCATAAATATCACACTGCTCCCCCCCCCAACCCTAATTTGACAGAAACAACAGTACATCAGAATGCCTAACAAGAACATCCTAAGCTTGTGTCCTCACTTTCTTTCATGACTTGTAAAGTAGAGGGTATTAGAAAATTATTTCACCATATTTCAAATGATTCCTCTGTCCCTAGTTGCTCTCTCCTTCTTCATTATTAGCCAAAACTATTTTTCCCACAAGCTGCCATGATATACCAATTCTTTATGTCTTTCAATTTAAGCAATGCTTACTTTTAAATCGTGGAAGTTGGTGGACATGTGGAAAAGAATACATTCCTGGCCTACAGGGGAATGAGACAGTGGAAATTGGACAGATAACATTTTTAGTCTGTTGGTAACCAGCATGGACTCCATGGGGAAAAATGACAACCTTTTGTACAAACATACTGACGAGGTTTTTGTTTTAAAAATAGATTTAAAAGAAAATTATGTACACTTTAGCTAAAATGTGAACGAGTTGCGCGGAAAGGTCTGCTGTATGGTGTTATGAATGTGCATCTAAGAATACACAGCCACTGGCTACTCGAAGAACATAAGAATTAGAAGAGGACACTGCCCCATGAGCCTACTCCCTGATTTAATCAGACCAGCGAGTCTAATTTCAATTTTGCATTCCAATCTACCAGCAGTAATCCTTCACCTCCATCATCAAGAATCCATCCAACTCTGAATTTAAGTATTCAAATACTCTGCTTCCATTCCATTTTGGAGGAGGGAAATTCCAAAGACTGAAGCCTTAGAAAAACAAAATTGTGTCCAGATCTATCTTAACTGGGAAACCCCTATTTTTGGAATAATAGTCCTTAGTTCGGAATCCTTTCACAAGATAATGAATAGTGCAATGTGTACAAGCTCTTTTTCAGGGCTCGAAAATAACAGTTGCCCGATTGCCAATGGTCACCTAAAGTCCCACCGGGCAACCTAAAACCCACGTCATTTTGTTCGGCTTAGCCCCCCTCTCTATCTCGCTCTCTGTCACTCTCCATCTCAGCCCGCCATCCGTGTCTGGGTCTCCGCTCCCCAGCCGCTCCTCATCCACCAGCACGGCTGGCCGCCTTGCACATGCGCACTGCCAGCACATCATCGGCCGCCCTGCACATGCGCACTGCCACTGATCGTCGCTGGGCACTTTCTCCCTCCCTTTGCATTGTGGGAATCTGGCCGCTATTGCTGTCCGATCGTTGCCTTGCGCTGAAACCCAACGCAGAATCACTCCCTGGAGCTGGTAGACAAAAATGCTGGAGATACTCAGCGGGTGAGGCAGCATCTAAGGAGCGAAGGAAATAGGCGACGTTTCGGGTCGAGACCCTTCTTCAGACTGATGTGGGGGTGGGGGGGGTCGGGAAGAAGAAAGGAAGAGGTGGAGACAGTGGGCTGTGGGAGAGCTGGGAAGGGGAGGGGAAAGAAGGAGATAGCAGGGACAACCTGAAATAGGAGGTCAATGTTCATACCGCTGGGGTGTAAACTACCCAAGCGAAATATGAGGTACTGCTCCTCCAATTTACGGTGGGCCTCACTCTGGCCATGGAGGAGTTCCAGGACAGAAAAGAGTTGGAGCTGGAGTAACTCCCTGGAGTAACTCTTGCTTCCTGGTTTCCTTGTCCTCCAAAAATATTCCAAATGGAATTTAAACCAGAGGTGGTGGAGGGTGGACTTAAGCAAAAGAGGGTTCTTGGGGAAAAAAGAGCTACCTTAAATTTAGTTGCATCTGGTTGGGTAACTATGGTAGGGTGAAGACTATTCTATGCTTTAATTGTGCGGGGGAACCCCATGGAGCAGTCAGCATCTCTGGATAGAAGAAATTGGGTGACGTTTCGGGGAGAGACCCTTCTTTAGATTTCCTCTGGTTTTAGTGTTTTTAGTTTAATTTAAAGATACAGCGTGTAAACAGGCCCTTCGGCCCACCGAGTCAACGTCGACCACCCGTACACTAGTTCTATCCCACACTCCTGGGATTAATAAAGTTCTATCGTATAGTATCGTGTGTGTAGGAAAGAACTGCGGATGCTGGTTTAAACCGAAGATAGACACAAAAAGTAAGTATGTAAGTAAGTGCATTGGCCAATTATTCACACACAAGGAATTTGCCTTGGTGCTGCGCCCACAAGTAACAACATGACATACAGTGACAGTTACGAATTACGAAAAGCTGGAGTAACTCAACAGGTCAGACAGTATCTCTGGACAACAGGAAAAAAAATCACGTGTTGGGTTGGGTCTGAAAACGGTTCGTGCACACCTTTGGAATGTGGAAGGAAACAAGAGCACCCGGAGAAAACCCGGAGAAAAGGAGCAAACTCCATACAAACAGCACCCATATTCAGGATCAATTCCGGGTCTCTGGCACTTTTAGGCAGCAACTTTATGGCCAATGTACTGCCCCATAGTCTTGAACTGAATTAAAACATACAGTAGCTGTAAAGGGGGACATAGAATCACATAGAGATTTAAGACTGAAAATGGATTGTTTCTTTTTTTTTTAAGTAACCAAAGTCAAGTCAAGTCAAGTCAAGTTTATTTGTCACATACACATACGAGATGTGCAGTGAAATGAAAGTGGCAATGCTCGCGGACTTTTGTGCAAAAAGACAAACAACCAAACAAACAATAAACACAATCATAACACACATATACCTTTACATAATAAATAATGGAAGGAAAAACGTTCAGTAGAGTTAGTCCCTGGTGAGATAGGCATTTACAGTCCGAATGGCCTCTGGGAAGAAACTCCTTCTCAACCTCTCTGTTCTCACCGCATGGCAACGGAGGCGTTTGCCTGACCGTAGCAGCTGGAACAGTCCGTTGCAGGGGTGGAAGGGGTCTCTCATGATATTGTTGGCTCTGTAGTTGCACCTCCTGATGTATAGTTCCTGCAGGGGGGCAAGTGAAGTTCCCATAGTGCGTTCGGCCGAAACACTACTCTCTGCAGAGCCTTCTTGTCCTTGGCAGAGCAATTCCCAAACCAGATGGTAATGTTCCCGGACAAGATGCTTTCCACCGCCGCTGCGTAGAAGCACTGGAGGATCCTCGGAGACACTCTGAATTTCCTCAATTGCCTGAGGTGGTAAAGGCGCTGCCTTGCCTTACTCACGAGTGCTGAGGCGTGTGATGCCCATGTCATATCCTCGGAGATGTGGATTCCCAGATATTTAAAACAGTTCACCCTATCCACAGGATCCCCATTTATCCTCAATGGAGTGTACGTCCTCGGATGATGTGCCCTCCTAAAGTCCATGATCAGCTCCTTCGTTTTTTTGATGTTCAAGAGGAGGCTGTTATCCTGGCACCAGAGTGCTAGATCAGCCACCTCCTCCCGGTAGGCCTTCTCGTCGTTGTCTGAGATCAGGCCCACCACCACAGTGTCATCAGCAAACTTAATTATTGAGTTGGAGCTGAACCTAGCCACACAGTCATGTGTGTACAGGGAGTACAATAGGGGGCTGAGGACGCAACCCTGGGGCGATCCTGTGCTCAGGGTGAGGGACTTCGATGTATTCCCTCCCATCTTGACTACCTGGGGCCTGGCGGTGAGAAAGTCCAGGACCCAGGCACACAGGGAGGTGTTGAGCCCCAATTCCATTAGCTTCCCAGCCAGTCTGGTGGGGACTATCGTGTTGAAGGCTGAACTGTAGTCTATGAACAGCATCCTCACGTAGCCCCCCTTCTGGCTGTCCAGATGGGAGAGAGCGGTGTGCAAGACCTGGGAGACCGCATCGTCCGTGGATCTGTTCGGACGGTATGCGAACTGCAACGGGTCCATGTTCCGAGGGAGGAAGGCGCAGATGTGTTTCTTCACCAGCCTCTCAAACCATTTCATGACTACCGAGGTAAGGGCCACCGGACGGTAGTCATTCAGACAGGCTGGGGAGGCATTTTTAGGTACTGGTACAATGATAGATTTTTTGAAGCAGGCAGGGACCACGGACTTGCCTGCTTCAAGTCAACGTATAATTTTTTGTGTGTTGGAAAACAAAATATAGTGGCATAGCTGGTAGACTTGCTGCATCACACGCCAGAGATCTGTGTTCGATCTTGTCCTCGGACCCTGTTGAATTTGCACATTCTCCCTGCAAGCATGTGGGTTTCCTCCCACATCCCAAAGACGCATTGGCTTTGTAGGTTAACTTGTCTCTGTAAAATTGCCCCTAATGTGTAGGGAGTGGGTGATGAAAGTGGGTGATGAAATCTGGAGAAAATAAGCGGTTGAGCCAGCATCTATGGAGCGAAGGAATAGGGGACATTTCGGGTCGAGACCCTTCTTCAGACTGATGTCGGGGGGGCTAGAAAAAGAAAGGAAGAGGCAGAGACAGTAAGCTGTGGGAGAGCTGGGAATGGGAGGGGAAGGAGGGAGAAAGCAACCTGAAAATGGTGAAGCCAATATTCATACCGCTGGGGCGTAAACTACCCAAGCAAAATATGAGATGCTGTTCCTCCAATTTGTGGTGGGCCTCACCCTGGCCATGGAGGAGGCACAGGACAGAAAAGTCGGATTCGGAATGGGAGGAGGACTTGAAGTGCTGAGCCACCGGGAGATCAGATTGGAATAGGTGACGTTTTGGGATGAGACCCTTCTTCAGACAATCATTGACGTTGGGCTGAAGGACCTGTTTCCGTGCTATGTGACTGTGACTCTAAAAATCGCATGATATAAGGAATTGGAGACCCATCACATTGTTGAATGTTGATTATGAGATCCTGTCTAAGGCCAACGCCAACCGGGTCAAGTCTGCCCTGAGACGGGCGTTCCACCCTGACTTAACCTGTGCTGTACCTGGCAGGAAAATCTCAGACAGTCTGGCGGTGCTGAGAGATACCATTGCCTAAGTGCAGGACAGACGGGTGGATGCCTGCCTAGTCAGCTTGGACCAGGAGAAGGCCTTTGACAGGATATCGCACACGTACAGGACGGACGTGCTCTCCAAAATGGGCTTTGGGGAGGGCATCAGAAATTGGATGCAACTGCTCTACACCGTTATCTGTAGTGTAGTCCAAATCAATGGGTGGGAATCAAGACAGCTTCCCCGTCAGGTCTGGAGTCTAGGCAGGGTTGTCCTTTATTCCCTGTCTTGTTCGTCTGTTGTATTGAACCTTTTGCCGAGTCCATCAGGAAGGACGCGAGCATAAGAGGAGTGACATTGCCAGGCAGTGGGGGCACTCAGGTCAAAACCTCCCTGTACATGGACGATGTCACCGTCTTCTGCTCGGATCCAGGGTCGGTCCACAGATTGATCAGCATCTGCGACCAGTTTGAGTCAGCCACGGGAGCCAGGGTGAACCGCAAGAAGAACGAGGCCATGCTCTTTGACAACTGGCACGACAGATCTTCCGTCTCCTTCACCATCAAGCCTGACTTCTTGAAGATGCTGGGGATCTGGTTCGGGGGGGGCTGAGGCATGTGACAAGAACTGGCTGGAGCGGATAGCCAAGGTGAGGAAGAAACTGGAGCTGTGGAAGCAACGCTCCTTCTCTATAACGGGGAACAATTTGGCCATCAGTTGTGAGGTGTTCTCGGGGCTGCTGTACTTGGCGCAGGTGTGGCCTGTCCCTCCCTGCTATGCCACAGGGATCACCCGGGCCGTCTTCCAGTTCATCTGGGAGTCGAGGATGGACCGGGTGTGACGGGCCACAGTGCACAAGTCGGCAGACAATGGGGGTAAAAGCGTTCCCAGCGTCGCCCTAACCCTGATGGCCACCTTCGTGTGTGGCTGCATCAGGCGGAGCGTAGAGCCAAGGCACGTGGGCACCAATGTTACTACCTGCTGAGGTTCTACTTGTAGCAATGTTACAAAATTTTGAGATTTTAAAAATCAAGTCTGCAATTTATCCCATCAGATAAAGCATAAAAATAAGTTTAATTTGACACCTAATTCACTTTCATATCTCAAGTATTTAAAAAGTTATGGCCATTTTCATACTCGGAAATTAGCATCTTGTTCCCTATTGATTTTCTATGGACATAACAAAAAAGCTGTGATTGTGAACAGTCAAAAGCCCATAACTTTCTTAAAAATTAAGAGAACTGAATGAAATTTTCAGTTATCATAGATTGAAGCATTCTGAAACAAATATAAAATAATCTTACTTGGATGACCTGAAATTAAAGCATATAATTAGTTAGTTACCTAATTGTAGCTAATTTCAGACTTCAATTTACTAGATCTCAACATCTATCCATTTCTTAATAAATGATTAACATTTTTAAATAGCCTAAATGTCCAAATAATATTCACAAATAATTCACAATAAAACATGATTTTAAAATCTCATTTACATTAATTTATAGGACAAATGGAAGGAATTTAGTGTTTAATTGCTGTAAATTAAAGTCCATTTAAAACGCGCTGGTTTAGAACGTTCACATTGCGGTAGATTTGTACCCTCAAATGCCCAGAAAAATACTGCGGGATATAATGGGCCCAAAATTAGCTACTCGCAACATTAAACTTTGTATAAAGAGATCTTAAGCAGCTCTTTTTAACATAAAAATAAACAGCCTACCTTCCGTTTTGCCCAGTATGAGATCTGGCCCGCTGTCGGCGGTCGGGGGTTTAGAGGTTAATTTTTAATCTACTATAACAATTAAATAACGCCCTTAAAACTAATAATAGCTCAAGCGAGGGAATCTTCCAGCGATTTTTTGTTAATAATTAACTAGGCTGAAAAACCTCGATTTGAACAGCCTAGGGAAAAATCGCGTTTTAAACCCGCCCCCCTCTAAACGGCGCCAAAATCGCGCACACGGGCTGGGACAGATTTTCAGCGACGCTTCAGGTACGTTTTGCAACATACCTACTACTTGTCCCCGGTTCCATGGATCCTGTGGCATGGTTCCCAGAGCAGACTGCCCAGCTTGTCTGGCAAAATGCCTCATCGCCAGAACTCACCAACAAGCACCAAGACCTGGCTTGGCTGGCGGTGAGGGGAGCCCTTCCAGTCAGATCCTTCCTGCACTGTCGGAACCTCACTACCAGCACATGCTGCCCTCAGAACGGCTGCTATGGAGAGCAGATGGTTGCCCACCACTTTGCAGAGTGTGGATTCGCAAAGAGAATCTGGAGAGGTCTGCAAGGGTTCCCTGTCACGGTGTGTTCCGAACAGCTCCATCACAGAGGATTCTGTGATTTACGGACTGTTCCCAGGGATGCATTCAGAGACTGACATCGAGTGCTGCTGGAAGGTCATCAACTCGGTGAAAGTTGCTCTTTGGTCTGCCCGAGTGTTGTTGACCACCCATGCGGTTCCCGGAGGTTGCAGGTAGTGGCCGCAGGTAGGGAGACTGACAAAAACCTCCGGGAACCGCACGGAAACTTTGGGTGTGGCGCAATGTCTCCAGAGGTTTCCGTTCAGGTTTCCTAAGTGGGACAGGGGCATAACTCTTTCCAGAGATGCTATTGTTTGCACCAAGTATTTCTAGCACTGTTTCATGGTACTACTTTTGATCCAACCTGGTCAACTAATTACATAGCATGCACAAAATGAAATGCAGCAGCTAGTTAGTTGTTCTACTGATTATATAAAACTATAATGGAATTAAACAGCTTTTCCATTCTGTTAATATTAGTTTACTCCAATCCCAATATCACTCAGCTGGATGAGAAGACACTGCGCTGGGTGACACTGCATGGCATTCACTGCTCGGTCCGTGTCTTTCAATGTAGGGGACCAGCTCAAGAGCAAAGATCATAAAGCGGAGGGGGTCAGCAGGCGATGGATAACAGGACAGCGGACGGTGGAGCTTACTCCTGTGTTAGCGCGAGTATCCTCAATTGGCCCATTGATCGCGCTGACATAGGAGTAATCTCCACCGCCCGCTGACCTGCTCCGTTCTATGATCTTTGCTCTTGAGCTGGTCTCCTCACTGTACATTGAAAGACACGGATCGGGCAGTGAATGCCATGCAGTGTCACCCAGCGCAGCAAGTGAGGCCATGTCCTGCTCCCAGCGGCAGTCGGAATTTAAGGATTTGCAGGATGAAGCTGACATGAGCAAGGCCGGCGAGAGGTGTTCAGACGGAGAGCACTGCTAGATGTCAGCTGGCCGGCAGAAGGCGCTGAGGTGGCGTCCGGTTCCGCTGTCCTACCCTGCGGCCGCTCGCAGCCACCCGAGCTACTTCCCTCCCCGGCCACAATGCGGTGGCTCCGCGCCTGGAGCGCCGCAGTAGCAGTGAATGAGTGAGTTGCTGGCATGCTCCCCCGACCCCCTCTTTCTCAACACTCCTGCCCGTGCTGACCCGGGCCAGAATCCCCACACGCTGTGAAAGGAACTCTCAGCCCTATTGGTCCCTTGAACTAGTATTGTCATTCAATAAGATCACAACTGATTCAACATCCCGGTGTGCTCCCGTTTTTCTCACCATCTCTCCACCTGCCATAACTCTCCCCCCCCACCCATTCAGTCATTCAGAATGGAGGATATCTGTAAGCCTTGGGCAAATTGAATTGTTACTTTCTATTTTTACTTTTTTTTTTTTTGTGTGTGAGAAATTCTATGTCCCGCCAGCCCTTTTTCAAAATTTATCAACATAATGGGGGTGCGTCTTCATTGCCGGGAAATACAGTAGCTTGATGCACTTAAAGAGCTAATGACAATTGTACAACAATATAAATGGCTCTTTTTTTAAAAATACAAATGTTTTTTTTAATGTTTTTTAAAATAATTGCATTTTATAATCTAGACTAATCCAATTAATCCATTCGTTCACCCAATTTTCCTCTGACCTAATTCCAACGCTTTTACCCTCCGTTCCACTCCTACAGCCCACTGGTCTGTCTTCAAATGACCATCACTGATCCTTTCCAGCATACCCTTCCTGTGGCCCCCTTAGAAATCCATGATTTTGCATTCCCCAACAAACCTCCCTCTATTCTGAACTAGAAACAACGTTACTATTTTCCTTTATGTCCCACATAAAAAGGAGAGCCTTACTCGGACCTCAGGCACGAGTGAATTTAAGTAGCAGGCTTAGAACATAAGCATTTGGCGATGTTTTATACAAAAATGGATAAACACATCTGAGCACCAAAGAATTCCTAGGTCCAATAATTTCTGCCGGTTCAGATGTCTAATGCTAAAAGACCATATACAAAAATTAGATACAGGCTTTTTAGGAAATAAGTTTTCTTGTAAAAAGACATTTAGAACCCCATTCCCAAAACAGTAATTGCCACCACAATCCATAAACTTGTCAAATTATTTTATTGGTGTTTTAGCAAATTACAATGTAATAATGGAATAAGGGTGGGCGGCGCGACCGACGTCGCAGCGGCCTCTGCAGTCTGTCTGTCTTTTTTTCTTCTTTTTTTGTCCCGTTGAGGGTTTAGTTTGTAGTGGGCTTTTAAATGTGTATGTGTGGGGGGCGGGGTAAACTTTTAAATCTCTTCCCTGCACGGGGACACGACCTTTTCCCTGTCGGGTCTCCGTTGTCGTTGGGGCCTAGCACCGTGGAGCGGCCTCCAACCTGAACGACCTGGGGGCTCCAGTCGCGGAGCCTGTGGAGCTGCGGACCTACCATCGTGGAGCTGGCCAGCTTCGGAGCGTGGAGAGTTCGGAGTGTCGGCGCGCGGCTGCGACCCGACTCCGGTGGATGGTGACACCGGAAGCTCACGGGTCCCCGGTGGGAGACTGCTTTGCGGGGCACCGGCAACGGCGACTTCTCCCTCCCGAATTGCGGGGTTGAAAGTGACCTGGAGCGGGGCCTTACATCGCCGGCGCGGCTTAAACAGCCGCGGGACTTGCTAGCGCCTGCTGGGCGCTCCAACATCAAGACCCGGAGCAGGGCCTTACATCGCCTGGCGCGGCTTTAAATGGCCGCGGACTTGCTAGCGCCCGCCGGGGGCTTTGACTTTGACATCGGGAGAAGAATGGAGAGCAGGGGAGAGACAAGACTTTGCCTTCCATCACAGCGAGGAGGAGATTCACTGTGATGGATGTTTGTGTAAATTATGTTGGTGTGTGTCTTGGTTCTTTTCTTGTATGACTGCAGAAACCAAATTTCGTTTGAACCTCATGTGAGGTTCAAATGACAAATAAATGGTATTGTATTGTATTGAAGGCTTCAAATGCACAGAACATTTTTATAGTGATTAAATTGACTGAAATTGTAAAACTCAAAAAAGAACCACAGCTTTTAAACTACATTTAAAAGCATTAAGTTTTAATTCATTAGATCTCCTCCCAGCCATAGAATAGTGATCATCTTGTCACTTCAACACTTAGGTGGATACGAGTTTGATTTACTGTATTCCATGAGAAAACAAGAAAAACCTGGATTATTGTTACCTTAGCTGCAGAATGGATACAGCACCAGATGGCATTACATACAGCAAACCAGTCAATATATCATGCTTTACTTTTGTAAATTTAATTCCTTCAAGAGTGTAAAGAATTGTAAAAACATTTATATATGGAAACATCCCGGCTCTATCGACTGCTGATTGATGGCACAGGTCTATTGTGATGAAGCGCTTTGAGAGACTGGTTATGATGCAATCAACTCCTGCTTCTGCATTGACCTCAACTCACTTCAATTCACCTCCCACCACAACAACTAGACAGCAGATGAGTTTTTGCTGGCTCTCCACTGTGCTGAACTACTTGGACAGCAGGAACACAAACGCCATGTTGTTCATTGACCACAGTTCAATAGTCAACATTTTTCCTGCCAATCTCATCATCAAACTCAGGGAACTGAGCCTCTGCTCCTCCCCATGCAACTGGATCCACAAATTCCTCACAATAAAATAAAATTCTGGAGGAGCTCAGCAGGTCAGACTGCATTTTCTTCTGAGACAATATCAGCACTTTGCACAAAATTCCTGCCTCTCAGTTTCATGTGTTTCCTGAACTTCCTCATCAGCAGACCTCATTAGCAACAAAACCTCATCCTCCTCAGCACAGAGTCCTCAGTCCCCTGTTCTACTCTCTCTACATACCCACAAATGTGTAGCCAGACATAGCTTCAACTCAATTTTAAATTTATCACCTTCATTGGACAAATTACAGACAACAGTGAGTCAGACTACAAGAGGGATTAAGTGGGAGTGATGCCTGAACAACAATCTTACTCACATTAGCAAGATCAATAAGCACCAGTCTTCGTCGGTAGCTTGTTATTCTTCTACAAGGACAGGTTGGACAGACTTGGATTGTTTTTTCTGGAAAGCCAGTGGTTGCAAGGAGGTTGAATAGTGGTATGTAAAATTAAGAGACATAGATAGGGTAGACAGTCACAACCTTTTCTCTACTAACATAGGCAACTCTTTCTCCTCCCCAGCTAGTCTCTGCTGTGGGGTACCACAAGGTTCTATCCTTGGCCCCATTCTCTTCTCCCTGTATATGCTCCCCTTAGGCCAAGTCATTGAAATGCACGGCGTTTCCTTCCATTGCTACGCAAACGATACACAACTCTATCTCCCCCTGAAGCCCAAAAAACAATCAAATCTGCCTAACTTTACCAGCTGCCTCGAGGATATAAAGTGTTGGATGGCCCAGAACTTCCTCCAACTAAACGAGAGTAAGTCTGAGGTCATCCTTCTCGGCCCCTCGGACTCAATCAAAATGATAGCAGGCAACCTTGGAAGCCTTACCCCACTACTCAAACCTCACATCAAAAACCATGGCGTGATATTTGACTCAGCACTGAAATTTGACAAACAAGTCAATGCCGTGGTCAAAGCTAGCTTCTTTCAGCTTCGGACGATAGCTAAAATAAAACTATTCCTCCAATTTGATGACCTCGAAAAGATCATCCACACATTTATCTCCTCCCGCCTAGATTACTGCAACTCCCTTTACACTGGCATCAGCCAATCTTCCCTGTCCCGCCTGTAACTGGTCCAAAACGCCGCAGCGAGACTCCTGACGGGCACCCGAAAAAGGGACATCACCCCGATCCTGGCCTCTCTCCACTAGCTCCCTGTGCGGTTCTGAATAAATTTCAAGATCATCCTTCATGTCTACAAAGCCCTCAATGGGCTTGCCCCCACCTACATTAAAAGTCTGCTCACCCACCACACCACCTCCACCAGGTCCCTCAGATCGGCCGACTTGGGGTTGCTGAATATCACGCGGCCTAGGCATAAGCCCAGGGGCGACCGCGACTTCGCGGTTGCAGCTCCTAGACTGTGGAACAGCATCCCTCTTCCCATCAGAACTGCCCCCTCCATCGACTCCATCGAGACTAAAAACTCATCTGTACTCCCAAGCCTTTCTTGACGTCCTCTGAGCGAGGGCTATATGTATATAGTTTGTTTGTTATAGTATTCTTATACAAATGTAAAGCACTTTGGCCAACGAGAGTTGTTTTTTAAATGTGCTATATAAATAAATGTGACTTGACGACTTTTTCCCACAGTGGGGAATATCGAATACTAGAGGCCATAACTTTAAGGTGAGAGGGGAAAAGATTAAAGGATATGTGTGAGGCAAGTTTTAAGCAGAGGGAGGTGAGAGCCTGGAACACGCTGCCAAGGCATTTAAGAGGCCTTTGGTTACATAAATGAATACGCAGGTAATGGAGGCTATGGATCATGCAGAGGTAGGTAAAAAATGGTCTTGGCATTATGCTTAGCACAGACATTGTGGGCCAAAGGGCCTGTTCTTGTGTCAAACGTTCTATGTTCTAAGACAAATAAGCACTTGACTCTCAAGTTTCATCAGGAAATTTTCAGATAAACCTCAAATATTATAAAAGTAGTACCATAGATTCTTGGGAAATTGCAATTTGCCCTTTGTTTCCAACACAAATATCACAACAATTACACAATATTGTGGTATTCAACAGGCTGCTATTTTATTATCAACTTAATTATGGATTTCTGGCATAAACAGAATGCGTGTTAGGAATAGCAATGCATCAAATATAAAAATAAGTGAAAAGTTAAATAATTAAGACAAATGATTAGCTACTATCTCAGTTCTTTTAACAATCCAGGTTTTCATGGATTATATAGGGGAATTCTGAGTGCTGTGTATAATAAACCAAAATATCACAGGGTGCTCGATCTGAAACAAAGATAAAAGAGAAAGTAATTTTGTTTAGTTTAGAGATAAAGCACAGAAAAAGGCCCTCCGGCTCACCGAGTCCGCGTCGACCAACGTTTCCCGCACACTAGGGACAATTTACAATTATACCAAGCAGATCAAATTAAGATCTACAAACCTGCACGTCTTTGGAGTGTGTGAGGAAACCGGAATTCCAGGAGAAAACCCACACAGGGGTTGGGAAGAACGTATAAACTCCGTACAGACAGCAACCGTAGTCAGGATCGAACCTGGGTCTCTGGCGCTGTAACGCAGCAACTCTACTGCTGCATCATCGTGCCGTCCTGGAGTACACTGGAAATACTCAGCAGTACTCAACACTCAAGACAACTTATGGTATAGGTTATTGACCTGAAACATGAACTTGTTTTTCTCCCCATTCCTGATCAAGGAGCATTTAAGGTCATAAGTGAGCACATGATTACCCCTCAGGAGTAACCTTGAGATATTACTTGCAGTTTCCATTTAAGTAACAATACATTTCACAAAAGGACACAAAGTGCTGTTGTAACCTAGCAGGGTCAGGCAGCATCTCCGGAGAACATACATAAATGCCATTTCCGGTCAAGACCTTTCTTCAGACTGAGAGTCAAGGGGGTGGGGGGGGTAAACTAGTGGTATAAAAAGGTTCAGAACAAATGAGCGCCGACATCAATGGACAAGGGAAGGTAGAGCTTACAGTGGTCCATTGTTGGCTGTGGACAAGGTGACAACATGGGGATATATGGATGTGAACAGTGGAATTGCAGGACAACTAGGGTTGGGGAGAGGTGGAGAGAGAGGGAATGCAGGAGTTACTTAAAATTAGAGAAATTAACATTAATTGGGTTGTAAGTTGCCCAAGTGAAATATGAAGTGATGTTCCTCCAATTTGTGCGTGGCCTCACTCTGACAGTGGAGGAGGCCATTGGTTTGTCATCCATTGTTTTCCCTTCCTCTCACAGCCATTGTTTCACTCCGCCACAAATTTAAAACCTTGCTGTTACTTTAGGCCTCAACTTTGGATTTCTTTAATTTTAAAATCATTTCATAATACACTTTACATTGTCTGGTGCACATAGCCACTTGCATTGAACAGATACTCTCATCCCCATGACGTTGTGAGTTTCACAACTAACATGTACACACACCTTCAGCAGAACGAGTATAATGCATAAACATTAATTTGTACCAGAGGCAGCAGATCGGGTCTGAGTTTCTCATATGAAAAGCGATTGGACAACTTATTTTTAAATATATTTTTGTATATTGGGATAAGGGCTATGTTGGCACGGTCAAGTGCACTGCTTAAACCGGAAAATATTGAGAAGAAAGTGGTATGTCTGCTTGATAGACGACTTGAGAGGCTTCAAGAATCCAGTACTTTCAGATTAGAGGTGCACGTGGACTGTATCAGAATGAAATGAGAATAAATCCTTTTCACTGGAGAATATGAACCATGATATGATAATTTACAAGAGGATAAACCTTATTTTCCTTCTGCTTTCTACAAATAATGTTCACAATGTATTATAATGGAATTTCGGTTTGTGGTACAGTGCCATAACAGCTACAGGGCCAAATTCAAGCCAACCATAAAGGCTGTCAATAAAAGTACTGCAGAGGACATTTGTGTTCTTTCCCCTCAAATTTCAAGTCCTTTACAGAAGTGTCAATACAAATTTGCATCACCAGAATTTTAATAATGCAATTTTGCCCTGAACATTCCCAAAACAGTTTACATAAAATCAGCAGAATATTCTGCATGAACATTGATTGGCTGTATTCGGTGGGCGGCGCGACTTTCGTCAGCAGCGGCCTCTGCAGTCCGTCTGCGTTTTTATTATTTTATGTCTTATGTTTTTATGTAGTTTTTGTTATTTTTGCTGGGGTATGTGTGTGGGGGGGGTGGGGGTGGTGTGGGTAACTTTTAAATCTCTCCCTGCACGGGAGACCCGACCTTTTCTTTGTCGGGTCTCCGTTGTCGTTGGGGCTGCAACGAGGAGCGGCCTTCAACAGGAAGACCGGGGGCTCTGGTGCAGACTACTCACCTCACCGTCGCGGAGCTGGTCGAGTCCAGAGCGGGTGGAGCGGTGGTGGACGCTGCTGCGGCCCGACCTCCGGAGATTCGGAGGCTGCAACTGCGGGTTTGGCGGGCGGCACCGGGAGCCCGCGGGTCCCTGGAGGGAGACCGCTTTTCAGGGCTTCCGCAACGGCGACTTCTCCTGCCCGAGTTGCGGGGTTGAAGAGCACCTGAGCGGGGCCTTACAGCACCGCCCCGCGCGGCTTGGAATGGCTGCGGGACTGCGAGCGCACGCCGGGGGCTCTAACACCAAGACCCGGTGCGCGAACTTGCATCACCCGGCATGGCTTTAATGGCCGCGGGACAATTCGCCATCGCCCGCCGGGGGCTTTGACTTTGACTTTGACTCTGACATCGGGGGGGAGAGTGCAGTGGAGAGATAAGTTTTTTTGGCCTTCCATCACAGCAATGTGATGGATGTTTATGTAAATTATGTTGTGTCTTGGGTCTATTTGTTTGTAATGTATGGCTGCAGAAACGACATTTTGTTTGGACCTCAAGGGGTCCAAATGACAATAAATTGAATTGTATTGTATTGTATTGTATTGTATTAACATTATAGTGTACTCCATTCCTTTACAACATTGTCACTGGCAGCCATTCATATAATGCAAGTGTTATTTTAGCCAGAGCTGCCCAAAAAAGTGGTTCTGCTCTCTTGGAACATGAAAGTAAAACTCAAGCAATAAACATGTGGAGATTGCGCAAGCTCAAGTATTTTTGTGCCACAACTCACAATATAAATGGAGATGGTTTTAATTGAATAGCAGCTCTGACAAGTTACGTAAAGTGGACTTCAGTAAAACCATCATGTACTCATAACTTGATGTACTCATAACTTGTGTATTTTCTATTTTTTATCTATACTCCATTGTAGGTTCAATGGTAGAGGCAAGGACAAATCTAGCTGTATGCCGTATGCTGGAGATTGACACAAAATGATGGAATAACTTAGTGGGTCAGGCAGCATTTCTGGAGTAAATAAATTGTCGACGTTTCGGGTTGAGACCCTTCTTCAGACGCAGAACAGTTGCAGCAATAAATACAGCTGAGAAAGCCAATTTCAAGAATAACCCTTCCCTCCTCCCAGGGACCCCAGCAATCCTTCCAGGTAAGACAGGGGTACACATGCACCTCCTCCAACCTCCTCTACCGCATCCTGTGTTCTCAATGTGGTCTCTTGAACATCAATGAGACCACGCGTAAGCTCGGCAACCGTTTCGCAGTACATTTGCACTCGCTCCATAAAGGTACACTGGGTCTCCCCAGCTGCTAACTATTTTAACTCCCCTTCCTGCTCCCATACTGACCCCTCTGTCCATTGCAGAGTGAGGCCACATGCAAACCCCCCCCTCCTCCTACATTCCTTCCTCTGGCATCACAATTTATAACTCTTCAATTTATAACTCTGTTCTAATCTCCTGCCTTTATTCCCATCATCTACCTATCAATCTCACCTGTGTCCACCTATTACCTGCCACGCTTTACCTTGCCTCTCCTCTCTTCCAGCTTTCTTTCTTCCCTGCTCCCCAAATCAGTCTGATGAAGGGTCCCGACCCAAAATGTCAATGATCCATGTTCTCCAGAGTTGCTGTGTAACCCGCTGAGTTGCTACAGCACTCTGTGTCTTTTAATTTTGATTTAATACACTGAATGTTAAAGCGCTATGTGTGGTTAAGTTTAAAGAAGGGGCAAATCATTCATCTTAAACAATGGAACAAAAAACAAACATTTCTCACTTTGTGCCAATTATTTTCTTTCAAGATGGTACTACAGTGAGCAACAATGAATAAGCAATGCACTGAAAATTGGCCAGATAAACAGAGCTGAAAGCCAGACAACAATTTAAAACGAGAAAATGTTTTTGCTTGAATGTTTGTAAACTTGGAAAGACCACATTCACGTTAAGGGGTTGGACAGGCTAGATGCAGGAAGATTGCTCCCGATGTTGGGGAAGTTCAGGACAAGGGGTCACAGTTTAAGGATAAGGGGGAAATCCTTTAAAACCGAGATGAGAAGAACTTTTTTCACACAGAGAGTGGTGAATCTCTGGAACTCCCTGCCACAGAGGGTAGTCGAGGCCAGTTCATTGGCTATATTTAAGAGGGAGTTAGATGTGGCCCTTGTGGCTAAGGGGATCAGAGGGTATGGAGAGAAGGCAGGTACGGGATACTGAGTTGGATGATCAGCCATGATCATATTGAATGGCGGTGCAGGCTCGAAGGGCCGAATGGCCTACTCCTGCACCTAATTTCTATGTTTCTATGTTAACCAAACCTGACATCGGAATGCCAACAAAGAAAAGGAGTTTCTGTAATAGAAATGCTGTCATTATGGAATGTAAACTATGGAAACCTCCTTCTCTACCAAGACATTTTAATTGCAAAGAGCAACTATAGTGCACAAAGCATTATTTGAACCAATATTGGTTTATTTTGCTATAATTAAGCTATATATAACTGCAATTTTAAGTCAACATTTATCAGTCAATGGTACAAACAACTGTAATAGCAAATAATAACTATTTGATTTTGTTTAAAGGCAAATCAAATACCACAAATGCACTTAAACTGTTATGCTAATATACATCAACAGAATTTCTCCAAAATAATGAATGTATGTTGTACTATAGAAAATCTAAAATGAATGAATGCAGCAAAAATCTATGCAGCACGCAACAAATCTGCACACTTATGGCAATTAGCTAATTACTTTTTATTAAATGGGAAAGTTCAAAAAGTTCTATATATCTACAAAATGTTGCAAATGAATCTTACAGCAAATTTAGAATTTTTCAGCAATACTGAATTTAAAACTAAATCAGCAACAATGAATCAAACAAATTGATTACCTCAATATCAACCCATAACATCAGTGAGTAGGATACCAATTCCACAATATAACAAACAGCTGTATGTATTTCACTGCAAGGTAATGAAGTAAATTCAATAGTTCACTCAAAAGTGATACACCCCAAGCCCATTTAAAATTTAGCATGTCAATCAATTAAATTACCATTCTCTGCCAAAGCTCCAGATCCACACGTTCTGAAGCTAGAAGTTTCATTTAAATGTACAAGATACAAGATAAATCTATTTGTCACATGTACCAATTGGTACAGTGAAATGTGTGGTCACCATACAGCCATACGAGTAATAAAGAGCACATAACACAAAGTCTTAACACAAACATCCCCACACAGCGGGATCAAAGTTTCCCACTGTGAGGGAAGGCTCCAAAATTCATCCATCCTCCCATGGCCGGGGGGCTCCCGAACCTCCCGCTGTCACCGCTACAGGCGGCATGATGTTCAGGCCCGCTCGCCGGGGTGATGGAAGTCCGACGTCGGGACTGGAGGACATCCTCAGCGGCTTGGACATCCGGGTCGGGCACCTCCTACCGGAGTCCGCGGCTCCCGAAGACCACAGGCCGCTGGGCGGAGATTCAACGCTGGCAGCCCTCGGCAAAGGGCCCCAGGACTCCGTGATGTTGTTCAGCACCGGCCGCTTTGGAAGCTCTTCAAACACAGCTCTGTGATGTTGGAGCAGCGGCCCAACACCACAGAGCTTCAACGGCGATCCCAGGTAAGCATCCGCCCGCTCCGCAGCGAATCCAGTGCTGCACCGCGGCTGCTGGAGCTCTGGTCCGGGTCCCCGGCAGGAAAGGCCGCTCCAATCCAGTTGGTAGGCCGCGAAGAGGGGGAAGAGGACGGGTCCTCGCCAGGAAGTGACTGGGAAACAGATTCCCCCCTTACCCTGACCCCCTCCCCCACATACAAAAGCTAAAGAATCCCCAAAACAAACTTTAAAACTGACTAAATTTTTTTTAAAAGATTGAAAAACAAACAGGCTGTAGGCAGAGGCTGCCTTCAATGCGGTGCACCTTGTGGCGGATCGACAGTCAAACTTGAGATCGACAGTCAATCTTGACTCGCAATAGCACTTTCGAACAAGTTCAAGATTAGTGGATTCAACCATTACCCCAGAGACTTCAGTAGGTAACTAAAGGGCCTGTCCCACTTAGGCGACTTTTCAGCGGACTGCCTGCGACCTTCAAGCTCGCGGCACTCGCCTGGAAAACCGCGAACTGGAACGGCGACCATCAGAGCGCAACACACACACACATCACATCGCAAAGGAGGGGGCCAAGGAAAGCGGGGAAGCGCTGTCTGAAATTCACATGGTGCAAAGCCAATGTGATACAGACACACGCCGTGATGAACAGGAAGGTTAAAGATGGCTAGCACAGTGTATGGTAAGTCCTTTAAAAGAGAGCGGGGGGGGGGCAGACACTTTTAAGAAGCCGGACAACTTTTAATAAGCCAGAGATACACAGCCGTGAAGTTTAGCGGGAATTTAACATTACCGGTCGGTTTTCCTTGGTTCTGAAAACTCGTGCTTACTTCCCCCCCCCCCCCCCCAATGAGCCAATGAAAACGCCCAGTCAGCAAAGGAGATTAACTAAAACTACCTACGGCTACCTCGACTACCTATAACGAAATGGCGACCCCACTACCACTGCACCGACGACTGCAAAAGTATCGATTTTCTTCATGGCGACCAATTTGAAAAATTTGCTGCGACCATACTGAGGCCGCGACTAGTTCCCAGAATGCGGGAAGTCCTCTCGACCATGAATGAGACTCACCAGAGACCACCAGCGAACATGTGGTGAGCGCAGAGTCTCCTGCACTCGCCTAAAAAGTAGCCTAAGTGGGACAGGGCCTTAAAGATGATACTTCAGTACATGAGTGTGCGTGTGTCACACACTAAAATTCTATATTTTGCATGCTTTGTTAATAAACCAAGGCTCTGGCATTGGAACAATAACTAATGGAAAAACAATTTTACTCATTACATGGTACTTGGGGTGTCTTTAGACTGTGAAAGATACATTATAAATCCAAACAGTCCTGTTCAGTTTAAAGAGTTAGTCGCTGAAAGAACAAGGTTATGAAACTTGGACATTAGAGCAAAACCGAAGTTTAGTGAAATTCCTTCCAATTTGTAAACAGTATTACCTCAAGAGATTAAATTTACTCTGTAATGCCCCTAGTGATATTCAGATTTAAATTCCTCCATTACAAAAGCTACTTGTCACCCAGACACATCCAGGCACCAAATGAGTCAGATAGACACAAAACGCTGGAGTAACTCAGCAGGACAGGCAGCATCTCTGGAGAGAAGGAATGGGTGGCGTTCAGACTGAAGAAGGGTCTCGACACGAAACATCACCCATTCCTTCTCTCCAGAGATGCTGCCTGTGAGCTACTCCAGCTTTTTGTGTCTATCTTCGGTTTAAACCAGCATCTGCAGTTCCTTCTTACACCAAATGAGTCAATTAGTTTCAGGCTTTCACATCACCAGCATTACAAATGTATCAAGGAAAATTCACTTTACGCTAACATTCTGTGTCTATGCTATAGGAGTATCTTCTGATGTCATCCTCGTTAATTCTTGTGAACTCAAGCACATAGGTATTTGACAACACTATGATGGTAAATTTCTTTCAACAGTTCTCAGCCACTGAATAATATCATGTCGTTTTCTTTCTCAGAAGAATAAACCTCAATAAACCCCACTGACGTGCAGAGATAGGGATGTGAAAGGAAATAAATCACATTGTAGTCATGATATGAACATATTGCAAATAAATTGTCTTTTCCCCTAAAATGCCGAGGATGAACATTCTAGAATATGAGGCCCAAGCCTGGAAATCAAATGTTGTCATGCAATGAAAAATAAAGCTGGGCAACAAACCTCCTAGACCTGATCAGATATATCCAAAGGCAATGTGGGAAGCAGAGAGGAAAGAGGCTGAGATATATGAATCATCGATAGGACATGGGTGCTCTGCTGAAAGACTGGAGGGTAGCTAATGCTGTGCCTCTATACAAGAAAGGCAGCAAAGAAAAACTTGGGAACTGTAGACCAGTAGGTCTAATAACATCTGTGGTAGGAAAGTTAGGGATAATATATACAAACATTTTGGAAGACGGATTGATTAGAGATAGTCAGTATGGGTTTGTACATAGGAGATCGTGTCTCATGTATTTGATGGACTTTTTTGAAGTAGCAACCAAGAAGGTTGACAATGGCAGGGCCGCAGACATATGAATCAGCAATGCCTTTGATAAGATTCTGCATGGTAGGCTAATAGGAAGGTTAGATTGTATGGGACCAGGGAGACCCAGCTAATTTGATACAGAATTGGCTTCATGGTAGGAAGCAGAGGGTAATGGTGGCAGGTTGTTTTTCAGTCTGGAAGCCTCTGACTAGTGGTGTGCCTCAGGGATCAGTGCTGGGCCCATATCTGACATCTATATTAACAATTTGGATGATAATGTATGGCCTAATTAATAATTTTTCAAAGTATGTGGTATCAGACAGTGAAGATGCTTATCAACTAGTACAGTTTGATCATGATCAGCTAGGCGAGTGGATCGCGGAATGGCTAATAGTTTAAATCAGTTAAGTGTGAGGTATTGCATTTCGGAAAGTCAAACCAAGGCGTTGTATGGTAGAGTCATGGGAGGTATTGTCAAGCAAAGGGGTCTAGGAGTACAAGAACATAATTCCCTGAAAATAGTGTCACCAAAGATAGGATGACGAAGAAGGCATTTAGCACATTGGACTTCATTAATCAAGGAATTGCGTACAGAAGTCAGGACACCATGTTACAGTGAAACAAGATGCTGGTGAAGCCATTAGAAGTATTAGAACATAGAACAGTACAGGACAAGAACATGCCCTTCGACTCACAATGTCCGCACCGAACATAATGCCAAGGTAACCTAATCTCCTCTGCCTGCTCGTGATTCATACATTCCCTCCATTCCTTGGATATCCAAGGCCTAACTAGAAGCCTCTTAAATGCCATTATTGTTTCTGCTTGCACCACCTCCTTGGCAGCGCATTTCAGGCACCTACCATCTGTGTACAAGTCATGCCCCACACATATTTAAATTTTGCCGATCTCACCTTAGAGCTGTGGTCTCTAGTCTCTGATATTTTCACCCTGGGGAAAAAAGCTTCTGACTGTTTATGCTATCAATACCTCTTGTAATTTCATACACTTCTATCTGGTCTTCCCTCAGCCTCTGACACTCCGGTGAAAACAATCCAAGTCTGCCAACCTCTCTCTGTAGCTGTCACCCTCCAATCCAAGCATCACTCTGGTAAACTTCTTCATCCTCTCCAAAATTCCACATCCTTCCTGTAATGGGGCAACCAGAATTACACGTGTCCTTTACCACTCTATCTACTTCAGGGAGCTATGAACTTGGACCCCAAGGTATCTTTGTACGTCTATGCTGTTAAACATCTTGCTGTTGATTATATACTTTCCCCTTACATTCAAAGTGTGTTTAGTTTTGGTCACCCTTTTACGGGATAGATCCCATTAAGTTTGGAAAGAGTGCATAGAAGGTTACCAAGAATGTCGCCACAACTTGAAGGCCTGAGCTATAGGGAGAGGTTGAACAGACTAGAACGTTGTTCCTTTGAGCGCAGAAGGTTGAGATGATCTTGTAGAGATGTAAAATTATGATTGGAATAGTCTCCTTCCCAAGATAGATGATTCAAGAAATGCAGGACAGGTTTAGGACAAGAGGGGAAAGATTTAACAAGAACCCGAGGAGCAATATTTTCCACACAGGGGGTGATGTGTATTTGTAATTACCTGCCAGAGGTGGTAGTTGAGGCAGGTATAATAACAACATTTAAAAAAACATCTGGACAGGTACATGGATAGAAAAGGTTTAGAGGGATATGGGCTAAACGCAGGTACATTTCCGAGTACATGAAGTCATGAAGAAAATGTGAAAACTCTGCACAGACAGCACCCGTCAAGAATTGAACGCAATGTTTCTCCTTCAACCCAAAGTGTACTTTAGAAACATTTCACAAAATGTCCTTTTTCACACCTTAATTCTCTCTCCTTTAAGAAAGTTAATGATCCCATATCCTATTTCTAAAAACCCTTTTCAATTGTCATTACTTTCAATTATTTGTGAAGGGACAACTGTTCCGCACCACCTTTAAATGTGTACGGATTAGTGTATATATTGGTGCCTTCCACTCCCCTAAAAAAACCCCATAAAATGTGTTAATTTACATTTCTGTACATTAATGTCCACCTGCTATAATTTGTCCGTTTTTATCAGTCAGGAGGCTTAAGCATGATGTACTCATCTCATTGAGAGTTAGATATAGCTGTTAGGACTAATGGAATCAAGGGATATGGGGAGAAAGCAAGAATAGGGTACTGATTTTGGATAATCAGCCATGATCATATTTAATGGTGGTGCTGGCTTCCACTCCTGCACCTATTTTCTATGTTTCATTGATTTTTTTTTAAAGTTGTGTGCCATTTACAATCTTTCCACTCACATGATGTATACTCTGAAGACTTGGGCTTGAGTGCAACAAAAATGGTCCTAATGGAGACTTCTGGTGAATATGACTGCTTCGCAACACTTAAAAATGGAAGAGGAAAGCTGATCTGCTTGTAAAGAGTATGGGCAAAGCCAAGCTATGGAACAGTTCAGCATATCAACTCATTGTTGTCCTGTAGTTTGCCCCATTTATTCCCCTCCACTTTTATATCAATACAAAAACATTTGAAGCCTACCACTCCTCCATTTCCAAGAAGGATTAGATGAATGTGCCATAATCTCTGCATCTGCCATTCTCATTTTGTTCATTTATATCCTGAGCCAGATGACTTTCCCCAATTAGAGGGTTGCCAGCTTTTCCAGCAAATTCTCCTTTATTTTATCCTTTCCAATATACCCACTACGTCCTATATTACTGGCATAACTCCCTTCTCCTCTGAAGCCACGTGCAATTAGCACTTCAGTCATGCCAGTTGCATTCTCAAGATGATTTTTTCCCCTTATTTGAAAATCACATCCACCATTTCTGCATATATAAACAACGACTCAATAGTTGCTGCCCCGTTGTTAAATTTACTCTGCCTCGATTTTCTTCTTCCAAATATCCTCTGCAATTTCTGTGGCCAATTTTATCCTTTGCGGTGCTTCAAACCTTACAACTGTCACAGGCTTTATTTTCACGCGTCTCATTTTAATCTCTACATTTTAAGACAAAGCTTTAGTCCTGGCTGCTTGGCTGTAGTCTTAACCCTTTCCCTACCATACTACAGGTACTCCAGAGACAAAACGTTTCATCTTTGAATTCTTCCTCCTCCCCCCACCACCCATCCTCGTCCTTTATATACATTTTCCTAAAATCAGAGCACATTAACAGAATTCGGGGAGTTTTTATTTTCCATTCATCGTCAGAATTATAATTTTATTGCTGATTATAATGCGAACCCTAACCATCACAATATTCAGAAGCAAAATTTCAACCACATTGTGACTACCAAAGACAAAACGGCAGAATCTCCGCCCAATGATCCAGTGTATTCAGACATCTGATTGTGCGGCGACACACAAAGCAACAATACAGCTTAAGATCGAGCTGGTCTTTTGAAATAAATGTGTGCTTTCCTCGCCCCCAATTCAACCTCTGGCAAGTTTCTTAAAAGTTGGATGAACTCAACAAACCCCCGCAACTAATTTGCACAGAGCGAAAGTGGGTAGATAGATCTATCCGTCCTTATCAGGAGGAAAGCGCAGGAAAGTAATTTAAACGTGACTCGTCGATGATAAAGAGATAGAAACACAACACGCCCAAAGTTCCAGCGCCCGACACCTTTTCCCGGGATTAGCACAAGGAGGACGCCGCCTCTCTCCAAATCGTTTCCTGGTATTTTTCAGAATAAAGTGCCGGAAACGATGTGTCCGGCGCTTTACACCCGGCTTTGTACAACACTCCCTCCCCACTCCGGCCGCTCGCACTCACGGACTAGGCCCGAGCGCCGGCACAAACTGGCAAACTAAGCCGCCGCCGAACCACGGATCTCAACTACGGAGCCTCGCCAACCTGTTGATGGAGGACGGACGTCTTGCGGACTTCAGGCTCGAACCACCGAGCACCTGAGCCCTGCCCGGGCGGGCTGGCTGGTTGGTTGGTTGTTTGGTTGGCGAGCTGACCTGGGCAGCCGGTGGGTCGCTGCCACCCCGCGGAGTCCCGGAGCCTCCAAGGACGGCGGCCGCCTGCAAGGAACCGACTGGCTACTCGCTCGTGGACGCGTGCGCGCGCCCCGTCCGCCCGCCAGCTCGCTCCCGTGCGCGCGCCCAACCGCCCGGCCTTCTGTCAACGTCCATTGGAGCAGCGAGCGACCGTCGTCAAGCCAACGCCCACCCCGGGCTCGGGTTCGGGCTCGCGGGGGCAAAGGTGAAGCTGAGCCATGCCAGGAATACCTTGTGTTTTGCAACGCGGTGGAAGCAGAGGAGGTGACGAGAGACAGCAGGAACGTGGGAATCACAGCGCTTCACTGCTCAAGCAGTGAAAGCAGATCTGGCAGAACGACAAGGCGAACTTTTTGCTTCAACTCCTCCCGTTTTGAACTGCTCCGTGTGACTTTGAAAAACCTAGACATGTACATTGAGAGTGTGTTTCACTTCTGCAGTAATCTGCATCACCTAAATTACGTTGACAATTTTGAACCAAAGATCTGAACCAAAAGATTATCGCTCAATTTCTACTTCCCCTCTGTCCATACGGTTCGTTCAAATGAATTCACAAGCGACGTGGTTGCTGTTGTTAAAAAAGCGAAAAATCAGCAAATATTTAAGACACTGATGGTTGAAGACTACATGGGAAAATAATTTGCTCAAGTGCAAAGAAAACTGTACTGTGATCAAACAAAAAAGAGCAGGTTTCACTAAAACCTTTTCAGCTATTCGGAATTTGGATTTTCATGGAGAAGCTGAATAGACTATTGCGAGTAAAAGTGCAGATGCCGGTTGACACCAAAGATAGACTGTCGCGCTGAGTTACTCTAGCATTTTCTATCTATCTATTGCGAGTAAATACCTGTCTTTTCCATTAGTCTGTGCTTCCTTCTTTCATTAGGATTAGTTTCCATTTTTTTTACTCATCACGGTTCCCTCTATCCATTCTGGTTTCTGGGAGCAATTTCCAATAATCGGAAATTGGTAGTATGACACAAACACCGTTGCTGATGAGTGATTTCCCTGTTTTTGTTATGTTTTGTTCCCCTGAATGCAGTTTCTTAATTGGTTTATTAGACGGCGCAGGTTTTTGAAAACGAAATTGACAACTGATGCCTCTACGCGTAATTTAATAAATAAGAATAAACGATTGTCAATTCCATGCCCATATGTCGATCTTTTTTTTAAAGCTGTAATTATAAATATTTACCACTGGTCACGTGCAAGACCGATAGCGCTTGGCTGAATGTTGACATTCCAAGAGAAAATAACACAACGGACACACGAAATTCCATTGTACAATGAGAGCTACTCGCCTTATTGTCCTCGTCTCGTTGTCTTTGTTATCGCCGACTTAATGCGTTGTGTAGCGGATGAGGAGCGAAGACATTTCTTCAGAAGCTCAAACGTGATGGACAGAACACCTTACTGTGATAACCAGAACTAATACCATCAATAGTTTTGAAACTCACTAGGATCCGTGTGGACCTTTTCGAAATGAAATATGTTATTTCTCCCGTAATTCACACTCCTGTGTGGAATGCCTGTTTCAAAAGATCACCCCAGATTTCATCTGGATTGTCGAAGAGTGCCTCCAGGAGGACTGAGTAGTTCTTGTAAGAAGGAGAAATAAATAAATTTAAAGTTAGATGATTATAAAGTCAGATAATTTGGACATAATAAACTGAAGACTTTCATTGAATTTCACTAATTAATTTTACTAATTTTACATTTTAATAGTCTGAACATTTAAAATATGCATTTGACATTATGTCATATGAATATACACTACAATCTCAATATCTGTCAGTGGCTTCTGCCTTATCATGTACCTCCCCATTGATTTCAAAATACAAATAATCCTTGAGATACCGCAAAACTAAATGACGATTGAACCTTTGGCTAATTGGCATATGTTGCCTTTCACTAATCATCTTTGAAATCTTTACTTCGTATAGTTTTCACAGTGCTTCAGAATTTAAAAAATAACCGATTCGCAATTGTGTTTAAGGTCCGTGTTCTTACTTAGGGGTGTCTCCTTTCCCTTTATACCCATCTCCAGATTTCAAAACTCGTTTGCACGTGAATTACTTGTATTTTCTCCAACCAAATTGTCTTGGGGCTATTTTTACGTTATTCTACAAACGTCCAACTGTAAACTGAAGAAGAAATTTGATGCAGTGCCATGTTAAATTGTTGATTCCATCCAGCCATTCTATTTTATGTCCACTTACACAAAGAACAGACTACTGGAGGACCCCAGCAGGCCAGGCAGCATCTGTGGAGGGATACACAAAATGCTGGAGTGTCTCAGCGGGACAGGCAGCATCTCTGGAGATAAGGATTGGGTGACGTTTAGGGTCGAGACTCTTCTTCAGAGTGAATCGGACATACAATGTTTCCGCTCATTCTTCATTCTCCACATAAAAACAGGACATTCGGCCATTGACCATGCCCCGCCATTAAATAAAAATTCTGCCAATCTTATACCCAAGTACTCTTTCCAGCACTAATCTCTTGATTCATTTAATTTAAATAATTAATCTTAAATATACTCAGTGAATAAAGCCCCACATTATCTAGTGCAGAGAATTCCAAAGATTTACGGCACCATGGGTGAGAAAAATCCCTTCTCATGTCATTGGTCTCGTCATGTGATTGATAAAAGACTAAGTTGTTCCACCCAGGCTGCAGCAACTGAATAGCAGTGGCAGGAACTTCCTGCCAGTGCAAACAAAAAGTAATTTCAAACATTCCTAACAATCTTGCAGAATTTCTGTATATTGTATAGAACAATTAATTGTTCACAACTATCCAATTGATTATCCAAAGAGAATGCCCTGTTCTTATTCAAATAAATTACCATAAGACCTTTTATGATCTCTTAAAAGAGGTGGGACGTTTAAAGAAAGGATCTCTGATAAAGTCTTTGGAAGAAGGTGAATTATTACAGGAAAGAGGAACTCTGAAGACTGAAGAACACCGTATGTTCCGTAGCACTGAAGGGCAGCTTAAAAATAGTGCAGGAATGAACTGCATATGCTGGTTTAAACCAAAGATAGACACAAAAAGCTGGACAGGCAGCATATCTGGAGAGAAGGAATAGGTGATGTTTCGGATCGAGACCCTTCTTCAGATTGGAAGCTAAATTTTGGTCGAATTAAAAATTTGGGCATGGTGGAGGGGTAGGATGGAGAAAGAATGCAGTAATGGAAGTGGAGAAGATTCAAAAAATATTAATTAAAATACAGACGTCAAGTTTCCTTAATATTTGAAACAAAAGCAGGAATTCAGTTAACAGCTGACATTAAAAGTTACCAAGGGTTTTCCAGATTAATTGTTCTGCCAAACAAAGTATATTTCACCAGACTAGTTCAGAAAATAAAACTTAAGAATTTTAAGCCATTTGTTTTCTGGGTTGGCGTTCACTTTGAAAATCCAGCCTCAACTGAAAATCTTCGCTGAACCAAACATCTTAACCGAGTGCACAAATAAAACTCAGGAAATTATGAAAATGAAAAGCAGATGCTAATATCCGAACATTTACATTTTTCTCTCTCCCGATCCAGCAGAATTTCAATAAATCAGGCGCTAGACAAACTGCAGTTAGTTTGTGTTTACAATGACTTGAAAGCTAAGCTGACACCTGATGCTGACCAGGTCTGCATTGGTGTACGCATAGAAGGATTCTGCACTCCAGAGCAAGAAACTGAGATGCATAATCATGCCTGGCAGAGTATTGTGTGGTTATGCATAAGTAGCAGTACTACTCTGTTCATTAGTAGAAAATAATGACTGACACAGCCAACCTTTAAGAGCTGACGATGTAAGGGAATGTTGCAGTTAAGTTTCCAGAAGTAAAAGGAATCTGCTCCTTTTATTATCTTTAGGTATAATCTAGATTAATGGGAACTAGGATTTAAACCAGAGCATCTGAAATCTCTGTAATGTTAACATTTAATTTGAAGTTGCTCATAACATTTTACCGAAAAACGCCACAGACATTATGATCAAACCGCATAATTTGAGAGGCAGAATAAATACTTTGAACCTAGTGTCAAATTTCTAAAATTCACAGCTTTTATTTGCATGGGAAAACCTTTAAGAATGGAAGGACAAATTACCATTCCCTGCTCTCTCCCAGACATTCAACCTTTGTTGGCCCAATACACTTGGTCCATCAAGAAGACTGATTTATTTCAGGTCATGAAGAAAACAGGAGAATTGAAGGGCTTCTGATCATTCTTACAAGTGCAGGTAGACAAAAATGCTGGAGGAACTCAGCGGGTGAGGCAGCATCTATGGAGAGAAGTAATAGGCGACGTTTCGGGTCGAGACCCTTCTTCAGACTGATGTCTGGGGGGTGGGGGAGAAAGGAAGAGGCAGAGACATAGGCGAGTGGGAGAGCTGGGAAGGGGAAGGAGGGGGAAAGCAAGGATGCTCTGAAATTAGAGATGTCAATGCTCATACCGTTGGTGTGTAAACTACCTAAGCAAAATATGAGGTGCTGTTCCTCCAATTTGCGCTGGGCCTCACTCTGGCAATGGAGGATGCCTATGACAGAAAGGTCAGATTCGGAATGGGAGGGGGAGTTGAAGTGCTGAGCCAGCGGGAGATCAGGTTGGTTAGTGCGAACTGAGTGGAGGCGTTGGGCGAAGCGACCGCCGAGCCTGCGCTTGATCTCGCTGATGTAGAGAAGTTGACAACTGGAACAGCGGATACAGTAGATGAGGTTGGAGGAGGTGCTGGTGAACCTCTGCCTCACCGGGAAAGACTGCTTGGGTCCTTGGATGGAGTCGAGGGGGGAGGTAAAGCGACAAGTGTAGCATTTCCTGCGGTTGCAAGGGAAAGTACCCAGGGAGGGGGTGGTTTGAGTGGGAAGGGACACATTGATCAGGGAGTTATGGAGGGAACGGTCTCTGCGGAAAGCAGAAAGGGGAGGAGATGGAAAGATCTGGCCACTGGTAGGATCCCGTTGGAGGTGGCGAAAATGTTGGAGGATTATATGTTGTATGCAACGGCTGATGGGGTAGAAAGTGAGGACAAGAGGGACTGTCCTTGTTACGAGTAGGGGGATGGAGAGTAAGAGCGGAGCTGCAGGATATAGAGGAGACCCTGGTGAGAGTCTCATCTATAATAGAAGAGGGGAATCCACATTCCCTGAAGAATGAGCTGGACCGCCGAGAGCAACATCTCCGGGCTGCGGGTCTGCGGAGCGGAGAGGCGGCGTGCGGAGAGGCGGCAGTGCGGAGAGGCAGCAGTGCAGAGAGGCGGCGCCGACTTTATCATCGGGAGCCTGGGAGCTCCAAACCGGCGCGGCCTTGTCGGCTTTGGCAGCCGCGGGCTCCAACCAGGAAGCGACCGTTCCAGGTGGCCCAGCCGCCGAAAGGACTCTCCCGACGCCGGGGCAAGACCACCTGGTGAGAACGGCCAGGGACATCGGGCCTCCGTAGAGGCAATTGCGGTGGCCTCAATAGGCCTGACTTTGGGGTGAACATGGGGTGGGGACTGGACATTGTGCCTTCCTCCACAGTGGTAACCATTGTGGGGGGATGATTTTTTTGTCTAATTGTAGTCCTGTAGGTCTGTGTCCAAGATGGCTGCCGTGAAGAGAGAGTGGACGCTGGCGCGCTTTGGCTGCCGCTGCTCTCTCTTCACACTGTGTTTTCGATTTTCTGTTTTTGGATTGAATTCTGTTTTTAATTTGTGTCTCTGTGATGTCTTTTTTACCTGTTCTATTCCGATTATATGTTTTTATTCCGATTACTATGTAAGGTGTCCTTGAGATGTCTGAAAGGCGCCCATTAAATAAAATTTATTATTATTATTATTATTATTATTATTATTATTATCTCCGATGCCCTGGTCTGGAACACCTCATCCTGCGTGCAGATGCGGCGTAGACGGAGGAATTGGGAGTAGGGGATAGAGTCCTTACACTTTGCACTAACCAACCTGATCTCCCGGTGGCTCAGCACTTCAACTCCCCCTCCCATTCCGAATCTGACCTTTCTGTCCTGGGCCTCCTCCATTGCCAGAGTGAGTCCCAGCGCAAATTGGAGGAACAGCACCTCATATTTCCCTTAAGTAGTTTACACCCCAGCAGTATGAACATTGACTTCTCTAATTTCAGAGTCTTGCTTTCTCCCTCCTTCCCCTTCCCTTTCCAGGCTCTCCCACTAGCCTACTGTCTCTGCCTCTTCCTTTCTTTTTCCCGCCCCCCCCCCGACATTAGTCTGAAGAGGGGTCTTGACCCGAAACGTCACCTATTCTCGCCTCACCCGCTGAGTTCCTCCAGCATTTTTGTCTACCTTCGATTTTTCCAGCATCTGCAGTTCTTTCTTAAACATTCTTAAAAGTGCCGTATTTTTTTTTAAAAAGGTATGAAAGATCAAATAGATTTTCTCTCGAGGACATTTTTCAGAGGTAAACAGCCTGAAATCTGAAATCATGGCATAGGAAAGAAAGAAACTACCAACACTGTTTCTGCAACATCCTTCAAATCCACTGTGAGGGTAAGTGAACCAATGCAGCCTCTTCTGGATTATCTTCCCAGCCCTGAGATCCATGTTATACTCAGTTGTCACATCCAGCAGGCCATGTTGCTTGCTTGTCCGACACTAGATTAAAGGAAAGCTTCAAAGCCTCGTTGAAGAAAAGCAACATCCCTACTCACTCTGAGAATCTCTGGCCCATGGCCACCTATAGTGGAGGAATATTCGCAATAATACCCGAGGACCTTGGATTGATGCATCAAGAGCACCCCAAAGCCTCATGCAAGCAGTAGGAACGTGACAGCTCACAAACTACCCACCTGCCCACTTTCTTGCACACAATCTAGCCCACCTGGGAAAGAGGTCACACTGGCCTAATTGGCCAGTTCAGAACGCACAAACCAGTATGGACAATGTCTGAAGAACAATCCCAGCCCATAATGTCATCTAATGATGTCCTCCGGGGAAGCTGCCTGGCCCTATCACTTTGTGTCTTTTTGGGGGGGAAAACTGCCTTGAATTGCTTGCTTTGGGTTGTCATCATGGAGGGCAAAGAACATTAGAATAATATAGTTAAGAAGATCAAAGGCTCTGCTTGTACTATGTGTTCCCATTTTCTCATCCATTCCCTACACACTTAGAGCGATTTACAGAAGCCAATTAAGCTACAAACCTACACATCTTTGGCATGTGGGAGGAGACCGGAGCACCCGGAGGAAACACACACGGTGTTGTGGAGCAAGTACAAATTCCTCACAGACAGCATCCGAGGTCAGAATCGAACCCATGTCTCTGGTGCAGCACAATCAACTGCACAACTATTTTGTTGAGATCCTTGGATTATCAAATCCTGGAGACCAGGTCTGTAAACAACCTGTTTATAAGTGGCCATAAGTGGAAGGTAAAAATAGAGTGAAGAAATATAACGTCATGCCGATGGGCACTTACATTACTTTGTTAAGTTTCTCTGTTTTGGGACATAAAAATATAATTGTGGCATCACTTTCATGTTTTATCAACTTTTCGTGACTGACTGGTAGATGCCTGTTTCAGTTGTATGACGACAGATGGGACATGAATTGACACTGAACATGAGGAGGCTGTGAAAGGGAGGCTTGGTTGTTCGACATCTGATTGATTTAAATAGCACAGATGGTTGAAGGATTCAAAATGCCTTTTGCACGTGATTATTAGACGTGTTATATTGGAATGATGCAAAGCTGAGGGCATTGGTTCCCATCCTTGGTGAATGAAAGCTCTACGTTCACGTTTGGCAATATATGTGCCACCCTCTTATAAGGCCTGACGATGTCACCAGTAGCTCAATTTAAGGGAGTGAGACTGAACTAGGGATTCCCAGGGACTTTCAGCAGCTGGGGCCTCTGGTGTCAAATGTGGTCTTATTCGTCTTTAATTCTTCACTGAACATCCCAATTAAATTACTTCAGCATTATCAAAGTCCCACTGACCTTTCCATAATCCTGACATTCCTCCTCTCTCCCACTCCCAACCTCCTCACCAAGGAGATCATACACGGCAGGGTGGGTGGGAACCAGTGAGTTAAGTAATCCCACATAGCAATGTGGTTCACTGGAAATCCATAGTCCTTATCTTATCTTGATTATTCCATGCATTTGTGCTATGTGCTTGTGGTTTAAAATCGGCTCTCAGTCTTGACCACAATGTCAATTAACGGGAACATTTCTGTCAGCACAGAATTTCTAGGATCACTTTACTCCCAATGATAAAAGACAGAACTGGAAGGTTTCTGAAAAGGTGTTGGATTTAGCAATTTAACAACAAAATTCAAACACTGCTTACAAACCCACATACACAAGAAAATTGTAATGTTTACCTAGGGAATGCAAAATAATTTTACTTTCAGTGGACACAATCTATTACTAACATTGCACATCCAGCAGAAGGGTCCCGACCCAAAACATCACCCATTCCTACTCTCCAGAGATGCTGCCTTTCCCGCTGATTTACTACAGCATTTTGTGTCTATCTTTCTGGTAACACTCTTGCTTCATCTACACTCAATTGAAATGCAGCAATTTTTACTCAAGTCTTTATTTTAGGTCAAAGGGAAACAATTTGCTTGTGCCTTAAACTGGAACAGAATGCATGCCTGAGTTTGGATTCCTATGCAGATCCGCTGAACCTATCATTTTAGAAAACCTGATCTTCTGGTTTTATTAAATGCGGATAAACTCACTATTTAAGATTTCCCTGGTAAAATGTCACAAACTGCAAATTAACCGACAGTTCAAATAAACATGGAAACATAAAAAAATAGGAGCAAGGGTGGGCTGTTCAACCTCCTTCCCTTGATCCTTTAACAATAAGAAATATATTTACTCCATTTCGAAAATATTTAGTGAGTTATCCGCCACTGCCTTCTGGGGAAGATCATTCCAAAGCTTCACCACCCCATGGGAGAATAGATTTGTCCTGATCCTTGTTCTAAATGGCATATTGTGAGGATGTGACATCTGGTTCTGGACTCTCTAGCCACTGGGAACATTCTCTATAATCTTGGAGGTTTCTACAAAATTCCCTTTCATTTTACTACATTCCAATTAATATGGGCCTCTTCGACCCAATCCCTCTTCACATATCAATCCTGCCATCCCAGGATCCGGTCTTGTCACCTTTGTTTCCACCGTCCATGACAAGAACATTCATTCTTAGATGAGGAGACCAAAACTGCACATACAACAGCAGATGTGGTCTCAAGGCCATGTGGAGTTGAAGCACGGCATTCCTGCTGCTGCACACAAATTCAGTTGCAATGAACCTCAAAGTACCATTTGTATTTGTTATGCTTTCTGCACCTGAATACTTGCATTTCAGGGACTGGGTCTCATTGCACCTATTCGTTCTCCAATTTATCACCATGCAGATTACAACCTATCTTTCTGTTTTTAGAAACAAAAGGTGGACCTCATATTTGTCCAAATTATACCGCACCTGCCCATATGTTTAATTTATCCAAATCGCATTGGAGTTCTTTGCATTCTTCTCAAAGCTCGTATTCCCTCAACTTTGTGTCACCTCAAACTTTGAAATGTTACATTTAACTTCCTCATTCAAATTACATACCAGTATATATTGTGAATACCTGGGTCAAAGCACAGATCCCTGTGGAATCTCACTAATCATTGCCTGCCATCGGGGAAAAAAGAGGTATATTCCTATTTTAATACTTAACCCAAAGTATATCACCATTGCTTCAATGTTGTTGTATCAAGATCCTGGAATCCCCTACGTAACAGTATTGTGGAAAATAGACACAAAAAGCTGGAGTAACTCATCGGGATAGGCAGCATCTCTGGAGAGAAGGAATGGGTGATGTTTTGGGTCAAGACTGGGCAGTCCGAAGAAGGGTCTCGACCTGAAACGTCACCTAAACGTCTCCAGAGATGCCTGTCCCGCTGAGTTACTCCAGCTATTTGTGTCCATCTTCGGTTTAAACCAGCATCTGCAGTTCCTTCTTACACAATACTGTGGAAATATCTTCCTCCAAAGAACTACAACATTACAAGTGTTGCTTGATGGCACGGTAACATGTAGGAGCGACACAGTAGTGCAGTGGTAGAGTTGCTGCCTTACAGCGCCAGAGACCCAGGTTCGATCCTAACTACGGGAGCTATCTGGACGGAGTTTGTATTTTCTTCCTGTGATCGAGTGGCTTTTCCCAGGGTGCTCCAGTTTCCTCCCATACTCCAAAGACCTACAGGTTTGTAGGTTAATTTGATCAGTAAAAATTGTAAATTGTAAATGGTTACTGCTAGAGTCCGGATCGCTGGTTGGTGCAGATTCGGTAGGCCGAAGAGCCTGTTTCCATGCTGTATCCGTAAACTAAATTAAAGTAGGTGATTCTGCTCCACATACTCAAAAGCATTTGGGGAGAGGCATTCATTGCTGCGAAGCTGTTACAACTCACATTCCATGCGATCTTAATAAAAAAATGCTCCAACATGACCAGTCCAATAGTTCCTTTTAACTTTCCTTTTGACACATGATCAATGACATCACCCGCCATACCTTATCTACAATGTGTTGACATCAAGATACATGACATTTCCTACTCTAATTTATTGTTAAGACCATCAAGACTGTGAAACTCCAAATGATCTGAATCAACAAATTCAGTTATTTAAAATTCCATCCTGCTGCCAGTTAATCAGATTAAGTTGTTGAATTTTTCTACTGAGAACAAATGGTGATAACCCATCACAAATGCTGAAAAATGTTCCACGGTCTTTTAGTAAGGTGAGATCACAAACAGCTGTCATTCTGATAAATAGTTTAGTTTGGTTTAGATATACGGCATGTAAATAAGCCCTTTGGACAACTGAGTCCATGATGGCCATCGATCGCTCATTCACAATAGTTCCATGTTATCCTACTTTTGCATCCATTTCCTACACATTAGGGGCAATTTACGGAGGCTAATTAACCTACAAAGCCGCACATCTTTGGGATGTGAGAGGAACGAGGGGCCCTAGAGGAAACCTGGGAAACTGGGAGAATGTGCAAACTGCACACAGACAGCATCCGAGGTCAGGATCGAAACCAGGGTCTCTGGCACTGTGAGGCAGCGGCTTTACCATCTGCACCAGTGTGCTGCCCTACGGCTAGAACTATGGTGATCCATGGAATCAAAAGAGATGCTGGTGAAAAGCAGAAACAGATGGGGCCTACATCCTGCTTTATTGTATTTTAGCAATCACAGGTTCAAAGCATTATCTGATATTAAAACTGAAGTAAGTTGGTTGAACTGCGTAGCTTTCTGCAAATGTAGTTTGTACAGTGTGATTATCTAATGCATTTTCATTTGAAATAGCTACCAGTTAAACAACTCATCTTTCAACTTGGTTGTTGACTCATGAGTAAAACATGTGGAGAAGCTTAATTACAGATTTGAAGTGAGTGAGTATATATTAAAATGGGGCAATTTTTAAGATTGGATTCTGAGAACAGGTTGCATGTTTTTCCAATGCTGTCAAAAACAGAAATTATTCCTGAGGATGCAATATTGCAATAAAGTCTGAATTCTTGTTGAAACACTACATTCCACTAACACCATCAGTGACCTAAGACATTACGTTATGTTAACCATACTCTATGGCTAATCAAAGAAAAAAACTCATTATGAATTGAGGCTCATATATTTTATATGGACATATAAATTGTTCCTAGTGTGAAGGATAGTGCTCGTGTACTACTCCATAGTGTACTATCCCGTAGTGTACAGGCCCATAGCTTTAGCCAGCATATTGTCAAAAGTCCTAGAAAGAATTCTGCTGGATTGATTAAATGAGTTTGTTAACTCCACAAATAACCAGTTTGGTTTTAATGCTAAACATGGCACTGACTTGTGTATATATGCCCTAAAGGAGATTGTAAACAAATATAGAGGTAAAAACTCATCAATTCTTATGTGCTTTATTGATACTTCCAAAGCCTTTGATCGTGTTAATCATATAAAGTGTTTGTTAAATTGAGTCAAAGAGGGGTGCCTAAATACATTGTGAGAATTGTGGCTTACTGGTATGCCCACCAGACTGCAAGTAAAATGGGGCAATAGGGTCTCAGCCCCATTTGGGGTTAGCAATGGTGTTAGACAAGGGGGAATTTTGTCCCCAGTCCTTTTTAATCTTTATTTTGATGATCTGTCCAAGTAATTGAAAGCCTGTAATACTGGGTGCATGATAGGTAATACTTTAGTGAACCATATTATGTATGCAGATGATCTTGTGGTCTTTAGTCCATCTAGTGCTGGTCTCCAGCAGCTCCTTACTATATGTTCTGTGTATGGTGTGGAACATGATATCAAATATAATGCTGGTAAGAGTGTTGTTATGATCTGTAGAACCAAAGAGGATAAATGTTTAAAATGTCCTGATTTTAAATTGTCTGACCATAATCTTAGTGTCAGTAATAAGGTAAAATATCTTGGATATTTTATTACAGAACAAATGACATGATGAGGATATTTATAGGCAACGACATATGCTGAATGTACAGGCGAATATTATCTTACGTAAGTTTGGTGCGTGTACAGATGTGGTGAAGTTGTCTCTGTTTAGAGCATATTGCACACCACTCTATACTGCACCCCTGTGGTCAAACTACGGAAAGACAAGTTTACAGAGACTAAAGGTGGCTTATAATGATGCCATGAGAACCTAGATTGTGTAGTGCTAGTGAAATGTCTGTGGCTGCAGGAGTTAGTAATTTAGAAGCTATCCTAAGAAATCACATGTATAAATTTATCTGCAGGATTAATGACTCTGAAAATGTAATTATCGTGGTCTTATCAAACATAAGGTTTAGCACTACATGCTACCAATCCCAGTTGTGGAGACATTGGTATAGTTGTCACGTTGTAGGACATTGATCTTTCTTTTTATTCTGGATTTTAAATCATGTATTGTATTGTGTTTTTGTATATAATTTATGATGGTTTTATAAGTAATTTACTACGTTTTTATATGTATTTTATGGCGTTTTTATATGCAATGTAATGTCGTCTCTTGTCTGGACCTTGTGTCTGAAATAAAGTTTAATAATAATAATAATAATAATAATTTCAATGCATCCCAATCAAAGCACTGCTGCAAACCCTGGAACAATGACTTAAATCTTGCACAGGATTTCAAGCATGATGGGGAAACCACAAACACATCGTGTGATGGTGATAGACTTTTTCTCTTGCAGGCAAGAGGGCACAATGGCGAATGATTATCTGTACATTGGATAGGCGCATGATATGCACGAAATGAAGGCATATAGATTCATAATGTCTGTGCCGAACATAATGTGAAATTAATCTCCTATGCCTGCACATGATCCATATCCCTCCATTCCCTGCATATCCGTGTGCCTATCAAAAAGCCTCTTAAACGTTATATTTATATTTGCCTCCACCACCACCACCCTTGGCAGCATGTTCAGGCACAAACTACTCTGTGTAAGAAATCTTGCCCTGCACATCTCGTTTAAACTTTCTTCTTCTGACCTTAAAGCCCTCTAGTCTTTGACATTTTCACCTTCAGAAAAAAGTTCTGACTGCCTATCTATGCCTCTCATAATTTCATATACTTAAATCAGGTCCCCACTCAATCTCCAATGCTCCAGAGAAAACAATCCATGATTGTCCAACCTCTCATCGCTAACAACCTCTCTCCAGACACTATTTTGGAAATCGTCTTCTGCACTCTCGCCAAAGCTTCTTGTAATAGAGTGACTAGAATACTCGAAAAGTGGCCTAACCAGTGTTTAATTAAGCTGCAACATGACTTCCTGAGTCTTATAATCAATGCTCTGACCGATGAAGGCAAGCATATCATAACCTTCTTTATCACTAACTACTGGTGTTGTCACTTTCAGGGAACTGAGGACTTGGATCCCTCTGTACTTCAATGCTATTAAGGGTCTTGCCACACTTGCTAGAATTAAATGCCACCTATTTCTCAGCCCATATCTGTAACAGCCCTCCTCCCTATCTGAAACTCCATCAACTTTGATGTAATTTGTTAACAGTGGGGGAAATGTTGTTACTTAAACTGGTGATATGTGCTTTCATGTTTCTGCAGCTTCTGACAGACAGGAGAGAGGAGAAGAGGGAATGACCATGGTGTAAATGATCCTGGCTTATGCTAGCTGCTTTCCCAAGGCAGCTTGAGGTGTAGATGAGTCGATGGAAGGGTTGGGGGGGAAGGGGGTTAGGAGATGCAGAGGGAGAATGGCCTGTATGACGCACTGGGCTGCATCCACAACCCTCTGCAGTTTCTCCAGGTCTTGAGAAAGGTTGTTGCCAAATCAAGTTTTGATGCATCCTCATAAGTTACATTCTACGATGTTGGTCAGAGTCGTTGAAGACATGCCAAACTTCTTTAGTCTTCTGAGGAAGTGTGCTTTCTTGGACATAGCTTTTAATGTGGTTGGTCCAGGACAAATTACTGTTGACATTTAGGTGAGGAAAAAAATGACAAAGCGATTACAAGCTTATCCATTGACCTTATGATGCTTTGACTACTCAGTCTCACATTTAAGGCTATGGCAGTCAACATTACTGGTAAGAAATGTGTATTATTTAAAATGTGCTGCATGTACCTATGATTGATAGGAAACCAACTCATTGAATAATGTTTGAGAAAGGACAATCTATTCTGATAAAAAGCCTGTTGGAGCCTGACTGTTATCGTGGATACAACAGGGATGACAATGCCTGAAGTCCACAATCAGTAGAGCCAGCGATGATGAATCAAATTAGTGACAGAGGTAAAAGAAGTACAAAGACAATGCATGTCCTAGATTAGAGTATAACATTACTCACTCCAAAGGTGCCCTAATGCTTTTCCAATTAGTTTTGAAGCACAAATATATTCATCAAACTCATTACAATCGTTAATTTTTCTGTTGTTTTCTTGGGATGTGGTAAACCGTGGCAACCATACTTTTATATATTCGCCCACTGTTAGTTTAGTACTTTAGAGATACTGCGCAGAAACAGGCTCTGTGGTTCACCGAGCCCACGCTGACTAGCAATCACCCCGTACACTAACACTATTCTAAACACTAAGGAGAATTTAACAATTTTACAGAAGCCAATTAATTTACAAACCTATACGTCTTCGGAATTTGGGAGGAAACCAGAGCACCCGGGGAAAACACACGTTGTCACAGGGAGAACAAACACCATTCAGAGAGCACCCGTAGTCAGGATCGAACCCAGGTCCCTGGCGCTGTAAGGCAGTAATTCTACCTCTGCGCCACCGTGCTGCCCCTATGTTGTCATGCATTAATCTGCTGAGCCATTCTCATTGCCTAGATTTATCACCCAAGGTCTCCCAAAGCTTGTACTTACTAGCGCTCATGAAGGATCAATCTTGCCGGTTGAAATTCCAGCATTGTAGCCCGAGTGTAGGCAGGACCTTTGATGGCACACTGAGAAAGCCCTACCCAAATTGCATGGAAAGATTTTTCAGAGGATAAAAATAAACCTATAAATATCAAAATATAAATAATTTAAAACAGAGGAATAAGATACGAAGAATCTATGTTCCTCTGACTTACAATTGCAGCTCTGCAATACCCATTGAAATCACTGGGTTCATGATCTTACACTAAGCCTGATCTAGTAGAATCTCAGAGGCAACACCAGCATTGCTGCTGAACCCCACTGAGTCCAGCGATAGAGCAAACGGATAAATTTGGCATTTATTTGGAACTCGAGTGTTTGAAAATTCATTGGCAGTAGATCTAAGCTAGTTTCCATCTAATTATGTAAATGTCAGGAATTCCCTTGTAGCTCTTCAGCCCAACCCGTCCATGCTGACAATGATGCCCCATCTAGACTGGCCGCATTTGCCTGCATTTGGCTCATATCCCACTAAACATTTCCTATTCTCGTACCTGTCCAAATATGTTAAAATATTGTTACTGTACCTGTCTCAACCTCTTCTGGCAGCTCGTTCCATATACCCACCACCCTCTGTGTGAAAATATGATGTTCATAATGGTCAAAAGGGACACGGTGGGCTATAGGTTTATTTCTGCACTGCATGACCCTCTATAACTAAAACTTTCCTGTTCTGGCTTTTTAAACACAAGCTTTTGTCTTGTTCATGGGACAAAAACAAGGGATTAAATGTGAAATGCAGCAAAGATAATTCGCTTTTCTTAAGAATCAACCTGGATGTTATTGTGAAGGGAGGAGAGGGGGCGCTGTCCTGTACGGCTGCCAGTCCCGCAGCTGTCCGTTTTTTTCACTTCTTTTTTATTATTTTTAGTACATTAAAGTGTGTAGTTGGGGGTCTAATCTTTTTATGTGTGTGGGGGGGGGGGGGGGGGGGGGAAACTGCTTTTTCGAGTCCTTACCTGGTCACAGAGGCTGCCTTCCTCCGAGCAGCAACTTCGACCCGCCCTCGCGGCCTACCAGCGGGGCCTAGAGCGGAGTTTCCTGAGGGGACCTGGCCAGAACCTCGGCTTCGGCAGCGTCGCAACGCTGGAGCGCTATCGTGGAGCAGGCGATGCCTTGCCTGGGTCGCCGCGCTGTTACTCCGGTATGCTGGGAACTGCCGATTGAACATCGCGGAGCTGCGGTCTGTGGAGCGGCCAGCTGCGGGTGGCAGCGCTGAACTTTACATCGGGAGCCTGGGATCTCCCGCCGAGATGGAGCTCCGTCCAGCGCGGCATGTTGGCTTGGAACCCGCGGTCTCTGGTAAGGAAGCGGCCGTTCCAGGCATCCCAAGCCGCTGAGAGGGTTCTCCCGACGCCGGTGCACCATCACCTGGCGAGAGGGCCTGAAACATCGGGCCTCCATAGCGGCAACTGTGGAGGCCTCAATAGGCCCGACCATGGGTGGACAAGAGGATGGGGACTGGACTTTGAAATTTTTGCAAAGTAATTAAAAATAAATAACTGAAATATCACATGTACGTAAGTATCCAGACCCTTTGCTATGACATTCAAATTTGAGCGTAGGTTCATCCGGTTTCCACTGATTATCCTTGAGATGTTTCTACGACTTGATTGGAGTCTACCAGTGGTAAATTAAATCGATTGGACATGATTTGGAAAGGCACACACCTGTCTATATAAGGTCCCACAGTTGACAGTGCATGTCAGAGCAAAAACCAAGCCATGAGGATGAAGGAATTGTCCGTGGCACTCCGAGACAGGATTGTGTTGAGACACAGATCTGGGGAAGGGTATAAAACGATTTTTGCAGGACCCGAAGAGCACAGTGGCCTCCGTCATTCTTAAATAGAAGAACTTTGGAACCATCAGGACTCTTCATAGAGCTGGCTGCCCGGCCAAACTGAGCAATCGTGGGAGAAGGGCCTTGGTCAGGGAGATGAACAAGAACCCAATGGTCACTCTGACAGAGCTCGAGAGTTCCTCTGTGGAGATGGGAAAACCTTCCAGTAGGACAACTATATCTCCACTCCACTTTATGGTAGAGTGGCCAGATGGAAGTCACTCCTCAGTAAAAGACACATGACAGCCCACTTGGATTTTCCAAAAGGCACCAAAAGTACTCTCAGACCATGAGAAACAAGATTCTCTGGTCTGATGAAACCAAGTTCGAACTCTTTGGCCTGAATGCTAAGCGTCACGTCTGGAGGAAACCAGGCACCGCTCATCACGGTGAAGCATGGTGGTGGCAGCGTCATGCTGCGGGGATGTTTTTCAGTGGCAGGAACTGGGAGATCGAGGGAAAGATGAACGGAGTAAAGTACAGTGATATCCTTGATGAAAACCTGCTCCAGAGCGTTCTGGACATCAGACTGGGGCGGAGGTTCACCTTCCAACAGAACACAACGACCCTAAGTACACAATAGACAATAGGTGCAGCAGTAGGCCATTCGGCCCTTCGAGCCAGCACCACCATTCAATATGATCATGGCAGATCATCCCCAATCAGTACCCCATTCCTGCCTTCTTCCCATATCCCCATGACTCCGCTATCTTTAAGAGCCCTATCTAGCTCTCTCTTGAAAGTATCCAGAGAACCGGCCAACACTGCCCTCTGAGGCAGAGAATTCCACAGACTCACAACTGTGTGAAAATGTGTTTCCTCATCTCCATTCCAAATGGCTTACCCCTTATTCTTAAACTGTGGCCCCTGGTTCTGGACTCCCCTAACATCGGGAACTTGTTTCCTGCCGCTAGCGTGTCCAAACCCTTAATAATCTTATATGTTTCAATGATCCCCTCTCATCCTTCTAAACTCCAGAGTATATAAGCCCAGCCGCTCCATTCTCTCAGCATATGACAGTCCCGCCATCCCGGAAATTAAGCTTGTAAACCTACGCTGCACTCCCTCAATAGCAAGAATGTCCTTCCTCAAATTAGGGGACCAAAATTGCACACAATACTCCAGGTGTGGTCTCACTAGGGCCATACACAACTGCAGAAGGACCTTTTTGCTCCTATACTCAACTCCTCTTGTTATGAAGGCCAACATGCCATTCGCTTACTTCATTGCCTGCTGTACCTGCATGCTTACTTTAATTGACTGATGAACAAGGACCTCCAGATCCCATTGTACTTCCCCTTTTCCGAATTTGACACCATTTAGTTAATAATCTGTCTTCCTGTTTTTGCTACCAAAGTGGATAATCTCACATTTATCCACATTAAACTGCATCTGCCACTCACCCAGCCTTTCCAAGTTACCCTGCATTTTCATAGCATTCTCCTCACAGTTCACACTGCCACCCAGCTTTGTGTCATCTGCAAATTTGTTAATGTTACTTTGAATCCCTTCATCTAAATCATTGATATATATTGTAAATAGCTGCAGTCCCAGCACCGAGCCTTGCGGTACCCCACTAGTCACTGCCTGCCATTCTGAAAGGGACCTGTTAATCCCCACTCTTTGTTTCTTGTCTGCCAACCACTTCTCTATCCATGTCAGCACTCTACCGCCAATACCATGTGCCCCTAATTTTGCCCACTAATCTCCTATGTGGGACCTTATCAAATGCTTTCTGAGATCCAGGTACACTACATCCACTGGCTCTCCCTTGTCCAGTTTCCTAGTTACATCTTCAAAAAATTCCAGAAGATTAGTCAAGCATGATTTCCCCTTGGTAAATCCATGCTGACTTGGACCGATCCTGTTACTGCTGTCCAAATGTGCCGCTATTTCATCTTTTATACAGCCAAGACAACGCAGGAGTGGCTTTGTGACAAGTATGTGAATGTCCTTGAGTGGCCCAGCAAGAGCCCGTTCTTGAACCCGATCGAACATCCCTGGAGGGACCTGAAAATAGCTGTGCATCGACGCTCCCCATCCAACCTGACAGAGCTTGAGAGGATCTGCAGAGAAGAATGGGAGAAATTACCCAATACAGGTGTGTCACGCTTGTATCGTCATACCCAAGAAGACTTGAGGCTGTAATCTCCAGGGACGTGCGGTCAGGGGAGGCAGAGCCTCACCTGACATACTCCCAATGAAAATTGCTGTCAAGAAAAGTAAAGAAAAATAATAAAATAAAATAAATATCAAGATTTTTCCACTGATCTGTTATAAATGTCATTTCTATATGAATCTAATGATTTTTTATAGTAAAAATCACAAAATTTTTGCAGCTCCGCTGCACATACGTGGAGAGATGAGAGGTGAGGCAGCGACGAGCTGAGCCTCCCCTTTGATTGCGCAACCCCTTAGAAACTGCATGGAGCGCGGGCAATAAGCGTGTGCCTGTTACCATCTCTATGTATGTCACCAAAGTAATGTGTGTAAACCCCTTCATTACATGTCCTTACCTTCCATAGTCCAGGTAACGTATTTCACATAAAGATATTCAATTTGTGCTCGCTGGTCTCACATAAAACTGCATTGAAAAAGCTCCAGGGGAGGCAGCGATCACGTCTGCCTCACAAGGGGGCATGTCTTGAGCCCAGTGGAGGAATAGCGAGCGTCAATTGACGCTATGTCACTCTTCCTCCATGTTAGCTAGCTTCAGCAGCGGCGGCGCAGACCAAAGATCATGGAGCGGAACAAGATCCGCTTGTCAGCAGCGGCCTCTGCAGTCCGTCTGCGTTTTTATTATTTTATGTCTTATGTTTTTATGTAGTTTTTGTTATTTTTGTTGGGGTATGTGTGTGGGGGGGGGGGGTGGGGGTGGTGTGGGGGGGGGTGGGGGTAACTTTTAAATCTCTCCCTGCACGGGAGACCCGACCTTTTCTTTGTCGGGTCTCCGTTGTCGTTGGGGCTGCAACGAGGAGCGGCCTCCGACAGGAAGACCGGGGGCTGTGGTGCCGACTACTCACCTCACCGTCGCGGGGCTGGCTGAGTCCAGAGCGGGTGGAGCGGTGGTGGACGCTGCTGCAACCCGACCCCCGGAGATTCGGTGGCTGCAACTGCGGGTTTGGCGGGCGGCACCGGGAGCCCGCGGGTCCCTGGAGGGAGACCGCTTTTCGGGGCTTCCGCAACGGCGACTTCTCCCGCCCAAGTTGCGGGGTTGAAGAGCTCCTGGAGCGGGGCCTGGAATGGCTGCGGGACTGCGAGCGCGCGCCGGGGGCTCTAACATCAAGACCTTGCATCACCCCGCGTGGCTTTAATGGCTGCGGGACAATTCGCCATCGCCCGCCGGGGGCTTTGACTTTGACTTTGACTCTGACATCGGGGGGGAGAGTGCAGTGGAGAGATAAGTTTTTTTGGCCTTCCATCACAGCAATGTGATGGATGTTTATGTAAATTATGTTGTGTCTTGGGTCTATTTGTTTGTAATGTATGGCTGCAGAAACGACATTTCGTTTGGACCTCAAGGGGTTCAAATGACAATAAATTGAATTGAATTGTTGTTGTATTAAGATACGCCACTTGGGAAGGTAGACTTTGTCGGTACATTAGAAAGTTATTCAATTAAAAAAAAATAGATCTATACATCACAATAATAAAGTCATCAATTTTTGTACTTCTATACATTTTTGTTTAGTTCAAGGCAAGAGTCTCCAAAATATGGCCCACGGGACACATCAGGCCCACTACCTGATTTTTCAAGCTCAGATTCGAGTCGGGAAGCGCGGCGGTCGGGGCTGCTCTTCGTGTTGTTAACGGTTAGATCCCTCAAATTGTCAGAGCCGAGACGTCACTGAGCCGCAGTGAAGAGGGTGCAATGGTGCGGTGGGGGGGGGTTCGGCGGCGGTCAGAATGGGACGACTGCGGGTTATAACGTGCCATCGTTCCTCTCTCCATTCTCTCTCTCTACCACTTCTCTCTCTCCCCATTCTCTCTCTCTCTCTCTCTCCTTTCTCTCCCTTCCATCTCTCTCCCCATTCTCTCTCCCATTTTCTCTCTCTCCTCTCTCTCCCCCCATTCTCTCCCTCTCTCCTTCCTCTCTATCTCTCCCTTCTCTCTCCCATCCCTTCTCTCTCCCTCCCTTCTCTCTCTCCCTCCCTTCTCTCTCTCCCTCCCTCCCTTCTCTTTCTCCCTCCCTCCCTTCTCTTTCTGTCTCCCTCCCTTCTCTCTCTATCTCTCTCTCCCTTCTCTCTCTCTCTCCCTCCCCTCTCTCTCTCTCCCTCCCTTCTCTCTCTCCTTTCTCTCCCCCTCTTCTCTTCTCTATCCTTTCCTCCCAGCCACGGCTCCACCCCTCTCTCTCCTCGGGGAGATACGGTGATCAATACAGGGAGGGCCGGGCCACCGATACTAGCCAGTGCCTCCCCAGCCATTGACCTCACCGCACGTGCCTGGTAATCGCTGCCAAAGGTGCCTCAACAGAGTACTGAGTAAAGGGTCTGCTTACTTACGTAAATGTGATATTTCATTTATTTCTCTTTGCAAAAATTTCTAAATACCTGTTTTTGCTTTTTTATTATGGGGTATTGTGTGTAGATTGATGATCAAAAAAATGAATTTAACCCATTTTAGAATAAGGCTGTAACGTAACAAAATGTGGAAAAAGTGAAGGGGTCTGAATACTTTCTGAATGCACTGTATGCAATGTTTAGAAGCAACTCCTGTGATCAACTAGTTTTAAACTGAAAAGAGGATTGTCTTGCAATTATCAATGCACACTTTGGATGCATTGTTCCCAAAATCTGTGAAAGGTTGTATTCTGAAATCACCTTTGAAAATTCTGCATTATGAAATCCCCTTAGTGTCTTCAGATAGTTTTGCTTCAATGCTTATTTTCATGACACAAATTAAATGTAATATGAATGATGAATTAGGGAACACCATTTGTATTACTTGGGCAGAATTGGCTGTAATGTGATTTGGAACTGGAATGTAATTTAAAAGTTACTCTGGAAAATAACAAGCAGAATAAAATAGCTACCTTGGGAAAATAAAATCGGTACTGGAAGAAAAAACTCTTTATATCTAACCTCCCTGCAGTGTTCAGACACCATGATGACAAAAATGGCCCATCCAGCATTTTTGTCTACCTTCGATTTTCCAGCCTCTGCAGTTCCTTCTTAAACTTATGTCCTCTAGTTCTTGATTCCCATACGTGGGTAAAAGACTGTGTTTTCACCCTATTTACCTCCTTCATGATTTTAAACATCTCTATATGCTCATCCGTCAGCCTTCTGTGCTCAACGGGATAAAGTCCAAGCCTATCAACCTTTCCCCATAGTTCAGGCCCTCAAATCCTGGCAACATCCTTGTCTATCTTCTCTGCATTCTTTCCAGCTTAATGACATCTTTCCTCAGCAGGGTGACCAAAACTGAATACGATACTTCAAATGCGGCCTCACCAACGTCGTGCACAAATGCGGCCTCACCAACTTCCATACTTGATACCCTGACTGATGAAGGCCAATGTACTGAAAGCCTTTTTGACCATCCTAGCTACCTGTGATGCCACTTTCACGGAACTATGTACCTGTACTGCTGGGTCCTACGGCTCCACACCTTCCCCAGGGTCCCGCCATTCAATGTGAAGGTCCTTCCCTAGTTTGACTTCACTAAAATGCAACACCTCACACTTATCTGCATCAAATTCCATTGACTATTCCTCAGCCCACTTATCCAGCTGATCAAATTCTTGCTGTAATTTTTGATAACTATCTTTGTTATCTATGATACCACCCACTTTAGTGTCATCTGCAAACTTACTAATCACGCCTTCTACATTCTCATCCAAGTCATTGATATAAACCACAAACAGCAATGGGCCCAGCACTGATTCCTCAGACACACTGAAAGTCAGAGTCCTCCAGTTAGAAAAGAAACCTTCCAACGTCAACCTCGACTTCCTTCCATGAAGCCAATTCTCTATCCAGTGGCTAGCTCTCCCAGGATCTCATGCAATCTAACCTTCCAGAACAGCCTACCATGCAGAACCTTATCATATGACTTGCTGAAGTTCATATAGACCACGTCCATGGCTTTACCCTCATCAACCTTTTTGTTGACTTAAAAAAACTCAACAAGTTCTCCCAGGGCCAAAACAATGCTGACTATCTCTAATCAGCCCAGGTCTATCAAAATGCATATATATCCAATTCCTCAGAATCCTCTCCAGCAACTTCTTGATGCAGTCTCATTCGAAACTGATGGGAATATAGATAGTAAAATGGATGATATTTTCGCACATTTTATTCAAATGCTTTTTAGTTTACCAGGATGTCTGAAGTGGCATGGGGAATCAACAAAGAATCCTACAGGATCTTGAATCTTAATAAAGTTGGTTATGATAGATTGGTTAACTACATTATAAGGCATATGGTAAACATTCAATGACTAACATTAAAGAATTAATACATAATTTACAGTAAATATAAGAACCTTAAATGAACAGAATCCCAACAGGTGCAGTGGTCTAGCCATGGATACCAAGAAAGTATCAGATGAAAGGAAAGTTGTTTCAAAAAGAGCAGTAATCCTGGCAATTAGGTAAATTTCACATTACAGCAAAGGACCAAGAAATTGATTTGAAAATGTTAGGCGGATCACAAGCAACATATAAACTGTTGAAGCCTCTCTATGAATATAGAAAGGAAAGGATGTGTTTATTAGCAAACAGAATAAATTAAACAAGCATGTTATATCTATTTACTGTGAAGGCAAAAATCCTCCTAGATATCATGGAGAATAGGTTTAGACTGGATGAAAAACAAATAGCTTTACTTAAGCAAAACATTGGAGGAATAAATGTGGCAGAGGGCTGATAAATCACCACCATGTGATAACCTGCAATCCTATGTTTTGAAAGAGATGGTGCTGGAGATAGTGGATGCATCTTCCATAATTCCCATGTTTAAGAAAGGAGATAAAGGGAAGAAAAACACAGCAAACCACTTAGCCTGACATGGATAACAGAGAAAAAAAATAAAATTGTAGATGAGCACTTATTTTATCACGTGCTGCCAATTTCCACCCTGTTCTCACATTTATGTAATTCATCTCTGACATTATCCTTCCATTTCTGGATCACTCTGTGTCCATCTCAGGAGATAGGCTAACTACTAACATCCTTCACAAGGCTCCCCAGACTCCTGCAGCTTCATTTGAGTATATGTCATCTCACTCCCCCTTGTGTGCGAATGTCAATTATTTTTCTCAGTTTCTTCATCTCAGCCATAGTTGTTCCAATGAAGACACCTTCAGTTCTGGTGCTTCTAAAGTATCCTCCATTTTCCTGAAGTGTGGTTTCCCTTCTGCATTGCAACTGGAGCACTCAACTGCATTTCTTCAATTTCCTGTATGTCTGCTTTCACCCCCATCTCCTGGAATAGTTCAAAGATCCAACGTTTTATCCCTCACAATTTCTGCCAGATCCAGCGTGATCCTACCACCAGTCACATCTGCCCCTCTCTTCATTTTCTGAATTTCACAGGGAATTACTTCACAATTCCCCGATTGACTCTTCCATCACGCCACTTCCTGGCCCATTGTACGTTGCCATGGAACAGGAGGAGATGCAACACCTGTTCAAACCAGGTGGAGCAACAGGTCATTTGTACTCCCTCCAATTTAGTGTACTGTATTCGATGTTGATTACTATTGTGGCTTTCTCTACAATGGAGAAACCAAATACTGGGCGATTGTTTTACAAAAAGCCTTCGCTCAATCTGCGGAAGTGAATCCGAGATTCTTTTGCCTGCCATTTTAATTTACCATGACACTCCCACTCTCACCTCTCTGCCTGTAACCTCCGACACTGTTATAATGAGGCCCAAAGTAAGCTCAAGGACCAATACCTCTATGCATCCCAGAGGAACATGTTTTTGTATGAAAGAGAACCAAAGGCTATGGGTTAGTGGAGAAAAATAGTGATGAGGAAATATTAGTCAGAGCATAGGGTCAAGTGCCCAACCTCCAGCTTATTGTGTCTATCTTCTGTTTAAACCAGCATCTGCAGTTCCTTCCTACTACACTCTGCATCTTTTTTTTGTGTTGTTCTTATTTCCCCTTACTTGGCCTAGACCCCAATTCCTACTTATTTAGTAATTTATTCTAATATTTGCCAAATCTTTTCCTTTCCTTGTGTTATCTTCAATGTTGCACAAAGACACTGATGCACAATGGGAAGCTGCCAATGAAATGCCATTTTATGGCTTTGTAGAACAGAAGTTGTTACTTTCAATAGTCATTCTTTGGTACCTGAAAAGAGAAATAGTAATTGGAAAGCAATCTATATCTGATTACAGGAAGTGCTTGACAAAGGAATAACAATACATTGGAACATTTCAAGATATAGGGGTAAACCTCACAATACCTAAAAATCTACACACTGTGAGAAGTAAATGAACATCACGGGAGGAAAAAAGAGGTTATTTGACCCATAGTGGGCTAACTACCCAATTATTGCTGATGGTACTGCTTTTCTCCCCACATTTTTGTATTTTGTTTTATTCTTCTAGTAATTGTATAATTCTGTTTTGAATGTTACCATTGAATCTCCTTCCCCTGTCTTTTCAGGAAGTTGCAGCAATTGCCATGTGAACATTTCTTAAATTGTTCTTTGGGTTCTTTTTACCAATCTACTGACCTTGTTTAAAAGAAGAAAAAGGAATCTTTTGATTAATTCTGTCAAACATTACCTGGATTTTGAACACCACTCTCAAACATTTACTTAACCTTTTCATCTTGAAGAGAACCATTGAGTGTTTCCACATGACTAAAGTCCTTCGTTGCCGTCTCTTTCACATCATGGCCATGGCATCCTTCCTCAGGGTGCTGCAGAAAATTGAACATCACTGCAGCTGGGATCCAACATTACTAATCTAAATTTGTCATGGAGCTCCATGCTTTTGTACTCTATAGATAAAGCAAATTATCCCATATACATTTCTAATGAGGCCTTCCTAACAGGCACTGCTACTGTCAAAGATGTTGTCCAAACATGGCTAGGTTTCTGCTGTTAACCTTTAGTTCAGGGTAACCTACTCACATCCTTTCGATCAAAATGTATCACTCTGCACTTCTCTTTGTTAATGTACTTCACTATGAATGAATGTCGGCAGCATAATGGTGATGATGCTCCATGGATAGATGTGATGGAATTAACCTCTTTATCCTCATCCTGTGAATACAATACATTGGTGATGAGACTTTCCCAATTGCAATATTTAGACTGATATTAAATGTTCTTTTTATTCTACAAGTAAAACTGAAATTCAAAATTAATCGTTTTAAATTTATATTGGACAAGAATGAGGGAGAATCAATTTGTTGATTGTTACTGACAAAAAGCAACTATCGAGGAGAGTGTGAAGTTAAAAAATATCCTTTTCTCTTTCTAGTACACGTTCTGCTCACCTTAGTGAAATTACAATTGGAAAGAGCATAATAATGAAAACTGTAGACATATCAGTAGTCCTAAGGCGTCTAAACTCTCTTGGCATTGGAGAAGGTGTTCCTTAATAGCAATGCACAATAAAAAAAGAACAGATTTATTGAGTGTAAAATTTCAAAGCTATTTTCCAAATTGCACCGTGACAATGTAACTACGGCACAACACAGCGAGAAATGTTTCTTTTAAAAACATTGAATATCTTCTCAGATAAATTTTAACAATGATCAAAGATTTTTATTAATATTTAATATCATTACAGAAAATGTTATGGTACAGTGTTGTTAAATGTCTTTCATTGCTAGGAATTACCACATGATTTGCTGGTACACTATTATCTGTACAATATCAATCTTTGTATTACTGTACACTTTTTTTTTAAATTGGTAAAAAGGCTGTCAGCACTTAAGGAAGCAATTTCTTTGTTCAAACGAAAGATTTCCAATTCCTGTCCAACTAGGTGGTCAGCTGAGACAGGTGGCTTCTGAGAAATGTCCCAGACGATGGCACTGAAAGGGTAATATACCGATCCAGTCCAGTCCAGCCACTCTGCTTTTGGCACTGAGCACATGAACACAAGATACAAGATAAAGAACAAGCAAAGCTCTTTGTGAAGCAATTATGTTGCGTACTAATAAGGATAATAGCTGTGTTTATCTAAGCTGGTATAAAGTAAGCAGACAGCCTTGCTAGTAGCATAAGTATCTGTATCTGAGGATGAGAAAACACAAGTTTAGCAGGCACCTACTGCTGTCTATCAAAAGCTACTGCTATTAGACCTGGCATTAAACACACAAAGCAACTGTAATGAAAGAGAAACTTTGCCCTGGATATGATACAGAATGGATTCAATGGATTTCTTTTCTCTCTCTCCTGTTTCATTTACTTTATCTGATTTCTTTTTGAAATTACTTCAAGATCTCAACAACATTGTCAATTTTATCCAAGTCATTTAAAACTAACGGTGCCGTTCCATTACAGGATAGAGTCAATGATATGTAGACATGCACCAACCCTCCTCTTGTGGTGACATCATAGTCTTCCAATCACCATAACATCTACCACTTCACCCTTATGGAGCTCCACGTACTGCTCTGTCTTTGGAGGTAGCATCAACAGTCCATTTGCACTTCGCATACTCATCAGACGGCTACTCATCTGATTCCCTGCAGAAATGGAAGCAGAGGAATATTAAATCTAGGAGAAAATCATTGCAGATGGAACCAGAACAGAAAATGCAGTACAAGCAGACTGCATCTGAAGTAATGTTTCAGGTTAATGACCTTTCATCTTCATTGGCAGTGATGGATGTAGTGGCCATTTGGCCTGTTTTGCATGCCATTGATGATGGCATGTGCCTTTAAATTTTAGACTGCCCGTTATATTGTGGGTGGGATTTATGATGTGTTTTTGGGTGTGTTTGGAGCTTAGATGCTTGCTCAGAAGTCTAGGTTTTTAGATTAGTTTGGAGAGCCGATGGGGAAGGTTAACCCTTCTACCATGCGGGATCGTGCGGGCCATGCAGGCCACATGCCAGATCATGCCAGTGTTACGGAGACACAAGGAGTTTTCTAATGTCTAAAGTAATAAGCTGGAGTTCGAAGAAGATTGTAGTAACGAGTCGGAAGAAATTTGGATGTATCTCACTGTTTTCTATCAACAATAAAGCATTTATTCATCAAAAGACTGTGTTTTGAAGCCATATCTGAGAAGAAGCTCTGATGGTCTCTGTGAGTGAGCTCGCGTGCGTTTGGAAGACACCCCCTTCAACCCATTCTCATCCAAATAGCGGCTAGTGTGCTAATTACCTGAAAGATTTGAAAATCTGCCGTTACAATGGAGGAATTACAAAAATAATTTAATCAAAACTTGTGGATTAAACTAAGTGGGCAAACTCATGCTATTTCCTTAATTCCACTCACTTATCAATCTCTATTATTCACAGGCATGTTTCCCAATTCACCAACCATTTAACATTACTTTTGCTATATACTGCCCCAGTGACCATCACAGATACTGACTTTCCCACAAGTAAAGGGATCTGTAAGAGACGTTGACTTAATAACGCAGCCAATGTCATCAAAGATCCATACCACCCAGCCCATGGTCTCATTTCCTTCCTACCATCGGGAAGGCCTGATAACCCTGACCACCAGGTTCAAGAACAGCTTCTTTCCAGCAACCATCAGGCTACTGGACACTAAACAACACTATCCTCAGCAACTTTGACCTTCTATCCACTGTCTTTAATTGCACTATGAATTCTTGTTTTTTTTGTCCTATTAAGGTTCCAGAATTAATTTACTATAGGTTTGATTATTATATATTATCTGTATATTATTGCATTTGCAGACTTGTTAAACTGCTGCAAGTAAAAATTAAATTGTTCCATTGTCTCTTGCAAACTTCTACAGATGTACCATGGAAAGCACATTGCTGTTTTGGGAACAGCTCTGCCCAAGACCTCAAGTTGGAGATGTAGCCTGGTACTTCACATATATCAGACTTCCCACCACTAACATCTTGGACTAGCAGACAACATAATCAAAGACTTGTCCCACCCCAGTCATTCCTTCTTCTCTCTGTTCTCATCTGGCAGAATGCACAGAAGTTTGAAAGCGCACACCACAAAACTTGGTAAACTGGACAAAGAAATGGCAGATGGAATGTAACCAGCAATCTACATGTAAATTCATTGGAAAATCAGAACTTCAGTCCCTAGATCTGTTTACCAAATAAAATGAGCCAGGCAGGTTATCAATATTCATGACACTATTTATGTTCAGTAGTGAAACTGATAGATTGTCACTGGAAAAATTCTTCATTCATCTCCAACAATTACATCAATCGATATCCATAAACAGCAACTGGAAGCCTCCGTGGAAGTCTTTGACTGACCATTTTTTGGCCATCCTGTCATTGGGTAAATGGATTGTGTTCTAAAAGGACAGGAACCGAAGGGACATTTCATTTGCTAATTAGAACAGTCTCCAAGTAAACCAAAGTGGCAGCCAAAATTAGCCATTACCTGTATGTTCCAAATGGATAAATAATCATACAATATGTTGCAGTTCATAACCACAAACATCAGCTATAGTTCTTTAATGAAACATTTATCTCACAATATATTATTATTTTAAAATATGCTACAATTCAGTAATAGCTTCAAAATTCTCACCTGTACTCTGTGCCCAGGGCAATGGTTCCTGGTGGTGCCAAGTCAAAATACAGCGGTGGTATTCAGGTCGTGGATCCAGTTTTACATCACAGGACAACTGTAGTAGAATAATACAAAACTGAGTGGTTTTGCAGGTTGTGAAAGATTGCAGCAGAATCTGGATCGATTGGCCAGGTGGGTAGAGGAATGGTTGATGGACAGAGAAGTGTGAGGTGTTACATTTTGGGACATCGAACAAGGGCAGGACCTACACAGTAAATGGTAGGCCCCTGGGTAGTGTTGTAGAGCAGAGGTGCATGGTTCCTTAAAGGTCGAGTCGCAGGTAGATAAGGTGGTCAAAAAGTATTTTGGCATTTTGGCCTTCATCATGTCAGAGTATTTAGAAGTTGGGAGGTTATGTTGCAGTTGTATAAGATGTTGGTGAGACCGTATTTAGAATCTTGTGTTCAATTCTGGGCACCAAGTTATAGGAAAGATATTGTCAAGCTTGAAAGGGGTCAGAAAAGATTTACGAGGATGTTGCCAGGGCTAGCGGGTGTGAGCTATAGGCAGAGGTTGAGTAGGCTGGGTCTCTATTCCATGGAGCGCAGGAGGATAAGGGTGGATCTTATAGAGGTGTACAAAATCATGAGTGGAATAGATGAGGTAGATGCATAGAGTCTTTTGCCCAGAGTTGGGGAATCGAGGACCAGAGGACATAGGTTCAAGGTGAAGGGGAAAATATTTAATAGAAATCTGAGGGGTAATGTTTTCACACAAAGGGTGGTGGATATATGGAACAAGCTGGGCCTGTCCCACCGTTTAAGAAACAGTTAGGTACATGGATAGGACAGGTTTGGAGGCATATGGACCAAGCGCAGGCAAGTGGGACTAGTGTAGTTGGGACATTGTTGGCCAGTATGGGCAAGTTGGGCCGAAGGGCCTGTTTCTACACTGTATCACATAAAACAGATGAACAAAATCAGCAATGTATTTTACATTTTCATTTACATTGTTTAATTTATGGCACCAGAGGTGTTGAAATACCATACACATTTACGCTCTTGCACTTTTTTATCAAGAACGTCACCACATGATATATAAAATGGTACTAAGTATATAAAAGGAAATGCAGAAAAATTGACATTGCGATCAAAGACTGACTTATTTCTAAGATAAATCATACTCTCCAATGTTATTCCATGATTAGATATTATGGGGTATTAAGTTGACTTGCTATACATTTTTAAATGTTACTAATGGCATTGGTTTTGGTGAAGGGTGAGAGAAAGGTTTAGGGGAGAGAAGTAGTCACAATTTCTCCTTATAATCAATTAACATGTGCACAACTGTGGACAATAATTTGGTGGAAAAAGATGGACTGAGACACTATGTACTAAGATTGAGACAATTCCACATGGTGTCATAGAGTTATACAGCAAGGAAAGAGGCTCTTTAGCCGATCTCACCCAAGCTGACCAAAATGCCCCATTTGGTCCCATTTGCCCACTTTTGGTCCATTTTCCCCTAAACCATGTTTTTGCGCAAATGTTTTATAAATGTGGTTTTTGCACCTGCCTCAACTACTTTTTCTGGTACCTCGCCCTCAGAGTGAAAAAGTCGCCCCTCTGGTTCCTATTAAATGTTTACCCTCTCACCTTAAGCATATGTCCTGGAAATCTAGTTCTTGATTGCCTTACCCTGGAAAGAAGATTCTGTGCTTTCAAAATAAAAGTTTGCATGTGTTCCTCACATTTCAAGTAGTATTAGATGTACCTCAGGTAGAAGCTCATTTGACTGAGTCAAGTTGTGGTTTCTATTCCCCATTCAGAACAATGAGGACTACTGCATTATCAGATCTGCTATTTTTTGGATGTGTCATTAAGTTGAACCCCTTGCCTTCTCAAATGGATGTGAATGATTCTACAACACTATTTTTTAAGGGGATTAAGATATTTACACAGGATACATTGACCAAATATATAATTTAGTCAATAATAGTGAGCCTAAATTATCCAGATATTATAACAATATTGCCCAAGATCGACTGAGAATGGAAACATAGGTTGGGATTAAGCATTTGACATTGCAACAAATCTGAATAAATCTGATTAGGTAGGCATGGCGAGATGAAACTTTTGCTCCACATGGACTTGTGCCAGAAAACAAAGATAATGGCTTCAGAGTTTTAAGCTTATCCAGCATCAACTATACTGAGGCAACAAAGGGGTTGGGAAAGTTGGCAGGGAAATGGATCTTGACATCATTGGCTCACTCCTGGACATAGGGTAAACTGTAGATAAGTAAGACAAGGTCAAAGGGTGATTACAGGAAATCTTCCATAATTCCTACCACATTCAGTGATAATATTGGAGTGAAATGAGAAACGGCAGCTAGATATTTTAGCTGTGATTGGATCAGAAAATGTTAAGTAAAGCATGGTACAATGATAGGGAACCAGTTGTGACCAGAAGTGCAGAGAGGATGGGAAGAGAAAGAATATAATAGTTACAAATGGAACATATTTTCAATCAATTGTTTTGGGAAATCGTCAATCAGGTAGGAAATTATTCACAAAGGTCAGGAAAAAGATTGGACAGTTGGGAGTCTAATGGGAATAGGGTTTGCGGCATAGATTGATCATAGACAAGACACAAGGGATGATTGGGACAAAAGAGACTGCAGAGCCAAAATCATGACCAAAAAAACAAACTGCTGGAGGGCATCAGCGGACCAGGTAGCATCTGTATACGGAAATGGATATTTCAGGTCAGGATCTTCCTCAAGCCTGGAGTAGAGAGGAGATAGTTGGTAGATAGAGATGAGGGGAAAGAGCTGGAAAATGATGCATGGATCCAGGTAAGGAGGAATTGATAGGTAGGTGAGTCAAGTTGGGAGGGGGAGGGGGGGGGGGGAGAGAGAAAGGTGGAGATAGAGGGGAGTAGGGAAAAGGTTAGAGGTGGATGATTAGTGAAAAAAGATGGTGGAAGAAGGAAAAGGAACTGGGTGATTAGGTTAGTGTGTTAGAGGACCTGGGTAGATCAGAAAGAAAGAGAAAATTAGGTCTTTATCAGAATTTGGAGCGGAATATTAAGTACTGTTCTTCCAATTTATGTGTGGTCTCACTTTGGCAACGAAAGAGGCTGTGGACAGGCAAATCAGTATGTAAACGGGAAAGGGAATTGAAGTGGCTGGCAACCAGGAGCTCCAACAGGCCCTGTTGGATGAAGTGCAAGTAGCAAGTGAAGTGCCAACCTAATCTACGCTTGGTCTCACCATTGTAGAGGAGGCCACATCGAGAGTACCGAGTGCAATAGGGGTACTTGCAAACTTCTATCACACCTGGAAGGTTTGTTTAAGTTCATGAATGGAAGTGAGGGAGGTGGTGTAGGGACAGGTGTTTCACCTCATGCAATTGGAGGAAAAAGTGCCAGGGAAGGGAGGGGGATGAACAAACCAGGGAGTCAATGGTACTTCCCAACCTAAAAGATTGGAGTGTGTGGATTGCATCATGAAATCAGCTGGTGCAGTTGCATATGATGCAATAATCAAACGGGTCCATAGGAGTTCGTGGATGCCTCGTAGCGGCTCGTACGAGTAAAAAGTAACAATATTTTTCATCACGAGTATTTTTTTACTCGTGGACATTTTTCACAGCGTTGAAAAAACGTCACGAGTTTACTGGATTTCCCGAGTACCTACCTTTAGCATTACGAGCTGCTATGTGACATCCATGAACTCCTACGGACCCGCTACGGACATTCTCCGAGTTCGAATCAGGGGAATACTCGGGAGAACTCTTGAATTACCTCATACAGTGGGACAGGCCCTTTAGAATCAAGTTAGAATTAGAAAGGAAAAGTTGTGCCTAAGTCTGGAGCCATTAGGGGAAGGTTGAGTCAAAAGCATCAGTTAGACAGTGACTTAAGGGCCTGTCCCACTTGGGCGTCATTTGTGCGTCATTTACACAACAGGCCAGTAGTGACTGTCGCGCAAAAATCGTCTAGCAGTACAGTGGCGCGCCATGTTCTCTTGAGAGCCCTACTTCTTTTGGGAGCCATTTGCGATGTCGTTCGTATTTAGTCCGATCTCTGTAGCAAGGATTTTCCCAGTGAAAAATGTTCAAAACTACGCATGCTTTATACCCGGGTGGTCTCGTGGTGCGCCGCTCAAATGACGTGCAAATGGTGCGCCGACGGCGTACGGGCGGCGCATGGTTGCGGATGTTGACGCACGGTGATGCATAATAAATTAGCATAGGCAATGTTCGTGCGTCACCGTGCATAACCATGCGTCACCACGCGCTACACGTTCACCGTCAGTACGTCAGCGTGCGCAAGGGATCCGTCACGGAGGTGGCGCGCGAGGATTTTGAGCATTCCAAAATCCTGCGTGTCACTGCATAAGCCACAATGCCTCACCACGCGCCATGCACGCGACACGACGCAGCAACCAATTTTTAGGAAAATGCAGTGATTAAGCACCCGAAGTAAAGGTGTTGAAATTCAGTTCATATTATACTAATACAATATATAGTTGTAATTACTGTGGTGATTTATAAATATGTTTAATGGGACACTTTAGTACATAGAGGTGGCTCCAATAAAATAAAATACAGTGTTTTCAAAGTTATGAAGGTAATTATGCACGAGCGATGACTTTTCACATAGAGGGTGTGGGTATATGAAACAATCTGCCAGAGGAGGTAGTTGAGACAGGTACTTTAACAATATTTAACAGGCATTTGGACAGGTACTTCAATAGGAAAGGTTTAGAGGGATATGGACCAAACGTGGGCAGGTGGGACAAATGTAGATGGGGCATCTTGGTCGGCATGAGCAAGTTTGGCCAAAGGGCCTGTTTCCTTGCAGTATGATGATGACTCAAATTGGAGAACTGAATGTGAATGCAGCTATGTATGATGTCCTAGCAGAGAAGTGATCCATTGGAATTACAAACCTTTGGAGATCTCAAGCACAGTTTGCAGTGAAGAGTGTAATGAATGAGCAGAACAACACAATGAATGAATTTATAACCACGTCAAATTGCAACTCTATATTGATGTAAGTAGTTGAACAATTGTATCATCTCAGGTATTAGATTGCATCATCTAAATAGTTGATGTTTATATACACTTAAAAAATAGACAATAGACAATAGGTGCAGAAGTAGGCCATTCGGCCCCGAGCCAGCACCGCCATTCACTGTGATCATGGCTGATCATCCACAATCAGTACCCCGTTCCTGCCTTCTCCCCATATCCCTTGACTCCGCTATCTTTAAGAGCTCTATCCAACTCTCTCTTTAAAGCATCCAGAGAATTGGCCTCCACTGCCTTCTGAGGCAGAGAATTGCACAGATTCACAATTCTCTGGGTTCTTTTTTTTCCTCCCATCTCCGTTCTAAATTACCCCTTATTCTTAAACTGTGGCCCCTGTTTCTGGACTCCCCCAACATGTTTCCTGTATCTAGCATGTCCAAACCATTAATAATCTTATATGTTTCAATAAGATTTCCTCTCATCCTTCTAAATTCCAGTGTATACAAGCCCAGTCGCTCCATTCTATCAACATATGACAGTCCCGCCATCCCGGGAATTAACCTTGTGAACCTACGCTGCACTCCCTCGATAGCAAGAATGTCCTTCCTCAAATTTGGAGACCAAAACTGCACACAATACTCTAGGTGTGGTCTCACCAGGGCCCTATACAACTGCAGAATGACCTATTTGCTCCTCTACTCAACTCCTCTTGTTATGAAGGCCAACATGCCATTAGCTTTCTTCACTGCCTGCTGTACCTGCATGCTTACTTTCAGTGACTGATGAACAAGGACCCACAAATCTCATTGTACTTCCCCTTTTCCCAACTTGACACCATTCAGATAATCATCTGCCTTCCTGTTTTGCCACCAAACTGGATAACCTCACATATATCCACATTAAATTGCATCTGCCATGCATCTGCCCACTCACCCAACCTGTCCAAGTCACCCTGCATCCTCATAGCATTCTCCTCACAGTTCACACTGCCACCCAGCTTTGTGTCATCTGCAAATTTGCTCTTGTTACTTAAATGTATTAAAGGTAGGTGTACCTTTAAGAAAAGAGTACACCATGTGGTATGAGCTTGATATGTTGTTGTACCAGGCACTGCTGTTTGATTGAGACTTACTCTCTTCAATAAAGGATGTTTTGTTCATAGCTCTACCTCTGTTTATTTATTTACACAAATAACAATACAAAGAAACATATAGATATTTTAACCAGCAAAATTATTAAGTGAATGGGATTTCAGTTTATAGACAGATTTGATTGTGCACCCACACATCCACCACCAACTAATCAATCTAACATAGAATGAAGCCTAGTTCCAACCACTGAAAGACCAGATCCCAACTCACATATGCTACATAGAACCAATTACTGAATAAAAATTACTGGAAATGTATTTGACCTACCCTGGCTTTGATGATGGTGGGTCGAGGATCAAGGATTCCTTGCATTTTCCTCAATGCAGGGATTACAAAGAGATTGCAGGTAACAACTGCTGACACTGGATTGCCTGCAAGGAAATCATAGTGTTGTGAAATAACAACATCAGGTTACAACAATTAACTGTGGCATGCAAAGTGAATCATGCCTGGAACCAAGCAGGCCACTGCTCCAACTCCAAAAATTCAATTATATCCACACTTGGAGGTCTAATCATTCTGTGCTCTTTGATTCCTAGAATTTTCTTGCGATCGACTGAGTTACTGTGGCGATTGCAATGGAAACGCATGCTGGTTGTGCCAACTGTATAAATGATTTGTTATTCCTTACACCTCTCCCCCAAATTGTTTTTGTGACCTATCAAAAACAAACATAAAGATGGTGAGCAACTGAGAAGTTTCCACTTCCAGACTGCATGAAATGACTTACAAATTTATTTTGATTTGCCAATAATAAGGTTAATTCAGAAAATATTAACCACACAACTGCATTAGCTGGACCTTATTGTACTGGCAGATTTGGAGTTAATTCAAGAGTTCCTGCTTGGATCCAAAGAAAACTTCAATTGGGGTCAAAACTGCCTCCACCATTTCTGTTTTCTGCAGTTCAATGAAGTGGATTTGGAAAAAAGTGAGACAAAGAGGTTGGGTGAACGTACGACAAGGGTATTCATCGTACCTGTCAATTGCAAGGCATGTCCTTACAAATCTGCTGCTTTGCACCAGCTCTTTGTTGTGTTAATTAGTTACCACAAATTAGATATAATTAATGCCGTTGGAAGAAATTCTTGGGCTTCACATAAACAATAGAATGCCACAAGCTTTCCTTTCATAAATATAAAAATACAATTACTGTGAAATCATCACAGTGGGAAGTGAGTTATGAAGAGTATTTTTGCAAATCAGATTGGACTAATTAGGCTTTATTTTCCAAATTATTATTCAAGCTTCAGCACTACCCACACTGAAGTTCACAACATAAAAAAAGCATTCAATGTACAACACAGGTCATTATGTGCTCAACATTACACTGAGGTTTTGATTATCATACATGCATGTTTCAAAACTGCTATTCAGCTAAAATAATAATTTTACTATTCAACCAAATGAGATGTGAATGTTCAGGCTACAATTGGCCAAATACTTGTTAGTGTAGAACAAAACATTATATCAATATTTAATTATTTCAGTAAACCTTATGATTGCAAGACATTGTTGGTTAAGATCACTGATGCAAATAGACTTCCATGAAACAGTTTGTACAATTATAAATCAATCTACAGAGAGACACAATTCAAAGAGAAGTATCCTGGTTTGAGCATTTGCTGAATTGTTAATGGTAGTAATTTCAATTTCAATTTACTTTCTGAATTAAAATTAGCAACTTTTATCACCTTAGTAGGAAAAGCCACACTTGTTGCTCTCATTAAAAAAAAAAATTCACAATGCGCCAAACACAAAATGTGCACTTATGAGATCTGTTCACACAACAATTGCTTTTCTGTTATAAAGTTACATTTTGTCTCCAAGCAGAGTAAGGCAGTTTGAACAATTCTGTTCTAGGCAATATTACCAAGTGCCACACCTATTATGAGTACGATTTTGAGAATATTTACAATTACTTTTTAAAATTTCTTGATGTGATGTCTCCAATACATATTAAATGACCTACCATTCCTCCCTTCAAACATTTGTCTTTTTTCCTTTTCCTAATTCACATACTGTTCGCGGCTTACTGGGCTGATTCATTTCACCAACTCATAGAGCCACGGACAGGTGAGTACAAAGAGGAGCCACAAGAGGGAGCCGTGGAGCCTGAAGAGAGAAGATATAGAAAGAGAGAAACCAAGCGCACTGAAAAGGGAGAAGCAGCCTACCTGGGAAGATGCCAGATGGAAAGAAACAAGTTATGGAAGCAGATAGCCAAGAAAATTGAAATCCAGAAGAAACTAATGGAATCAGATGAGAATGCGAAGATGGTGCAATCTAATATGGACCAATTATTCAGCCTCGGCCACGAGGTTGGAGACCAGCAAAACTCATTGCTGAGTTTACAATTGCCTGAGGGAGAACTCGAAAGGCACACCCAGCGGTTCCAAGAAAGAGTGGAATTTTTCTATGGTCTTGTAGAGTATGTGAAGAAGTGGTTACTTGAAATCGAACAAATTACGCATTCTACAGTCAGAAGTGCGATGCAACAAGGTGTTGAAGTAGGAGAAGAAATTGGACCACAGGATAGTACCTCAAATGTCTCAACACGAAGATCTGGACGAAAATCTGGTTCTGTAGCCAGTTCAACTACAAGGGTCTCTGCTCAAATGGAAGCCGAAGCTGAAGTAGCTGCTCTCTCGCTAGCATCTACCGCCTTGGAGAAAAAATATGAGATTGAGGAACAAGAAGAACAGCTGAAGATAGAGGCTGAGGAATGAAGTGAACAGCTGAAAAGGCAGGAAGAACAACTGAAGAGAGAGGCTGAGGAATGAAAAAAGGGGTTGAGGAAGGAGAAGGAACGGCTGGAAATAGCCACGAAGCTGGCAGTTACCGGAGCAAGGAGGGAGATATTGGAAGGCCAAGGATCAAGATGTGGCTCGAGAATATCTCAGAAGAAAAGTTCCTTAATGGAAAAGGACAAGTAGCAGCTAAATCAAACCCACAGCCAGAGCCACTTTGGTCTCGCGACTCAGAGCTGGCACTGAGTGGGTGGGCAGTCAGCAAAACTTCATTTTGGCAATAAGGAGCTAGACCGAAGCAAACAACTTTTGGGCTGTGTTGAGATTCGTAATAAGCCAGCAACCCAGCACTCTTCTCAGAGGCCCAATATACAGGTTTGTACAAGCCAAGATTTTCAGAGGCCTGTTTATTATCCATCTGCACCCATCAGGGACAAACAACTGGTCATGGGACTTGTGACAAAACTTACCCAGACCAGCACTCTTTTCAGAGGCCTGTTCATCATCCATTTGCGCCCAGCCAAGGATCTCAAAGTCAATTCTATGAATGAGTGAGGAATCAAACGAGAATCAGCGAGCTCCTAGCTCAACAAAATCTCTCTTCCACCTTACCCCCAATGGAAATTCCTAAGTATGATGGTGATCCTTTGCAATATGAAACTTTCATAATAACGTTTCACGAACGAGTGGAAATGAAAACTACTAATGAAAGAGATCGCTTACGATTTCTGGAGCACTACACAAGCGGATATGCAAAGCAGCTTGTAATAAGTTGCTGAAATGTGGCTGCAGAGGAGGGCTATCAAATGGCAAGGAAATTGCTCAAAGAACATTTTGGTAATGAACAGAAGATTGCTAATGCATACACGAAGAAGGCCTATGCTTGGACAACTATCAAGGCAGAAGATGTGAAGGCATTACATGAGCTCGCGATATTTCTTAGAGGTTGTTGTAGCTCGATGAGAAATCTCGACCACATGGAAGAAATTAATGTTGTTAGTAATATGAGGACAATCATTCTAAAACTGCCCTATAAGCTTAGAGATAGGTGGTGGGATCGAGCAGGTCTGATACTGGAAGTTGAGAAACGAGAAGCCATGCTTCCTGATCTGGTGAGTTTCATGGAAATGGAAGTATGGTTAATGTCAAATCTACGCCATGGAAATATTCAAGATCCTAAACCAGCAACTGTTAAAGGTTCTACTTTTACTAAAACAAAAGGAAGATCAGGACCTCAGGAAAGCAGTTTTGCTACCGCTATAATACCTATAGAAACGACAGGAGGAATGAAAGGAGATGCTGTTTGTCATGTGATGAGGTTGGTCACACCATAAGGTGGTGTCGAAAATTCAAGAAGACGGAATATAAAGAAAAGATGGACTTCATAACGGAGAAGGGAATCTGCTTTGGATGTTTGAAGAACGGACACATGGTTAAAGACTGCAAGAGTCGTATAACTTGTAATAAGTGCAGACAAGATCATCCTGAATTACTTCATACTGAACAGAAGAATACGGAAAAGAAGCCGGAGCAAATTGAACAGAAGGAGAAGCCAGCTACTAATGATGCTGTTACCTCACCTCAAATAAATGCGCATGGGCCGGGGTAGAAACCTGCATTTTCTCCATCTTACCAGTAAAGATAAGGAGCAGCCAAGTGAATACACTGATGCAAATATATGCATTTTTGGATCATGGAAGTCCGGCTACCTTTTGCACAAAAAGCTTGATGAGAAGGCTGGACATCACAGGAGAAAAGATTAACATTTTCTTGCGTACCATGAATGAAGAGAAATGCTGCGATAGTCATCATATTAGAGGTATGGAAATATCTAGTCTGGACGAAGACAATCTGATGTATTTACACAAGAGACCATGCCTGTTTCTCATCTAAATATACCCAAGCAAGAAGACGAAACAATGGCCTTACTTGAAGGATGTCAAGATACCTAAAATAAATTCTGGTATTGACCTACTTATCGGAATGAATGCTTTGAAGGCATTGGAACCTAAAGAGTTTGTCAGCAGTCAAGGGGAGGGATCATTTGCTGTGAGAATCCTACTCGGATGGGCTATCTATGGCTCCTTGAGAAGGAACAACAGAAGCAGCAACCAGAATAACCACCCTGCTGCTGCTGTCAATCGGATATCTACTGTTAAATTAGAAGAGCTATTGATCAAGCAATACAATCACGACTTCAATGAAAGTACCAGTAAGGAATCAGAAGAAATGTCCAGAGAAGAGTTCAAGTTCTTGGATATTATGAACTACTCAGTAAAGATGATAGATGGACGCTATTGTCTAGACTTGCCTTTCAAACAAGAAAGTGTTAGTCTGCCGAATAACCGTCGCATTGCAGAGCAACGCACGCAGAATCTGAAACGCAAATTTGGCAAGAATACGAAATTTCATGATGAATATACATCATTCCTAAAGGACATGATTGACAATGATTATGCCGAAATGGTACCAACAGACCAGTTGAATCGAAGTGACGTAGAGCTTTGGTACATTCCGTACCATGGGGTGTATCACTCGAAGAAAGGGACCTTGAGGGTGGTCTTTGACTGTGATGCAGTCTTCAAAGGAACATCATTTAACTGTCAATTACTGCAAGTTCCAGACCTTACCAACTCACTCATTGGAGTTCTTATTAAATTCAGACAAGAGCTAAGGAGACCAGGGAGTTGGATTTGGACAAAGACAATCTGCCAATGGAAAGGGCACGGGGACTGCACTGGTGTGTTGAAACAGATGTGTTCCAGTTCAGAATCCCAATTCAAGAACGACCATGTACTAGACGGGGTATCCTATCCGTGATTGGTTCTGTTTACGACCCTTTGGGATTTCTCGCACCATTTACACTGCCAGCCAAATTGATTTTGTAGGATCTTTGTAAGGAAAAACTTGGATGGGATGAGAGTATAACGCAAACTTCCTCTCAGCGATGGACAGAATGGTTAGCAGATCTCAACAAGATCTCAGAATTCAAAGTGTATGAAGCCTACAAACTATGGTCGAATCAGATATGCACAGCTGCATCACTTTTCAGACGCAAGTGAAAGTGGCTACAGTACTGTTTCATATCTAAGACTGGAAAATGATAACAATGAATTAAATGTTGCATTCTTAATGGGAAAGGCCAGAGCGGCACCATTGAAGCAAATGACAATTCCCATAATGGAACTTACTGCTGCAGTCTTAGTTGTTAAAGTTGACATAATGCTGCACAAGGAACTACAGCTTCAGCTGGAGAAATCTATCTTCTGGACTGATAGTACAACAGTGCTTAAATACTTAACAATGAGAACAAGCGTTTTCTAACATTTGTAGCAAACAGAATCTCTTATGTAAGGAGAGCTACTAATGTATCACAGTGGAAATATGTTCATACAAAGAAAAATCCTGCGGATGAAGCTTCTGGAGGATTAACAGCCGATCGCTTCTTAAGCAATAAGAGATGGATCAATGGACCAGAGTTTCTCTGTAAGCCAGACAGAGAATGGCCAAAGCTTGAGTTGGGATTTGAAATCTCTGCTAATGATCGAGAAATTAAACAAAACATCCAAGTGAATGTTATTGCTAAGGATTCATCAATAATAACAAATGACTTAATTACCTATTTTTACTCATGGGATAAGTTAGTGACTGTGGTAGCTTGGGTTCTTAAAGCTAAAACAAAGTTATTGCTATTTGCTCGAAAAAGGAAAGAGATTGTTGAAAGTATTTCTGAAGAAGATCCTGAAAAACTAAAGGAAAAGGTTGAAAAGAAGACGCAAGTTTTCAATGCATTGCATTGTGGACGTCCAGAGGATCTTCTTGGAGCAGAAAACGCAATTATCTCTTTCTGTCCAAGACAAAGATATAAAGAAGAGATATTGAAGTTAGAAGCTGGAGTACATGGTGTCAAAAGAGACAGTCAATTGTATAAGCTTGATCTGGTATTGGAAGAAGGACTTCTGAGAGTAGGTGGTCCCCTGAATAGACTAGCAATGCCTATTATTCTCTCAAAAGATTTTCATATTTCAACATTATTGTTACGACATATTCATGAATGGATTGGACATGGAGAAAGGAACCACATGCTGTCGCAACTTCATAAGAAATATTGGATTATCAAAGCTAATTCTGCTGCAAGAAAGATAATAAAAATTGTGTTGTGTGCAGACGACAGCAGGGAAAAGTTGGAGAACAGAAGATGGCGTACTTACCTTTGGAGAGGATTCAACCTGATAATCCTCCATTTACAGACGTAGGAGTAGATTATTTCGGTCCTATAGAGGTTAAGAGAGGACGAAGTCTTGTGAAAAGATATGGTGTAATCTTCATTTGCATAGCAAGCAGAGCAGTACATCTTGAAGTTGCATCTACGCTTGACACAGACTCCTGTATTCAAGCATTACGGAGATTTATCTGCCAATGAGATCAAGTTTTATCGATACAGGCAATTTTTCAGGCGACTGCCGGCGACTGTCAAGTTGCCGGCAATCGGCTGAAAAACCGGCAACTGGAACGGCGACTGTCAGAGTGGAACACACACACACACATCGCTTCCTTCACCAGCCCGTTATGCAGGCGGGGGACAGGGCAAGCGGGGGGAGCGCTGTCTGAGTGAAATTCACACGGTTCTATGCCTAGGTGATACAGACACACACCGCGATGAACAGGAAGTTTGGTGCTGTAATTAAGACGGCTAAAGCACAGTGTACGGAAAGTCCTTTAAAAGAGGGGGGGAGGGGGCGGGGAGAAGAAGGGGGGAGAAGGAGTGGAAACAACCTTTAAGTGGCCAGACAACTTTTAAGAAGCCAGAGATCCACGGCTGTGAAGCTCGGCGGACATTTAACATTGTCGGTTATCCTTGGTTCTGAAAACTACTGCTTACGTTTTTTTCCCCAATGAGCCAATGAAATTCACCGGTCAGCACCAGCTACAACCTACAAGAACCTATGAGAACCTTTGTCCTCCTGGCAACCCACTAGGACCTCCTGGCGACCCACCTACGGCATGAGAATTCTCACTACTCTCCATGGCGGCTTCATTCTAGTCGCCGCTAATTTTTCAACATGTTGAAAAATTTGCAGCGATCATAATGAGGCCATAATGAGTTCCCAGAATGCGGGAGCTCCTCAGGACCATGAAGGCGACTCCCCGGCAACCACCCGCGAACATGTGGCGATTGCACAGTCTCCAGCAGTGGCCTAAAAAATCACCTAAGTGGGACAGGCCCATTAAGATCAGATAATGGTATGAATTTTGTTGGAGCGGAAAGAGAATTGAGAGAAGCACTTAAAAGCTTAAATCAGAAGAAAATCCAGAGTTATATATCTGGATGGGATAGAATGGAATTTTAATCCTCTTGCGGGATCTCATTACGGCGGTGTTTGGGAACGGTTGATCCGCATCGTTAGAAATGTGCCACGTTCTGTTCTTAAACAACAAGTTTTGGACGATAAAGGATTGCAAACTTTATCTTGTGAAGGTGAAGCAATTTTAAATGATCGACGGCATTACTAGGAGTTCCGATGATCCGAATGACCTGGAAACGCTTACACTAAATCATATTCTTCTGTTGAAGACCAATCCAATGCTACCATCTGGGCTCTTTGTGAAGGAAGATTTGTATATTAGACGCAGGTGGAGACAAGTACAATATATGGCAGATCTTTTTTGGAAAAGGTGGACACAAGAGTATTTGCCTCTAATCCAAGAAAGACAACGATGGTTGAAAGTAAGTAGAAATTTTATTCTAGGTGATATCGTTTTGGTGGTTGATTCTACTGCACCACGAGGTTCCTGGTTGATGGGAAGGATACTGGAAATCATGCGTACAGAACGACTTCAGACTAAAACCGATAACCAAGATATGTCTGCTTCTAGAAGGCGAAGGTGAAGATGGAAGAATCCCTAAAGAAGCATGGTTTATATGGACTTTAGTAAGGCCTTTGACAAGGTTCCTCATGGAAGGTTGGTTAAGAAGGTTCAACTGTTGGGTATAAATGCAGGAGTAGCAAGATGGATTCAACAGTGGCTGAATGGGAGACGCCAGAGGGTAATGGTGGATGGCTGTTTGTCGGGTTGAAGGCAGGTGACTAGTGGGGTGCCTCAGGGATCTGTGTTGGGTCCTTTGTTGTTTGTCATGTACATCAATGATCTGGTTGAAGGTGTGGTAAATTGGATTAGTAAGTATGCAGATGATACCAAGATAGGGGGTGTTGTGGATAATGAAGAGGATTTCCAAAGTCTACAGAGTGATTTAGGCCATTTGGAAGAATGGGCTGAAAGATGGCAGATGGAGTTTAATGCTGATAAATGTGAGGTGCTACACCTTGGCAGGACAAATCAAAATAGGACGTACATGGTAAATGATAGGGAATTGAAGAATGCAGTTGAACAGAGGGATCTGGGAATAACCGTGCATAGTTCCTTGAAGGTGGAATCTCATATAGATAGGGTGGTAAAGAAAGCTTTTGGTATGCTAGCCTTTATAAATCAGAGCATTGAGTATAGAAGCTGGGATGTAATGTTAAAATTGTACAAGGCATTGGTGAGACCAAATCTGGAGTATGGTGTACAATTTTGGTCGCCCAATTATAGGAAGGATGTCAACAAAATAGAGAGAGTACAGAGGAGATTTACTAGAATGTTGCCTGGGTTTCAACAATTAAATTACAGAGAAAGGTTGAATAAGTTAGGTCTTTATTCTCTGGAGCGCAGAAGGTTAAGGGGGGACTTGATAGAGGTCTTTAAAATGATGGAGAGGATAGACAGAGTTGATGTGGACAAGCTTTTCCCTTTGAGAATAGGGAAGATTCAAACAAGAGGACATGACTTCAGAATTAAGGGACAGAGGTTTAGGGGTAACATGAGGGGGAACTTCTTTACTCAGAGAGTGGTAGCGGTGTGGAATGAGCTTCCAGTGGAAGTGGTGGATGCAGGTTCGTTGGTATTATTTAAAAATAAATTGGATAGGCATATGGATGAGAAGGGAATGGAGGGTTATGGTATGAGTGCAGGCAGGTGGGACTAAGGGAAAATAATTGTTCGGCACGGACTTGTAGGGCCGAGATGGCCTGTTTCCGTGCTGTAATTGTTATATAAGTCTGAATGCTAAATAGAATGCATATTACTTTTGTTTTTTGATATATGTTAAGCTTTTATAGCCCCTTTTTTTTAATGTTTATTGGTAACTGCTTCGTTATATATGTAAAACAATTAGGGGCCGTTATATAGGAGCCATTAAGTCAGTATATTATAGCCATATCTAAATTTTTTAATATTTTTGTCTTTATCTGTCTGTATTTTTGTAGGTTCGATTTGATATGTAGGGGTGTGTCTACTTTTAGAGGAGACTAGCGCAGACTCATAGATTAGGAGTCATTTGGGTCTCGGAAGGATGGTGAGAATACAGTTTTTTACCATTCATTCACACACACACACAAGTTAATGAGACAACATACTTTCATATGATTTATATGACATGAATGGAACAGCGATTAAGAACGGAAAGTGACGGATTATTTCTTTGCTGTGTACTACTTCAATAAAGGACCATTTAATCAAGTAACAACGTTTGGAAGATTCGTTTTTACTATCTTAAGTGTGTGATGAGTGCGTAAAATATACCTCCTAACCATCCCCGAGGAGTAATGGCTATCGACGTTGGTCTTTGAGAACGTCGTAAAGACTGCCATTATAACATATTTGAAACTATATTTTGTGGATCTGGACATTTCAGGATCTAGACCTCTTGCATTAATTTAGAGCACAAAAGGATTGGAGAATATTCTTAATGTCAGGAGGTAAGACAATGGTGAAGAGAGAGTAGTCCATCGTCTCTCTCTTCAGTAAGATGATGGCTCGCTGAAAATTCTAATAAAGCTTTTTTTTTCAGGTTAGAGTTCAAATGGAGATGTTAACCATATCTGACGATCCAGAAATCCAAGCTGTGAAAACATCTCAAAAGGATTCACAGCTGGAAGTGGTTTGCTGTACGTCACGCATATCTTTCACATTACTTTGTATCTTGAGAGATAGATTTTGTACATTGTATAAGCTTGCAGGCAGCATAGCGCTCTTCTTGATCTGCAGAAATTGAATTATTGCTTCCAAAAAGCCACCTTCATCCCCTCCATTCACCAGTCACACTGTCCATTGGAAGAGAAAGACCCTATGGTGTATCCTTACAGTCAGTTATATTTGCTGAATCTGGGATGTCCTTTTCGCACAATGTGGCACAAAGGGACTCTGCACTGTAACTGGAAGTTGTTCACACTGTGATGAGGGGGAATGGGGATCTGGGGCTTAATAAATCATACAATTTATGATAAAAAATAATACAAAATTAAAGTTTCAAAGATTCATTTTCCAACCAAAAAAAAAGATACTTTACAGGTATTCACAGTTATTTACTTCCTTGATCACCTTGATCCTTGGTAATTTCACACTGTTGCCATTATAGAAACCTGGTTAAGAGAGGGCAGATCTGGCAGCTTAATGTTCCAGGGTACAGATGCTTCAGTTGAGATAGAGGTGGGAGTAAAAGAGGAGGGGGTGTTGCTTTATTGATTAAGGAGGAGGTCACGCAAACATGATATTACTGATGGTTTGTTCAGTGAGGCTAGATGGGTGGAGCTGAGAAATTAGAAAGTAATGATCATCTTGTTGAGAGTGTACTCCAGGCCTCCAAATAGTTAACGGCCAATATGCCAGGAGATTGCAGGCAACTGTAGGACTAACAATGTTGTTGTATGAGATTTTAACTTTCCCAATATTGACTGGGAATATCACAGCGAAAAATATAGATGGGGCAGAATTTGTCAAATGCATTCAAGAAACTTTCCTCAGGCAATATGTAGAGGACCCTAAATGCAGGAGAAATCATTTGGACAGGTACATGGATAGGAAAGGTTTATGGTTTAAAGGATTCGAGCCAAACGCAGACAGGTGGAAGAGTATAGGTGGGGCATGTTGGTCGGCGTGGTCAAATTGGGCCGAAGGACCCGTTTCCTTGCAGTATGACTCGATGACTAATCATAAGGTGATCATAAAGATACATGTGTTGATAATTACCAGCCTAAAACACTGTGATTAATTGTCCAGTGAATTCTGCAAGTTCTGAAAAATAACAGGACAGTTAAGACCAAGATACTGCTTGCGCAAAGCAAACAGTGGAGTTCGGTTAAATTCAGTTATTAATTTTGGAGCTTTGCAATTTAGTGCGGTTTTTAATCCACTGGATTTGCTATAACTTTTATACATTACCAAGGCATTACCTTGCCAGAAAGAAATGACCTAAGATTTAATTACAGTGCAACCATGTTTCCAGATAACATTATTATTGAGATGATTACTGTTGATAGCAGAATGGTCATATGTGCAATCACTTAACTTAATTATTTTAATTTCATCAATTTTTTTAAAGTGTGCTGATGTTCTGGAGACAAGTTGCCATTTTAACTTGGTGGTATTGAAAAAACAATTGCTGTGTGAAAGTGATTATGCGAATCATTCTGAGCTCAGAAATTGTGTTTAAAGATATTGCAAAATATTAATTATTTTACATTGGCAACCATCAACTCTAAGTTTGGCATTTCCACTAACCAAAATAGAATGATACAATGTCTTGTTCTACGACATCTTCAGTCAAGTAGAAATTTGGCCCAAATCTATATGAAAACATCCACCACAACATTTCCACATACGGTATATATATTTTTATTTCTTGCAAATTCTGAACAACAGTTTATTTTCATAGAGCAACATAACGCAAATCCAATGATGGGCACACAGTTCAATGAAAGTTATAGTGTTGTATTTTGAGTTGGTAACGCTAAATTTTACAATAAAAGGGAGAAGCTACATAGCTGACTGGTTCTTTTCTGATTACAAAGAACTTGTCCTGCGGTGCTACTTTAACATAATATTAATTGGGCTAATTATTTTTAAACAAAAGGGGGCCTAGCTGACTATTTTGTTCCCACATATTTATGACTCAGGTTTTAATTGATGTCCATTCAAGACCAAAGGTCAACTATATCCCACTCATTTGACAACAGGCCTAATTTTGCTTTTGTCCCTTATGCCACAAATTCCAATAACTTCAACAGAAGCCCAATTTGGGAGCCTCCAACATTTTTGCTGAGCACTGGTCTATGTGGAAAGAGACAAAGGTGCTTTGACAAAGCATGTGCCTATTCTCTCTCTGAAGAAATGTTTGGACTGCGCTGAGGGGAATCTTCCCCAAGACTGACTGAGATGGTGAGTCAATATCTGATAGCAACCATCCGCCGACTGTACATTTTTTAATTGTTAAACCAAACCAAGATACATAAGTGCCAAAATTATTGCAAAGACCAAATTAGTTTGCTTATTTGCAGGATACCAAACAGCAATTACCAAATAAAACTCTATTCCTGGAAGACTGATGAAATTTGAACTTTATTGCCAAACTGAATAATAACAAAGCTATGGCACTTTCTCCTTGCAACACTAACTATACAACAAATCCATTGTCGGAAGTAATAACAAGAGTAATTAGTAACGATTTAAAAAGACCTTTAGTGCAGGAACAAAGTTGGCAGAAGACTATTAGACGATTACTGGCAATTTGTCACTTAGAAAGTTCTATCTGCTGGTAGCCTCTATGACATTGCACATTCAGGTGTTACTGCTGTGTACAACAAAATGGTTGGAGTCAGATTTGCAACTTACATTTTCTGCATATGGTGAATTTCCAGAATCAGATGGAGGCAAACGGAAACTGACAGATTGAGGGAAGACACATTTTCCAAAGGACAGTTGGAAATTTGAACCATGAATCAATTCACATTGATTTTGCAAAGATTGACTCAATGCAAAATATGCAGAAGGTTGGAAGTAGATTGCACTGCATCAGGCAAACTAGGCGGGGGAGGTGACATAGGGCAATGGCTGAAAAAAGACTAGGCTAAAGGACGTGAAAGAGAGACCTTATAATATAAAATGCTACAAATCAACCTGCGTATTTCTCCAAGTACTGGCTTATAATATATACTGAATAGTTTATTTAGTGGTAATTCTGTGCCACAAAAAATGTTTGTGATACTGTAATACCCATCATGTGATGCCATATACCTTCAGATCCTATGTCACCATCAGCCTCTACCGCCCCCGCTGCATAACGGTAAAAAAAAAGTTGAAAACGAATGTTATTTTCAAATAAACTATTCAATATATATTACAATCAATCAATAAATAGTTTGCCGTGACTTTCAAAGCTCCAATTCAATTTCCGGGATTCTGTTAATCCTCTTTAACCACTTTGGTTCATTTTTGTCATCAGCAGTGTTTTGTTTAGTTGCAGCCATGTAATTCATTTCCAGCTATATATCAATTTATATTAAGTTGTCAGGATTTTTTGCCAACAATTCCAGTGCCAAAGTATATTGTATCATTGCTCCATTATATAGTAAATAAATCTTAACCTTAAAATCCAAATCAAAAGTAGTAATTTCAACTTCTAGCTATCTAAAATTTATTTGGTGTTTTTCTACAAAACTTCGATCATTGATTGGAGTGACTCAGCGGGTCAGGCAGCATCTCTGGAGAACATCGATAAGTGACGATTCGGGTCGGGATCCTTCATCAGACTCATGCAGAGCTGCCAAGTTTTGTCAGAGCATTTCAGTATTCTAGTGCCTGAAAATCAGTATTTTGCTGAGGAAATCAGTATTTTTATGCGGTGCCATTTTGCTAACATTTTTTTTCTTCCTTATGTGCGGTCATACTCATGTAAGAGTACAAGAATGCAAATAACTTTGCTACCAATTGACATGACTTCCAAGCACCTTACTTGACAGTGCATTCATTGCCATTTCTTTGTATACTTCTGTTTGAACGGCTGCTTCCTACATTTAGCACCAGATGATGATGTAGAAGCCATTTTAGAAGCCTCCCTCTCCCTCCCTCGCTCTCTCTCCTTCCTTCCTCTCTTTCCCTCCCTCCTTCCCTCCCTCTCTCCCTCCTTCCCCCCCTCTCTCCCTCTATCCCTCACTCTCTCCCCTTTCCCTCCCTCTCTTCCTCCCTCTCTCCTTCCTTTTTTTCTCCCTCCCTCTCACTCCCTCTCTCCTTCTCCCTCCCCGAACAGTCTGTGACCCATAACGCTGTGGCCATAGCCATGTGTAAAGCCCATAGCGCTATGTGTAAAGGCAATAGCGCTCCAGCTGGTAGCTCTATAATTAGAACCCATAGCGGTGTTCGTTTAAATTCCCACGAGCTAAACTGACAGCGCTCTGTTTAACCCTGTAGCGGAACAGGCAGATCAAACCTTACAAGAATAATTATCCAGATCTTGAAATTTAAAATACTAATAGATTCAATCTGCTATAATTTTTAGTTACAGTATGACATTTTATATCCTTGCATTTTTTAAGCAGCAAGATGAAACAAGAAGTCAGACCGATTTAAAAAAAATCCATATCTTACAAAGCAAATTCATACATCCGAATTCTTATTGCATTTCAGTACAAAATACGGAAAATCCATACTACTTGGCAGCTCTGCTCATGTATCCATGATTTCAAGAGATGGTGGCTGACCTGCTGAGTTACTCCAGCACTGTGTGACTTTTTTTTGTAAACCAGCATTTGCAGTTCCTTGTTTCTACTCTGAATCATTGATGAATGTACAGGGCGACTGCTCCATGCACATATCCACATATGCTGCACATGACAACTGGGGTCTGTTGACAAATGTTAAAAACTACAACCAAGTTAAAGTGTGTTTAATGTCTCAATGGACATACTGTAGCTTGAAGACATTACCCCATTTAAAATTATGTCTCTAAAGACCTTGTCTTAAAGTCAAAAGTAAAATGTTTAGCTCGTACCATTAAGTGCAATAAAGTAACTTAAAGAATGGTGTCACTGTAATGAGAAGGGACACACAGGTTTTCATAATGTAAATCAGATCATCATGATATAAATTAAACTGCACTTTTGTAAAGAGGTGAAATAAAAACCTCAAAAAGATAATCAAGCCTTAGTACACAAACACATATCATGTTTTCTTTGTGCCATAACTCTGCAATAGAAAATAGGTCAAGGGGTGGGTCAAGGCTATCACTTCACTGCAGACCTTACATTCTGGAATAGATCCAAAATGGCAGCACAGTTTAGGATCTCGAGTCCTCAGTCACTGGAGGACTTTCACCAAATCAGAACTTCAAGTTACTTCACAAATATTTCTATACCATTTATAAGTAGAAATGAAACCACAGCCATTAAGCAAAAGTGAGATTTGTTTTAACCAGCTACACACAATGATATTCAGATTTCTTCATTTCTGAAGCTGTTACACGGGAGGAAAAGATGCACGTAATTCACATGTAATGAATGAAGCATGTCCACTAAAAGTAAGTATAAATATGTTTGAAGTAATAGGTTTGCCCAAAACTGACCTGTGGAATTGGAACACCTACATGGTTAGATATATTAAATGAAAATGCCAATAATTTACAGAAGCCAGTAGTCTTACCTTAAGACAAAACAACTAACAGAAGGTTTTAAATTGGTTTAAATCCTAACATCATGTGGTCTTCTGCAAAAAGATTAACAGGTTCATTACCTGGCAGTGCAAAGATGATTTTTCTGATACCATCGATATCCAGAGTTGCAAAGGTTGTTGGGAGGCTAGAGAATGGAATGCATATTTTAACATCCAGCTTTGAGTGAAAAAGTCATGTGTGTGCTCAATTTAAAAAGATATACATTACTTGATTTTCTACATGCTCGAAGTGAACTAGTAAAATGAACCATCTCTACTTCTCACTCTGTTTCTAAAAACCTATTGTTCAAAGCTGTTGACTTTGCTGGTGAAGTGAGCTTCAGTTGTATCCAGGTGGACTTGCTGGGAAGCCAGCAAAGCAGGTTTTATAAAAGCATCCACTGTGCTACATGAGTAAGCAGTCCAGTGCTGTGCCTTCAGTTCCTTCCTTGAGTTCTAAAACGCTTGCAGTGATTCCATTGCCAGAAAAACTCCAGATACTCCAAACAGCTACGTAAAGTAAGTCACTTAAACCATACTAGGCTTCCTAATAGCTCAGGAGCAGGATCAATCCAAACTACCAGCCTTAAACGATCCTGGCACCCAATTTAAATAGAGGAGCCATGAAGATTTTGGAAACAAACATACCATATTATGGGACAAGTATCAATAAGTTCTCAATCACAATGGGGTGTTTGATTTTATTTTGCATTTTTTGTCAATCAGCTGTAATGAGGAGTTTTGTTTCATCAAATTAATCACGTTTGGCCTCAAGAGGCTAATGGATTTAATGGTGTTTCTCATTGGTTTGTAAGTTAATGCACCAACTTTAAATAACTTTGCTTTTTGGAGTCACTGACAAGGCAGGAATAAAAATGCATTCCAAGGTCCAATTACTGGGAAGCATACCAAGTCTGGGAGAGAACATCCAGTACATAGGTTCAGACCACACGTATTACTGTTTGAATACTGCTATTTTTGTTTTGAATATGACAAAATTCCATCATTTTCTATTTAATTGCTATTATTCATAAAATATGTGGAAACAGCTAGAGCAAATAAATAAAAATGGATTACAATTTATAAATTAACGATTTGCTTCCTGTGAATCAATTGGTCATCACTGTAGCAGCTCAGCAGATTTAGAAATCAATGTGCTGGAACTTGTCATTGTGTTGATTTGATTCATGTGCAAAGACTTGTGAGAAAATTTAGATTTTTAGCTTGGAAAGAGAATGTCTAAAAAATGATTTTATCAAGGTGAAAAAGTAAAGAATACTGTGGCAAATCTTTGAAATTACAGCAAGAGGAAAACTTCAGTCCAGTAAAAGGCAAGTTTAGAATTAGGCCAGGAAGAATTACATTTTACAAACATTGATCAACAGATAGAATAGACCTCAAGATAGTGCATTCCTGCAAGGAGTACCGAATACTGCAACTGAGGAAGCTTACTATTGGTTTTAAGGAATGGCTGAAGTACCCTAATGCTAATAGGTTTCCTTGATTATACCTGTACTTATTTTGTGATCCATCAATTTGTCAGGTGAAATATTTCACATCTAACTGATGAAGCTAAAAACAAAGTAGTGGAGGAACTCAGCAGGTCAGGCACCTTTATGGAGGGAATGGACAGATGACGTTTCAGGTTGGGATAGATATAAAAAGCTATAGTAACTCTGCAGATCAGGCAGCTTCTCTAGAGGAAATGGATAGGTGACGTTTCAGGTTGGGACCCTTCTTCAAACAACTGATGTGGCAGTTGGCCTCTACATTGCACAAACCACTTTTCAGCATTGATGATAAAAAAGTTCAAAATTAATTATCTGGCATTTTCCCAGTAACTGCCTACGGAAAACAACTATTTAAAAAAAAAGAAGAGACTTCTTAGGTTATATGGTCAATGAGGCAAGAAATACAAGTGATCTCCCTATGCCTTAGGAAAAAAATGTGTTCATAAACCATTCTTTTTGCCTTCTCTCTCTCTACTTCTACTTTCCACCTCCCAATATAAAATAACAAGCCAGCTAATTCTTATATCAATCTACATGGTATTGAAGATCTTGGGTTTTCACTTCATGACCACAGTTTTGGTAGATGTGACTTAATCATGCAAATGGAAATCATTATATGCTGGAGATCTTTACAATGAATAGATTAAATATCACATTTTATTTAAAATAAAATTACTTTCTCATGGTTTTGTTGACACTTACCCAGGTTTCATGAAGACTCTGCCAAAATGGATCTGGGCATGCAGGTCAATGTCCAACACCTGCTTCAGGTAATCCTGTCAGTAATGGTAATAATATGAGAAAAAGTTTACACATGAATTAATTAATGACATTTTGAAGTTAACACAATTATCACAACATAAAAGCACTTTATTTCTCATTGACTGTAACATTTTCATAGGAAAAGATGAAAGCCATGTGTAATTGTAGCGGACATTGTCCAAAGGCATAATTACTTAATATGTTCATCACTTGATCATTCTATGCAGATTATTTAAAATAATGGATTTTTATTGGCTGATCTTATATGTTTATGTTTATATGTTAAGCCATAAACATACTCAGACTGCTGAATATTTATGACTTACTGAGCATATGTATAACATCTCAACTTTAAATGTGCTTTTTAAACTACAGTGTGCTGGGATGGAGTTAACAAGTCCTACAGAACAGAAACAGTCTCTCTTGCCCAAATCTATTCTAACCACGATGCCCCATATAAGCTCGTCCCATTTGCCCGCATTTGGCCTATATCTCTCTAAACCTTTCCTATCCATGTACCAGCCCAAGTGTCTTTTAAATGCTGTCATGGAACCTATATCAACTACCTCCTCTGGTACCTCCTCTAAATGAAAAAATTGCCCCTAACGTTTCTCTTATAATTTGCTCCTCTCAACTTAAACCTATCTGGCATGTGTTATATTCCGGATGGCAGAATGAATAACAACTTACATGCTGGTTGCCTGGATCATTTTGTTGTTGTGATACTTGATTTAAACCAGTATTTATGAAATTTTAAATGTTAAACATAATATATGTATTTTACATATATGCACATTTTTGTTTTACTTGTGCAGTGAGTTATTTAACTTACAAACCTAACCTGACTTCTGGTTTATGGATCCTGCCTGATCGTCTAACAGTAACAGGTATAACAGGTTTAGGTGTTGACTCAATTGTAGGCTTGTTTGGCTCTGTTTTAGTACCCTGACTTTGACCAGAGGAATCTGTTTCTTTGTCTGTACTAACTGAACTTTGTGTTTCAATCACAGTGGTCTTTTCCAACTCACTTTCAGATAAAACTCAGGGATTAGGACGTCATGCTCAGTTTTTGGTTCATCTTTGGCTGGAATCATTTGATCAACATGAACACTTTTGATCCTATCTCCAACTTCAACTAAGTGTCTTTTTGTTCCACACACTTCCACTATTTTCCCAACATCCCATTTGTCTCGACTGGACTTGTTGGGAGGACTGAGAACACAAACTTGCTCATCTGGCTTCAAGTTCCTCTCCTTTTTGTGGGAGTCAAAATGGCGGTTTTGACAACTGTATTTGCTCAACTCTCAAGGCCAAATTGGGTTGAACTAGACTTAGGCGTATTCTTAGCCTTCGCCTCATCAACAGTTCTGCAGGTGAGTAACCTGTTGTTGTGTGTTGTGTGTTGTGTGGTTCTGTACTTCAGCAGCAAGCTAGCCAAACGATGTTTCATGCTGAGCTTTGAACTACCCTGCAAAACCTGTTTCTTGAGAGCATCTTTGACAACTCTAACAGACCTTTCCGCCGCCCAGTTGAAGGCTGGATGGTATGGGGGAACAAGTGTGTGTTTTACACCATTCCGCTGCATGAACTCTTTGAACCGTTCTGAACGAAGCTGAGGTCCGTTATCAGAAACAAGTTCTTCCGGTAAACCATGGCATGCAAAAATTGATCTCAACTCATCTATGGTACACTCAGTAGTAATGCTTGACCCCATATGCTTAACCTCAATCCATTTGGAATGACTATCTACTAGTACCAGAAAGTGATCATTACCCTTTTCACAAGTATCTACATGAACTCTGAAAAGGTCTACTTGGCCATGACCAGGGTTGCAGTGGCGTTTTGGTGGTTACTCCGGCAATTTTGCCAGATGCTACATTTTCTCACTAGTGACTCGATGTCACTGTCAATACCAGGCCAATACACTAAACTTCTGGCAATTTACTTCATGCTTACTATGCCAGGATGTTCGGCATGAAGTTCATTCCTAATTTTGTTTCTCAAAGACTGTGGTAGAACCACTTTGTAACCCCACAATGCATCCCTGCTCACATGATAATTCATGGCGTTGATTATGGAAAGGCTTCAGTTCTGAATTCAGAACTGAGTTCACTATCGATTTCAGTCCAACCGTTCAATATCTGTTCTTAGACCCTCTTCAGCACAGAGTCTTTCTCTGTTTCTGCTGCAATTTCTGTTGCAGTCACTGGAAAGTCTTCATCTACAACTTGCAGTGTATAGATTGAGTTCTCACTTCCCACGTCAGAGTTCTCATGGGGCAACCGGGACAACACATCTGCAACTGCGTTGCACTTGGAGCTTCTGTACTCAACCTTGTAGTCATACTGGGACAGCAGAATTGTCCAGCGCTGCATCCTTGATGCCGCCATGGAAGGTATAGCTGACTTGGGACCCAGTAGCACTAGTAGTGGCTTGTGATCAGTCACTAGTGTGAATGATCTGCTGAGAAGAAACTGATGGAATTTCTTGATTTCGAACACGATTCTGATTGCTTCCTTTTCTATCTGTGCATAATTGCGCTCCCTCGGTGATAGGGTGCAGGATGCAAAAGCAATAGGCTTTTCCTGTCCATCATTCATTACGTGGCAGATCACAGCACCTATACCATAACTTGAAGCATCACAAGCAAGTTTCATCTCCAAGTTGTGAACTCCTTTCTGGTGTTGTCACTTGTTTCCCGCAGGTTGTTGGTTTCCTGTTTTAAGCTTGTCCCGACATGCTGAGGCGATATGGCTTTTCTTCCCGACAGTTATAGCACTTGGCCATTTTGAACTGACATAATTCGGATGAGTGATTACCGTTGCAACGATAACAACTCCCTGAACTCGGCTCCCGGCCATATTTTTGGTTTAGCGCCTCTTGGTTTGGCCATCGGCACTGCCTTGTGACTGTAAACGGCCACTGCAGTCTGAGGTGGACGAAACGCGAGAGCATTCTTTGATGCCATCTCCATTATGGTAGCAATCTTGCATGCTTTCTCGAAAGTAAGATCTGGCGTGTTCATGAGTTTGGACTGAATTCGTTCATCTACGAGACCACAAACAAATCTGTTGCGCAGTGCCAATCAGAGAAAGATTCCAAAGTTACAGTGTAAAGTTGCTGTGTCCCAGCAATGAAGACGCACCTACGTCGAAGACGTACCCCCATTTTGAGTTGCTAAATTTTGAAAAAAAGGCTGGTGGGACATAGAATTTGTCACGCTCAAATTAAATAAATAAATAAATAGAAATAAAGAAAGTAACCATTCAATTTGCCCAAGGCTTCCAGATCTCCTCCATTCTGAATGACTGGATGGGTGGGGGGTGGGGAGTGGAAGGTGATGGCAGGTGGAGAGATGGTGGGAAAAACGGAAGCACACCGGGACAAGTTGAAACAGTTGTGATCTTATTGAATTGACTCAAGAGCAAAGATCATAGAGCGATGCGGAGCGGGCGATGGATAACGGGACAGTTGTCGGTGGAGTGATCAGGGAACTAATTGAGGTTACTCGCGCTGACACAGGAGTAAGCTCCACCGTCTGCTGTCCTGTTATCCATCGCCTGCTGACCCCCTCCGCTCTATGATCTTTGCTCTTAAGCTGGTCTACATTGAAAGACACGGACCGGGCAGTGAATGCCATGCAGTATCACCCAGCGCAGCAAGTGAGGCCATGTCCTGCTCCCGGCGGCAGTCGGAATTTAAGGAACGGCGGCCGCTAGCAGCCACCCGGGCTACTTCCCCCCCCGACCACAATGCGCTGGCTCCGCACCCGGGGCGTCGCGGCAGCGTTGAGTGAGTTACTGGCATGATCCCCCAACCCCCTCCTTCTCAACACTCCTGCCCGTGCTGACTCGGGCCAGACTCCCCACATGCTGTGAAAGGAACTCTTTCTGCCCCCCCCCCCCCCCCCACAGTGGTACTGTCCTTTTACAGCCACTTCCCACTTTACAGCCGCTTCCCATCAGCTGCCAGCAATGAGGGATAGACTTGGCTAACTTGATGTTGCTGTACTGAGGGATAGCCAAGTCTATCTTTCTTGGCTAACAACCTAACCTTCGGCCTCCAAGACGCAGGTAAATTTTCGTGCCTTATATTTGGGTAAAAAATAGCGTCTTCATTGCCGGGAAATACGGTAAGTTTTTCAAGGCAACAATGTACTCATTGATTGTCTCATTCTGCTTCTGGTTTCTAGTGCGGAATTTATAACTTTCTGCAAACGCTGTACTCCCTCAATAGCAAGAATGTCCTTCCTCAAATTAGGGGACCAAAACTGCACACAATACTCCAGGTGTGGTCTCACTAGGGCTCTGTACAACTGCAGAAGGACCTCTTTGCTCCTATATTCGATTCCTCTTGTTATAAAGGCCAACATGCCATTCGCTTTCTTCACTGCCTGCTGTACCTGCATGCTTACTTTCATAGACTGATGTACAAGGACCCCCAGATCTCGTTGTATTTCCCCTTTTCCCAACGACGCCATTTAGATAGTAATACTGCATGTTGCTAAAGTCCTGCACTATATTTAAAGGATGAGTTCATAAACTCTATCCCGTCCTCGTCGCCAATTTTGTTATATTCCGGACGGCAGAATGAATAACAATGAATACACTGGTTGCCTGGATCACGAGAGAGAGATTTATTACCCAGCATTCCCTGCTTATATTGAACACCAACTCATTAACATACACATGAATATGTATGAATACATTACAGTATGTTTCTTGATTCCCCTACCTTGGGTAAAAGACTCTCGGCAATGATCCTATCTATTCCCGTAATGATTTTCAGTAACCTCAATAAGAGCACCCTTCACCACACCAAATGGTGATACCATTTTCAGATCCCTCTACTCTACAATAATCCCCAGGACCCAACCATTCACCATGAATATCCTGGCCTGGTTTGACTTCCCAAAATGCAATGCCTCACATTAAACTCACATTAAACATTCCTCAGTCCACGTGCCTAGCTGTTCAAGACCCTGCTATAATTTTTTGATAACTATCTTCACTGTCATCTGCAAACTTATTAATCATGCCTTGTACAATCTCATCCAAATTGGTGATATACACCACAACAGCAATGGGCCTACTAGCACTGATCCTTGAGGCACACTATTAGACACAGGTCTCCAGTACGATAAACAACTTTTCATCATCCTCTGCTTCCTTCCATGAAGCCAAATCTGTACCCAGTAAGTTAGGTACACAAAATTGCTGGGGAAACTCAGCGGGTGCAGCAGCATCTATGGAGCGAAGGAAATAGGCGACGTTTCGGGCCGAAACCCTTCTCCAGTGGCTGCTCCACTGACCCTCCCCCATCCCCCCCAACCATGTCACACCTGCTCTTCCCCACCCACATTACAGCCCCTCTCTCCCCCCCACCCCCTGACCACCCACCACTCCTCCAACACCCACAACCCCCCCCCCCCCCCACACATCGCCCCCTCCCCAGTCTACCCACCTGCCTTCCTCTGGCCCCAACTCCCACCCCTGCCGGGTGTTCACCATCCCCCCCGACCTCCCCCTCTCCCCCACCCAACGGTCTGTCCTCAGCAGAGGTCTTACCTTTGTCCCCCTCCGTCCCCATCTCAATGAGTTCCGCGCCCACCATGACTTGGAGCGCTTCTACCGTCGTCTCCGCCTCACAGCGCACTTCCATGGGAAGGAGTCCTCGCCCCCCAATGATGACCCCTTTTCCCGTCTCCAACGCACCCCCTCCTCGTGGAACCCCCCTCATAAAGTCCCGGCTCTGGAACTCTTCATTCAGAACTGCCGCCGCGACGTCAACCGCCTCAACTTCTCCACTCCCCTGTCTCACTCTAATCTTTCCCCCTCCGAATTCACAACCCCCAGTAAGTTAGCGTTCCCCGACCTATGCAATCCAACCTTCCAGACTAGCCGACCATGTAGAACCTCATCTGCAGAACCTTATCAAAACCCTTGCTGAAGTCCATATAGACTACATGACCTGCCCTCGTAAACCTTTTTCGTTACTTCTTCAAATTCGTAAGACGTGATCTCCTTCATATAAAACCATGTACCCCGAAGCAAGTATCCAGAATCGGCTCCAATCTATCCAAATGAACATATACTCCATAATGTTTGGGACAAAGACCCATCATTTATTTATTTACCTCTGTACTCCACAATTTAAGATATGTAATAGAAAAAAAATCACATGTGGTTTAAGTGCACATTGTCAGATTTTCTTAAAGGGTATTTTTATACATTTTGGTTTCACCATGTAGAAATTACAGCTGTGATTATACATGGTCCCCCCATTTCAGGGCACCATAATGTTTAGTACACGTGGCTTCACAGGTGTTTGTAATTGATCAGGTGTATTTATTTGCCTCCTTCATGCAGGTATAAGAGAACTCTCAGCACCTAGTCTTTCCTCCAGTCTTTCCATCACCTTTGCAAACTTTTATTGCTGTTTATCAACATGAGGACCAACGTTGTGCCAATGAAAGTCAAATAAGTCATAATGAGACTGAGAAACAAGAATAAAACTGTTGGAGACATCAGCCAAACCTTAGGCTTACCAAAATCAACTGTTTGGAACATCATTAAGAAGAAAGAGAGCACTGGTGAGCTTACCAATTGCAAAGGGACTGACAGGCCAAGGAAGACATCCACAGCTGATGACAGAAGAATTCTCTCTTTAATAAAGAAAAATCCCCAAACACCTGTCCGACAGATCAGAAACACTCTTCGGGAGTCATGTGTGGATTTGTCAATGACCACTGTCAGCAGAAGATTTCATGAACAGAAATACAGAAGCTACACTGCAAGATGCAAACCACTGGTTAGCCACAAAAATAGATGACCAGGTTACAGTTTGCCAAGAAGTACTTAAAAGAGCAAACATAGTTCTGGAAAAAGGTCTTGTGGACAGATGAGATGAAGATTAACATATCAGAGTGATGGCAAGAGCAAAGTATGGAGGAGAGAAGGAACTGCCCAAGATCCAAAGCATACCACCTCATCTGTGAAACACAGTGTTGGGGGTGTTATGACATGGGCATGTATGGCTGTTGAAGGTACTGGTTCATTTATCCTCATTGATGATACAACTGCTGATGGTAGTAGCATAATGAATTCTGAAGTGTATAGACACATCCTATCTGCTCAATTTCAAACAAATGCCTCAAAACTCCTTGGCCAGCAGTTCATTCAACAGCAAGACAATGATCCCAAACATTCTGCTAAAGCAACAAAGGAGTTTTTCAAAACTACAAAATGGTCAACTGTTCAGTGGCCAAGTCAATCACCCGATCTGAACCCAATTGAGCATGCCTTTTATATGCTGAAGAGAAAACTGAAGGGGACTAGCCCCTAAAACAAGCATAAGCTAAAGATGGCTGCAGTACAGGCCTGGCAGAGCATCAACAGAGAAGACACCCAGCAACTGGTGATGTCCATGAATTGCAGACTTCAAGCAGTCATTGCATACAAAAGATATGCAACAAAATACTAAACATGGCTACTTTCATTTACATGACATTGCTGTGTCCCAAACATTATGGTGCCCTGAAATGGGGGGACTATGTATAAGCACTGCTGTAATTTCTATATGGTGAAACCAAAATGTATAAAAATGGCCTTTATTAAAATCTGACTATGTACACTTTAACCACATGTGATTTTTTTTCTATTACAAATCTCAAATTGTGGAGCACAGAGGCAAATAAATAAATGATAGGTCTTTGTCCCAAACGTTATGGAGGGCACTGTATCTTATCCATCAGAATCCTCTTCAGTAAGTTTCCACCACAAGAGCCACCACAAATGTTTGGCTCATAGCATCAAATCTATGGAATGAATGGACTAGTGGCGTTTCAGGCCAGACACTTCTTCTGAAGTCCTAAGTCAAAACACCGTCCATCCATTCCCTCCACAAATGCTGCTCAACCATATTAGTTCTTCCAGCATTTTGCGTTTTGCTCAATATTCTAGCTTCTGCACTTCCTTGTGGCTCCACTCTAATTAGGTACTGTGTACTAGAAAAAGCAAAAACTAAATGGTTCAAGAAACTATTAAATGCCAGGCATCTCTGGAGAAATATATACAAGGACTTATGGACTGATTCTAGCCCTTTCATTTAAAAACAATTCTACTTGGCATTTTTGCTTCATTTTTTTTGCTATGTATCCCTAATTTAATTTTTAGATAAAAGTATTTAAAATTATATAAAGTGATGCTAAGTTTTTCCATCACGCAATAATAAGGAAATAATCGATCTAGTAATTGCTGAGCAAAATACTTCACTGAATTGTACTTCGTAGCAAGTCTTGAATTCCAGAAACTGCTAAAACACTTACATGATAAAAAAAACTGGACATGGCTGTGCGATAATAATTCCTTATGTAATACAGGCAATAATCAACATCAATGTAGCGTACCTACATGTTCATCTGTCAAGATAGAAATTATGTTTAACTTGCAATTAAATTGTAAGCATTTGTTTTGGTGATTGTGCATTCATTTTGTTACAGGGCAACTGCTTGTTTTAAGTATGGTGAAATGCATGGTGATCTACTTTTTAGTTGAATGTCTAGATGTGAAATTGGCAACTATTACCAATTAGGTTATTTTGGTGACAGCATCCTTCTACAGCTGAGATTGCATAATTTAAACGATGCAATGTTATAGAAGTGAATGTTTAAATGTACAGTTTGGTGGATTAGAAACGACAATCAGTTGTTTGAACGAAATTTATTCTCAATTACAGTTCTCCGATAACACGGGCTCTAATACACAACTGACCACAATGGTGGTCCTCAATCGACTGGCGGGCTGAGCCCAGAAACGGCGCGAAAACCCGACCCCTCCCAGAGTCACATGCGCGCGGCTTCCAACCGCAGGGTTCGATGCTGACGCGCGCCAGCAGGTGTCGCTACAACAGTACATTCAGATATATGGCTGGTAGCTCAACCAGGTTGAAGAAAGATAATTGCAATCTCAGTCACATTGCTTCACTGGGATTGAGACTTCTAGCAGGAGCTTAACAATACTGAGGTAGAGGAACTTGCTGCTTATCTAGTACTGGATAATGCACACACATTTTTACAATTTAAAAACAGTAGAGAAAATGGAACATGTGGTGTAAGATAGAGCTGGTTGTTACCATTAGCATGCATGTGGCTGTGTCATGAAGATGCAGTATGTAGATGAGAAATAGATGGAAACCAAATTTAGAAATGCTTGTAGAACTCAGGCAGTATCTCTGGATATAGAAACCAATTAATATTTTGGGCCAATGACCTTTCCTCAGAACTCTGAATATTTAAAAAAGATTTTGAGGAAGGTTCATTGACGTGAAATTTTCTCTTTCCAGAGATAATGTTTGACCGGTGGAGTTCTTCCAATATTTTTTTTCTTGTTTCAAATTCCAGCATTTGCAGTTTCTTTTCTGTTCCATAGACGGAGATCATCTATTTTTGGGGAATAGCAAAGGAAACATTGCAAGATGCAGAATATTAGCCTGATAGCAAGGCACAGGAGAGTAACCATAGTCCCCACCCACACCAACTTGTGAAATTTATCATTTAATCCACCAGTTTATCATAGATTCAAACAATACGTAAACAGGCCCTTCTGCCCAACTCGTCCAAGCTGACCAAGATGCTCCGACTAAACTGGATCTTGCTGCCTACAATTGGCCCATATTACTCGAAACCCTTCCTAACCGTGATCGGGCCAAACATCTTTTAAGTGTTTTATTGTACCCGCCTCTACTACTTGCTCTGCCAATTCGACCCATATAACCACTACACCGATGGAAAAAGTTGGCCTCAGGTTCCTATTAAATCTTTTGCCTCTCACATTAACCCTACTCCTTCAAGCTCTTTATTCTCCTACCCTAGAAAAAAAGACTCTGTACATTCACCCTCATGATTTTATACATCTCTTTTTCAATTTTCTCAAAGATTCTGTTCTACCAATAATCATCACAACATTGGTGCTTTAAGGGCCTGTCCCACGAGCATGCGACTCCATGCGGCAAGCGTGACCTAAAGGGCCTATCCCACGAGCATGCGACTGCATGCGGCAAGCGCGACCAAACCAGAAGCGGGGGCCGCGCGGAGGTCGAGTGAGTGACATGAAGTTCGAGCGAAGTCCGCGGGAAGTTCGCGCGTGACGTGCGGCGTCGAGACGGTGCGTACGGTGTCAAGACGCTGCGTATGCCCGTCGAGGCGGTGCGTACGGTGTCGAGGTGGTTGCGGGGCGTTGACGCGCGGAATTTTTGAACACGGTCAGTTTTTCGGAACCAGCTCCGCACAACTCTATATGGCTCCGGCGATCGAAGTGGGACCGGCCCCTCGAGGCCGTACGGTTCAAGCGACCACGTTAGGTCGCGCTTGCCGCATGGAGTCGCATGCTCGTGGGACAGGCCCTTTAGGTCGCGTTTGCCACATGGAGTCGCATGCTCGTGGGACAGGCCCTTCACCTTTAATGCTAACATCATTCTTAACATCGTAGGTTAGCCACAGATGGATTATCCTTCTATTAGTGTTTATTTCTTCACGGAGTATCTTCATGGAAAATTTTGAAATATCTCCTTAAATTTCTAGATAGTTTAAGAACAACATTTATGAAATTATGTTATAATTCCTCTTTAAATAATTAATTATTCCTGTTTTACAGCAGGTGACCAGGTCTGAAATAGCATAGGAAATAGCATAGGTTCTAAGCGTCCCAATTCTCCATGAATTCATAGCAAAGGCCATCTCTGCCAATTTGATGTGTCCCATTTATATCAAAATTATAGTTACCTACTAGACTAAGTGGGACCCGTTGGGTCCCAACATCACACGGGAGGTCTGGTCCCCCAACGCAATATTCCACCTCTCCACCAATTCCAATATTGGTGGCTAACACTGGAGCGCTATTATGGGTGTTGTGGGCTGAAGGGGCTGGTTTCCAGAGGGCTAGTATGGACATTGTGGGCCAAATGGATTCTTGGGCTGGCGGCTCAGTCACTCAAGCCTGTTGTGCTGGCAGCTCACTCACTCACGGCTGGTGGCTGGCAGTTGATTCACGGCTATTCCTTGAAATTTCATTTCAAGCAGGGTGCAAGGCCACCAAATTCAAGTGAAGTTTCTTACCACTTCAAGCAGGGTGTAAGGCCACCAAATTCAAGTGCAGTTTCATACCATTTCAAGCAGGGTGCAAGGCCACTAAAGACAGCGAGTCGTGACCTCTCCCTCCTCCATCATGCAAAGACTGAGCCACGCCCACACTTCTGGGTTCCATAGTCCCTCCCCCCTCCCACCAGAAGGGGTGTGGTCTTCATGGCATGATTGACAGGAGAGAGAATCTCAACATTTTTTAAACACTAATAACTCTTTTATTTTTCACCGATGGGAAAAATCCTCGGTACCTGATGAGCGGAGGGGGACTCTGAGTAAGATGGCCAAAAATCAGTGTACATGGTAGCGTTTTTTCTAAAATCAATATAAAGCGCAAACAGGAAGTGGTCAAGATTAGACTTTTAATTATATAGAAGGCAAGGCAACTTTAATTGGGCAAGGCAAATTTAATTGGGCAAGGCTACTTCATTTGTGCAAGGCAACTATAATTAGGCAAGGTAGTTTAGAGTGCTCTCCCTTCCCCTCCCACGGTTCCGCGGCGCTCGGTCTGTCACCCCTAATAGTGCCTCCCGCGAGGAGGAAGAACACAGGGAGGAAGTGGAGCGGCACCCAGGGAAAGTTAGGCCTCCGCGTCTCCCTCCCCCTCCCCGGCTCCATGCCGTTCGCCCCCCCCTCCCCCGACAGTCCCCACCCCGAGGTGCGGCACCGGGGCCGTGAGGAAGAAGAGCGCAGAGATTGAGCGGCACCCAGGGCAAGGTAGACCTCCGCATCTGCCTCTCGCTCCCCCGGCTCGGCCCGTCACCCCTGATAGCCCCCGCCCCGAGGAGTGGCACTGGGCCTACGGGCAGGGAGAGCAGTGGCACCCGGGTCAAGGACATTTTCATTGTGGGAGGGTGGGATAGGGGGAAGTGAGGAGTGGGGGTGCAGGCAGGGAGAGGGCTTATGGAGGGAGGGAGGGAGAGACTGAGGGTATGGGCAAGGAGAGGGAGGGAGAGGTCAGTGGGGGAGGGGACGAGGAGAGGTAAAAGAAGAGGGTGGGTGAAGAGGAGGGGGAGGTAGTATTGGGGGATGTGGAGGAATGGGGTAGGAAGAGAGATAGTAAGGTAATGGAGGAGGGGAGCGAAGAGAGAGGAGGGGAGGGAGGTGGTGAGGGGAGGAGGCAGAGGAGGGTTGGTGGAGGGTGGGGAGAGGGAGGATGATGGAGGAGGGGAATAGGGGGACTGAAGAGGGAGAGTGAGATGCGTTCACAATGATCTTATTTTTTACAAGTTATTGCCACGTCAGCGCAGTTGGGGGCTAAGGGTTAGTGGTGGAATATTGCATTGGGGGACCAGGCCTCCCATGTGACAGGGACCCAACGGGTCCCACAGTCTAGTATGACAATAAAACACTCTTGAACAAGTTTAGTTTTGTTAAGTTTAGTTTAGATGTGCAGCATGGAAACAGGCCCTTGGGCCCACTGAGCCTGCGCTGACCAACGATCACCCATACACTAGTTCGATGTTACCTCAGTTTCAAATCCTACATTATAGGGGAAATTTACAGAACAAATCTGCACGTCTTTAAAATATGAGAAGTAACTGGAGCACCTGAAGAAAACCCAGGCGGTCACAGGGAGAACATACAAACTCCATACAGACAGCACCCTTAGTCAGGATCGAACCAGGATCTCTTGCACTGTAAAGAGCCTGTCCCACTTGGGCATCATGGTGTGTGGTGAGGCGTGGGTGGTGTAGGCAGTGACGCGTGGTCGCGCGCGACGTCCCAGGATTTTGGGATTCACAAAATCTTCGCGCGCCACCTGCGTGATGTGCAAATGACGCCCATGTGGGACAGGCCCTTTAGGCAGCAACGCTACCGGTGTGCCACAACGCTAGAGGCAGGAAACATGTTCCTGATGTTGGGGGAGTCCAGAACACGGGGCCACAGTTTAAGAATAAGGGGTAAGCAATATAGAATGGAGACGAGGAAACACTTTTTCACACAGAGAGTTGTGAGTCCGTGGAATTCTCTACTAGAATTCTCTCTAGAATTGTCTATTGTCTGCCCTATTCATTCAGTCATCACTGAGCTAAATTAAAGCTGCTAAATCTTAAATTTTAATAGTGTACGTAAGGAAACGACCTGCTCCCTAGACCATAATGGGGGCTTTTAGTTTAGTTTAATTTAGAGATATAGCGAAGCAACAGGCCCTTCGGCAGATTGAACCTGGGTCTGTGGTGCTGTAAGGCAGCAACTCTACCACTGCGCCACCCCTTATGTGTAAACCAATAACATTTGAGACTGAGCATTTTTAACACACTCAGTACAATGAATTGTTCCCAGTGAAAATGATTGACTAAAATCCAGCCAAATCACACACATTCTCAATAAGAGAGGAAACAGATTTGTCAATAATTGAAGATTGCCTTGTGTACTATTTCTACCTGGTTATCTCCTGACCTGCAGCATGCCTGAGAAAGATTAAAATATGAAGGGAAAAGAGGCTTTCTCACAACATTTATCCTCAAGAAAAATAAGTAATTACACTGAGATGAAAGGTTAAAATACAAGAAAGCGTTGATAATTTTACACAGCAGAGTAATTTGTGTGATATAGAACCTCCAGACATAAGCCATTCACAAACAGTGGTTATCCATACACAAATGAAATACACAATCACTGTACTAATGGTGTTTTGACAAGTATCACGAGGAACAGTAATGTGGGATGTATCATCTTTCGAGCATGAGAATTGGGTCAATATGAAAGAAGGGATGCCTGCCAGAATGCATCACATTTAATCTCATTATATGCTTATCCATACTTTTGTTGAATGCCATATGTGGATTGTTTTCTTTTGTAGCTTCAAAAAATTAGAAATTGGAAAACAAATGGGCAGTATTTCAGGATAAAAATATTTATATGCTGGAATCATAAATGCAACCTAAATACAACTGTATCCATTGGAATTGTTATTGACCAGCTTATTAATGCTAATATTCTAGGTTACTGATTATACCAACAGTTAATTTTATACTGTTTTGTGTGATGCTTATTAATATTTTCACAAAGTGTCGCTTTGTAAAATGTGATGTGAAGTTATTGTGGTGTCCAAGCTGAAAATTTGTTCTGAAAAACAGGGTCACCTTTGACACCTCTCAAGCTATTTAAAGGACCTAAATCAAAAGGAAGGTCAGTGAATAGCTACATATAAGTGTGCCATTGATTAGACAATTGCAATTAATACCACTTCTATTTTTATCAGCCCTCAAACATTCTGACTACTTACATCTTTCCCCCCTTGCTGAATACAAGTGTTGCCAAGGCCAACAATGTACTCTGGTGAAGACTTCAGTGTTAATCAGGAAGAATGGCTCTGTGGCATCAGAAAATTGAGCTTCTAATGGACTCACCTGACAGGCTAGATGTGTAGCAAGTGGCAGCAGAACTGATAAAGAAATATTCTTTATGTTGTCGCCCTGACCAGTCTCCCGGTTGTAAATTGATTTGTCCTTGATGGCATTAGCGAGTCACATTGCACAGGCAAAACCCTGTCTCCAATCTGAGTGCACCCTTGCTTGTTAGCTGAATGATAAATTTTGTCTAAACTCATCTGCATGCTGGTCCAGACCATTTACTATCCAAGGAATTGAGAATGAAAGATGGTTGCTCATCTCAGATCAAGGACATCGCTCTAGGATAGACACAAAAAGCTGTAGTAAATCAGCAGGTCAGCAGCAACTCTGGAAAAAAAGGAATAGATAACATTTCGGGTAGAAACCCTTCTTCAGAATCTGTCTCTGACCTGAAATGTCTCTGACCCGAAAGGTCACCTATTCCTTCTCTCCAGAGGTGCTGCCTGACCCGCTGTTACTCCAGCTTCTTGTGTCTATCTTCAGTGTAAACCAGCATCCTTCCTATACATAACTGTAGGAGTTCCACTGGGTAGTGTCCCTATGCCCAATTATCTTCTGCATGAATTACCTTCGCAATCAGGAAAGATTCAAGAACAGTGTTCCTCACTAGCTTCTCATAAGGTATAGTAATAAATACTGGCTTTTACAAAGGTACCTACACTCTATAAACACTTTCCAGACAGTTATTATCTCTAAATTGTTGATGGTGGGAAATTTACAGTGGCATTTCCATTCAATGTCTAACAGAAGTGGTTAGGCACTCAGTGGAAATAGTCAATGCTTGGCAGTTGTGTGATGCAAATATTACTTGCCACCTACTAGTCTTTTGCAATTACTGTCCTATTCTTGCTGCATGAACCCAGGTTCTACCTCATTATCTGAAGTATTTTGTATAAAATGGAAAACTGTACAATCATCAATAAATATTCCTTTATCTGACCTTATGACAGAAGGAAGCTCATTGATGAAGAAACTGATAATTATGGCTTGGATGCGACCTTCATTCCGCTACCCTGGATACAAGTCTTTGTGCATTTACCCTATCTACTCTTCTCATGATTTTATACACCTCTATAAGATCACCCATCCTCCTCCTGATCTCCAAGGAATAAAATCCTAGTCTGTTCAACCTTTCCCTATAGAACAGGCCATCGAGTCCTGGAGAATTCCTCATGAAACTCTGCATCTTTTCCATCTTAACAACATATTTTCTATATCAGGTAACCAAAACTGAACACAATACTCCAAATGTGGCCTCACCTATGTCCTGTACAACTGTAACATAACCTCCCAACTTTTATATTCAATACTTTGACAAATAAAGGCCAATGTGCGAAAGACTTCTTGACCACCCTATCTACCTGTGACGCCACTTTCCAGGAACTATGTACCTGCACTACTAGATCCCTCTGCTCTACAACACTCATCAGAGCCCTGCCATTTACTGTGAAGGTCCTGTCCTGGCTAGACTTCCGAAAATGCAAAACCTCGCACTTCTCTGTATTAAACCAATAACTATTCTTCTGCCCACCTGTTCAACCAATCACCATCCTGCTGCAATTTTAAAAACCATCTTCGCTATCTACAATACTATCAACTTTAGTGTAACCTGGGTATCTGGCACTGTGAGGCAGCAGTTCTCTCATCTGCACCACTATGCCGCCCCTAACCTTCAGAGATGCCAGTTGTTATTAAAGAACCCTTACAGTTACAATAAAACACCATAATTGAGTCAAGACGACATTCCGTCGGGGGAATGTGAACTTAATCCCTTCTCCACAGTCTCAAGCACATAATCCAGTTTGACACTTCAGCGCAATGTTGAGGAAACACTACAGCCAGAAGTGCAAATTTGGTGTGAATTCTCCTCAGTAGGCAAAAAAAAATCTCATGATCTTGTTAAATGAGCAGGGAATTGTGTTGATAAAATACTGATGTTTATCTTAACATCAATAAAATAGATGATCTGGTTATTAATGTTGCGAGTATGTGAGACGCATTTGTGCAAAAATTGAGTGGTACATTTTTTCAGTTTGTATCGAGGTTTATCAAGGAGACTTTGAAGATAAATGTAAAGCCTTTATTTTCTACTAACCTCAAAATGTGCAGCAATGGTGCCATAATATGGCTAATAAACAAAACATTAAATCTGTTGCATCCAATGTTTACAGATTTTTAAAGTTTTAGTAATAATCTAAGAATCCAGTTTGTTTACAAGCACCTTTCCCTTAAGATGCTAGTTGCTAAATTCATTTTCTTTCAACACATATGGTGTGGGCTGGAGTAAGAACTCCAGGACAGGTAATCTTTCACTTTTGTGATGTGAGAAATGATGAAGGTCTTATATGCTAATCATTGTGCGATATATTTAATTAAATTTTCATGTAAAAATACCTTGATTACCTTTTCTCCCATGGATACACCTCCTGAAGTAATGATGATATCAGCACGACTTATGCCTTCGTTGAGAGCATTCAGCAGATCATCAGGGCTACAAGTTAAAATAAAAATTAAATGAGTAATGAATTCCTTGAAATTCTGACAAAGTAGATTTTCTGACAAAATAACAGTTTTCCACAACCATCATTTCTGATGTGAAAACACATTGTATGACTGAGCTACAAACTCTGAACTTCAATCTGCCTTAATTGCACTAGGGACGGGGCATTGTTTTTGTCATGCACTATATTGTTCGTTTTTTTTATATGTATTTTATATATTGCACTTCTTTTTTTTTTGCTTATTACAGTGTCTACTGAACACTATGTTTACATATCTGTTGTGCTGTTGCAAGTAAGACATTCGTTGTTCCGTTTGGGGATATATGGCAACCAAAACACTTTTGACTTTTGGCAATTTAGGTCTTTGTTGACTAAATTAATGCTGTTCACCTTGGGCCTTGTGTTTTTAACCCCTTGCTTCCTCAGCATTTTGCCTGAAACTAGGAGATGCAGAAATTCATGCATTGTTTAACCATGATCTCAGTCTTTTCTTCTCCACCAACTTCTGTTTCCTACATTTCTTTTCATCAGATGCTCTCTGACGTTTGTATAGTTGCTCACGAGAATTCACGGTTAGTTTCATTTGAAAGATTATTCCTGTTTATTAGAAATACGGTTCAGACCTTGACATGATGTAGCTCAGGATAGCAAAAGAATAAAACTCAATATGTATTCAATTAAATCTTAACTTAGCATTCTTAATTTCACATTTAATTATTTTTAAAACTATTTTGAAAAGCAAAGTTAAAATGATTGTATTATTTAGCCTTAAGACTTTTCATATCTGTTGACATCAATGCAGCATTGAATATTTAGTTTTGCAGTTGACAGCATAAAGGTTTGTAGATGCAATTCTTAACAAATCCAAAAGGAGTACAGACCATAAGTACATTTGTGAACATAATAAGCTAACGATGTAATGCACAATCTATTGCTGAAATGTATGCATCATTCTGCAAGTCCTTTTCCTCAAAGAGTCTGGAGGTAAGTTCAAACCCAATATACAGTTAATATTAAAGATTGACATAAAACCATAACATTGTTATTGCAGTTAATATTTGATGTTGGTAAATAATTAAAGGCAGGAGAGTAAATGTGAAAGAATACTAAAGAATTGGCACAAAGTGGACCAAATGCCATAATTGAAAATACATTGAATTGTAAAGGATTGCAGTCATCTCCTCATGGTTCTCAATTGTGTGTTAACAAAAATCAGACCAGTTACTTCTGCGGTTTTGAAAATACACTCTTTTGGAACTATTTCATTCCTGCACTTTGCGTGGAAAAAATGGAATCTGCTGCCATCTGGTGAAATTCTCCAACTGTTCCTAATTGGAATAAAGATCTTAGATTGATCAGGGACAATTTTCCAGAGAAATGCCAGCACCTCTGCACCATCATTCTGACTGTTGTCTGATGCTAGGCTCCAATGGGATTGCAATAAAGGTCTTGCAATTCCCTGTAATTATGCTATGGAATCTCCCTGGAAAACCTTTGACAGTGTATGAAAAGTTAAAATACTGCAGATGCTGGAAATATGAAATAAAAACAAAAACAGATAATCAGCATATCAGGCAGCATCTATGGTTACGTAAACTCTGATTCTCTTTCCACAGATGCACCCTGTTCTGCTTTATTGTGTTGCCAGGTTGGACCTGGAGTGGGTACAGTATCTCCATGGATTTAAATGGAGAGGAATAGTTGAGGTGGACTAGGGAAAGTAATAGGTTGAGGAATTAAGATTTGATAAATGGGTTTCATATTTTTGTGTTCTTATGTGATTAAATGATAATTTTTAATTAAAAAAAATTGAAATGTAATTAATTTGCTACATTTAATTAACCACAGACCAACTAAACTGAATGCCAAATTGCCTTTGCACTAGGGACTTTATGCTTTGTTTTGTTTTGCATTAGATTGAGTTATTTTATTTAATTAGCTTTTTTTTCTGTTTGTTTATCTTTTTAATCTATTGAGAACTGTGTTTACAAACCAGTTGAGCTGCTGCAAGTAATACTTTCATTGTTCCATTTTGGTACATATGACAATATGACAAGACTCCTGACTTGATTTCTAATGATTTCATAATTATTTATTTTTTCTTAATGCTGGAAGAATACCAATACCTCCAGGCAGTGTGGCTTTAGACTTTGGCGATACAGCGCATAGACAGGCCCTTCGGCCCATTGAGTCAGCACCGACCAGCGATCACCCTATACACTAAAATCCTATCCTACAGACTTGGGACAATTTACAAGTTTATGGAAGCCAATTAACCAACAAATCTGTATGTCTTTGGAGTATCGGAGGAAACCGGAGCACCCCTAGAAAACCTATGCAATCACAGGATTAACGTACAAATTCCATGCAGACAGCACCCATAGTCAGGGTCAAACCCAGGTCTCTGGCGTTGTAAGGCAGCAACTGTACCACTGTGCCACAGGGTGGCTTATCAGCGGTCATAACCTTTTTGGGGGCAGGCTTTGTTCTACCCAACCCGCACTAGTGTTGCTTTCATACTTGAAATTTATGTACACACTCCTCACTATTGAGAGATTGCAGCTGGCTTTGATCAAGTTACCATTGGAAAATCTGCTGAAGGTAACTGTGGACGCAACAGGTAGTCGCAAAAATGTGTACAGCTCATCTTTCGCAGGAAATTCATTTGTCATTTATGTTACTTTTCGTCCATGCAATCTCCAATTTTCAGATTTGCTCAACACATTCCAGGAAATCTGTTGCATGACAAAAATGTTTTAATTTTGTCATTTGTACATTTTGATTAAGGTTATCAAGAATGGATAGATTCCTACATTTGATGCAGAGCTGGCAGCTTTATACTGGTGGCTGATTTTCACATTTAACACATATTGTTTTATTTATGGAAAGCAGTAATAAAGCATGTCCGTCAGTTTTTTTCCAAGTAAACTTCCTGCAGATTATTAGTGTAATTTGTGTATTTGTATCTAAATTATAAATTAAATTGTATAAGAAAACCTACTTAGAAGAAAATAGGACCCAGTTTCATTTTTTTTTGTTGAAAATCAAGTTATCTTTTATTTACCACACAAATGCTAGCCAGCAGGGTCTCGACCCAAAACGTCACCCATTCCTTCTCTCCAGAGATGCTGCCTGTCACGCTGAGTTACTCCAACATTTTGTGTCTATCTCCAGAACATATAATATATTTACCAATTAACTTAAAAAAAAGTTACATAAATCAAACACAAGCTCTTTTGTTTGATCAAAGTCATTTGGCTCTGAGGCTTGGATCAACCTTTCTTACAATCTGCATTTATCACTCATCAGTCATCACATCTGAGCCCAGATACTTCAGCAGGTTACTGTTTGAACTGCAGCGGCATCTAGAATTTCTCCACTATTATCAATGGACAGAATAATGCTAAACCTAGTTCATTCTCTGAGCTTGCTCATGCGCTCTAAACTCCAATGTCCATCTAAACTGCCCTCTTCTGGATGCAGAAGATAGAATGAGCTGACATCCCGCCCATAATAAGCATCCGAGGAGCCAGAATGAGCTCCAAGCTATGTGCAGAAATCAGGCTGAGTGTCTGGAGGTTCTGATCCCAAAATGCTCTGACTGCTCGCTTATGTCAAAGGCTTTGGAACAGTGTTTAGAAGCCTCTGAGAGCCTGGGATATATAAAACATTATTCAATTAATTAAAATCTCTCAAAGTATTATTAAATAATTAAAAAACACATCAAAGGAAAATGAATTAACCCAGACTCCTATCTCTCTTAGCATTTGGCACCAAGTCAACCCCATACTTCCCCAAACCCCCAGGGTGGTCCAGTGGTGCAGCGGTTGAGTTGCTGTCTTGCAGCACCAGTTCGATCCTAACTACGGGTGCTGTCTGTACAGATTTTATACAGGCCCACCGAGTTCACGCAACTATCGATCCCCCTACACTAGTTGAATGTTATCCCAGTTTCGCATCCTACAAACTAGAGGGCGAGGTAGACCTTGCTTTCTCCCTCCTTCCCAGCTCTCCCACAAGCCTACTGTCGCCGCCTCTTTCTTGTCTAACTTCGATTTTTCCAGCATTTGCAGTTTTTTCTTAAACAACTAGAGGGTGAGGGTCTAAATGGCCCTTACATGCGTTTCTGATTTTTTAAAAAGGACACTTAAAACAGCTGGTAGATAGGGTGGTCAAAAAGGCATTTTGCACTTTGGCCTCCATCAGTCAGAGCATTGAGTATAGAAGTTGGGAGATCATGTTGTAGTTGTATAAGGCGTTGGTGAGGCCGCATTTAAAGTATTGTGTTCAGTTCTGGGCACCATATTGTAGGAAGAATGTTATCACGTTGGAAAGGGTACAAAGAAGATTTACAAAGATGTTGTCAGGGCTAGAGGGTCTGAGCTATTGGGAGAGGTTGTGTAGGTTGGGACTCTATTCCTTGGAGCACAGGAGAGTGAAGGGTGATCTTATTGAGGTGTATAAAATCATGAGAGGAATAGATCGAGTAGATGCACAGAGTCTCTTGCCCAGAGTAGGTGAATCGAGGACCAGAGGGTACAGGTCCGAGGGGTAACTTTTTCACTCAAAGGGTGAAATGAAACTAGCTTTTATAAATTAAGTAAAAACATCAATGAAATTTGGAGAAAAAATCAAAATATTGTGGGTGACATCGCTGGCAAAGGCTAAGTGCATTAACAGGTCATTATCACACACAGCCATTTGTAAAAAGCTATTTAAAAACTTCAATGGAATAGATGTATTTCTCTTTCGTGGTTAGAATCTTTTTGTAGGTCTATTTTGAAAAGTTCTTACTTATTCTTAGGAGAGAAACTCAAATAAAGAAGACAAGGCAAAAATAAATGATGGGAGCAATGGTATTATAATTTGTTGAAACGGCAACGTTTTACTATGCTAATATGATTTTGAAATCATGTCATACTCTGAAAACTATTTAATGATAATTGCTTTAACTTTTCTGCTTGCTGCATGCATTTTCAAAATTTCAACAAGTCAGTCATGTTTAATTGATTATATCTGATAATTTCTCTCATTATTGCAAGAATTAATTTGTATTTCTTTAACATGATAGTGTAGGAAAAGTGATACCATTATGGACTCCGCTTCACTTCACTTAATTCTGTATTGAAATGAATTCTTTGGCAAGTGGACAAGTTAAAAAAAAGTACAATTCAACCCAAATTTTAAATGTTGGTTTCTGTTGGGGCTGCAGAGAATTGCTGAGATGTTTTTTTAGAAACGTTAGAAATGTTAGACCTGACTAAAACAAAGTCAGATCTGTGAAAAACCCCGTATTTAGACAAAGGCAGTGAGTTAATGCCAACTGGCTCCTTTGGAGCAGGAGAAATAAGGATGAGACACAACCCAGGTTAGTAGGTTGAGGCCAGTAAGAGAGGTAGTCAGCAGAAATAGTCATAGAATCATACAGTGTGGAAACAGGCTCTTCAGCCCAACTTGCCCACACCGGCCTACATGTCCAATCTACACTAATGCCACATGCCTGCATTTGACCCATATCCCTCTAAATCTGTCCTATTTACCTGTCTAAATGTTACTTAAATGTTGTGACAGTACCTGCCTCAACTACCTCCTCTGGCAGCTTGTTCCAAATACCCACCACCCTCTGAATGAAAAAGTTACCCCTCATGTTCCTATTAAATCTTTTCCCCCCTCACCTTAAACCCAAGTCTTCTGTTTCTCGATTCTCCTACTCTGGGCAAGAGACACTGTGCAGCCACCTAATCTATTCCTCTCATGATTTTGTATACTACTATAAGATCACCCCAAATCCTCTTGCGCTCCAAGGAATAGAGTCCTAGCCTGCTCAACCTCTCCCTAAAAATCAGGCCTTTGAATCCTGACAACATCCTCGTAAATCTTCTCTGCATCCCTTCCAGCATGACAACATCTTTTCTATAAAATGGTGCCCAGAACTGCACACAATAATCTAAATGCGGCTTCATATGGCCAGCGTATCATATAACTGCAACATGACCTCCCAAAATTCTATGCTCAATACTCTGACTGATGAAGGCCAATGAGCCAAAAGCCTTTTTGACCACCCTGTGATGCCACTTTCAACGATCTATATACCTGTACTCCTAGATCCCTCTGCTTTACAACACTCCCCAGAGCCTGTGTAGATCCTGCCCAAGTTAGTCTTGCCAAAATGCAACTCATCACATTTCTCTGTATTAAATTCCATCAACCATTCCTCAGCCCACCAGCCCAACCAATCAAGATCCTGCTGCAATTTTGACAACCATCTTCATTATCTACAATACCACCCACTTTTGGGTCATCTACAAACTTGTGGATTTCCAAACGTTATCTAATGAAGCCCCTGACTAGAAATTGCTAGTCTAACACTGAAACTACCCCTTCCAGCTACCTAATTTCAGGAGGAAAGGTCGCTGTATGTATTTTCAGTACATAAGCTGAACCGATTGTGGGGCTACCTTTGGATATTGATGCTGGGAGTGTCTTTACGAACAGGTGACACTGTAATCTATTCAAGTGCTGAAAAACATTGCATTTCTTTGATAGTTCTTGCACATGCTGAAGCAGTTTGTGAAATAGTTCAAGCTGTGCAGCCTGTTAGCACTCCGATAAAGATCACAGTCTTCCTGCACTAAACAAGCAATTAGACTCGCAGTTGGTAGAAGCACTCGACTAAATAATCAACCTGCTTTGCCAAATGCTAAACTTAAGAACTGAGATGCTGTTCATTTTAATTTTCCTCAGTTTTAAATAATTTGCAGCATAGGATGGGTATTATAGCTGAGGTAGTTTTAAATGTTAAAGGGACATCTAGTCCAAGACAACGTTGCTGAGTTTTAAGCATACTATTATCGCAACAGTGAGCCAAAGTGCAACAGAGTTCTGGTAATGCATTCTGCAGTAAATCAGAATGGAGTGACTGAAGAGGCAATTTCATCTCACACTGGAAAACTGGCTTCAGTAGTGTATTAAATCTTTTAGTAAAACATATAGTGCCATAAAATATTAAACATGCAACAGTATTAATTAACTGATATTATATCTTTCTTGTTCAGATGACCAATTATCTTGTTACAGTAAATAATTACAAGCATTAACCAACCATTGTCGTTTTGCATTACATGGGATATTCTTGTTCAAAATAAGATCATATTGTGTTTTAGTACGTCTAATTAAAAATGATTCAAAGTATATTATTTTCAAGGCACTCATGTAAAATCGTGTAATGTTGATGATGGACTATTTACTGGAGAGAATGGGTTGCCAAAGTTGTGAAATTATGATGTGAACTAGCTAATGGGTTGCGGAGAGTGGCAGAGTAGCTGGTGAGGGGACTGGTTGAAGTAGGACATATTCACAGCTAGCAAATGACTGTTGAAGCCAAGGAGAAGGGCCACAAAGTGGCTCAGGGCAGGTGGGATGAGTAAAGAATGTGAACAAGGTCACTGAATGAAAATGTGGCTGATGAGTAACTAAAAGGCAGGCATTGGAAGGAAGCAACATCTCTGTCAAGGTCATCTGCCTTTATGTCAATTAGAAACTGCAAAAAAGGATACACATCATGAGAGTCTCTAGATCAGTGTACTTATCCAGTTCATTAAAAGACTAATGCTGAAAGTGACATTGGGAAGGTTGAAAAGAGTGAATAAAGGCACAGTAAATCAACAAAGGGAGAGTAGAAGACTGTAAATGGATGGGAGGTGAGTGCTCTTGAAAAAGTAAATGAAGCATGTTTGTTTGAAAACAGTGAAATGCAGAGGAATAGAATAATATACAAGGTTGAATAGCTTGAGACAAAAAGACATAGTTATTCAGAAGAACAGCATGTATAATCAATAAAGACAAGTATCAGAATTAGACATGGAAATGGTGATTTTTAATAGAAGAGGCTCATTTACTAAATTAGAAACCTATAGGAAAATTTAATCTAGAAATTCGATGGATGATGCAGTGGCGCAGCAGCAGAGTTGCTGCCTTACAGTGCTAGAGACCCGGGTTTGATCCCGACTATGGGTGCTGTCTGTTTGGAGTTTGCATGTTCGCTCTGTAACCGTGTAGGTCTTCTCCAGGGTTTCCCTCATTCCAAAGACATGCAGGTTAATTGGCCTCTTTAAATTGTCCCTAGTGCCAAGGACAGAACTACTAGGTTGGTCATCTTGGGTCAGCATGCTCAGTGGGCTGAAGGGCATGTTTGCACGTTGCATCTCTACACTAAACGAAGTATGCTTCAAATATTTATCGTGTGAATTTTTTTAATAGGAAAAGAGAAAACAGGCCATCAGACCCAATGATTTATGATTCACACTTCCTGCCTTATTTCTAAAACTTAATCTGAATATATTATTCTATTTCTTTCTTCAGTATTCACTTTTCATGTAATTGAGTTATGTCTGTGATTTTTAAAACTAGAAATTTATTTGAAAGCCTCATAGTTTCTCATTTTGCAATTTGTTAAAGATTGATTTCACAACCGTGTAGGATAGATTTTCAAGAAACAAAATGTACATTAAATTGCCACTTTGCATTGAAGTAGCAACGGTAACAAATGCATGATATATGGCTCTACTTATGATGTTCAATGAATTAAAGTGAAATTCAATCCTTCCCTGAAAACAGCTATCATTTCAAACAAAACAAAATCTGGCATGTTTTAGAATTCTTCATAAAGTCAAATTACAATTACTGATGAATGAAAATAATTATATTAACAATTAACTGGGAAGAAAACATTTTACTCATTAGGATGGTTTAGTTTTTGATCATCTTCTTGGTTTCACTGAGAGGTTAACCCAAAACTGAACTGGACGAAAAAGCAAACCATTAGTTTGTTGCAGAATGGCAATTAGATAGCATGGTTCATTGACATACGATGGAAAAAAACACATTTTATTTGACTTCTAGCAGATGGCAGCTAATATCCAGCTTGGCGAAAATGGATCAATCAAAATGACTGAAATATTCCTGCTGTCAATGAGTGTGGCTCATCTCCAAAACGTAATGAAATATTTGGCGACTAACACTTGTCCCAAACATAAGCGCAAGGGTCAAAATGTTTTTTCTTGTGCCCAAATGAAATATTTACTTCATGTTTGATATTTGAAGAACACAGAAACCTGTGAGTGAAAGACTGACTGTTCAGTAGCGAGATTTTGTGGCTCAAATTTTAGTTACATAAATCAATGATCAATGAGAGATACTTACTGTAAATACTTCAATGGGTCATCATAACTTTAGTTACAGAAGATGTATCCACCCTTCAAACACTTTATCTCTCAGGCAAAGGAAGCTCAAGTGTACCATTACTGCTCACAGCAGCAATTGATTTAAAAATTAATGAAGATGCATAAATGCCAAAAGTATGCAATATATCTTCATAAGGGCTCTTGAACACTTGCTTTTGGGATTATTTTTGATATATTTCTCTGTATTTGTGAATAATCTTGATATTGTTTTTTTGAGCATAATTGTTGCTAAAAGGTTTATAGATATTTTAAATGTGGAAGAAAGCCGTTGCAGTAAATTCAGTACGACTTTACAGCATTCATTTCTCTTATTTGTAATGCAAGGTTGATTTGCAATATCCATCAACAATAATCACAACCTTGCACCAGTGATTCAGTTTACATTTGAATCAAGCTGGCCATGTCCTGAAGCATTTAACTGCCAGACTGGGTTTCTGGTCAAGCGATGAATGAACCAATGCAAGGGATAAACCTGACCATTTTTGCTGTGGCAGATGCTTCTCTCGGTGAGAAGATTGGGAGAATTGACTACTGCTCAGTTGTTATGCAGGCAGAAGTTCTATCTTCTTATCAAGGATAGCCTCCAGTGTGTTGTGTGACACCACGATCATGCTACATGGGATGATTCAGAACAATTCAATACTGGGTATCCATGAGGCACTGAGGATCATCAGCAGCGGCAACAGCAATGTCCATTATCACAATTGGTCACCTCCTGGCCTGGCATGTCCCTCACCTTACCATTAACATCAAGGAAGGGGAATAAAGGCTGGTTCAGCACCAGGCATACATAAAAATTAAGCGCCAACCTAGAGAAGTACCAATACAGGATCTTGTGTTAAACTAAACAGATGCAAATGGCAAATCTGTGTGATCTCACAACTAACAGATCAGATCGTGAACTTGCAGTCAAAATGTAATAAAAAGGAACTGCAGATGCTGGTTTATACCAAAAATTGATTAAAAGTACTGGCCAGGCGGCATCCGTGGAGAACATGGATAGATGACGTATCTAGCCGGGACCCTTCTTCAGACTCATTTGCAGTTCTACTGCATCTGGCCGTGAATGACAGTGGGCAGCTAGTGGAAGACAGAAGCTCTAGTGATATCTAGTGATGAGTGCAGAGCCCGAGGTAAGGTGTCTGTTATGGACATGTTTTGTTGTGAACGAATTGCAGTGGATCAAGGCTGTTTGAGAGGCAGGACTTAATGTGTGCCATGACCAACTTCTTGAAACAGTTCACGATGGTGGATGTCAATGCCCTTGGATGATAACCATTAAGGCGTGCTACTTTGCTTTTATTTGGCACAGGATGATAGTAGTCTTCTTAAAGCAGATGCGAACCTCAGAATCAATTAGGTAAAAGTCCAAGATAACCATTAATACTCCTGGCAGCTAGTCCGCACAGGTCCTGAGGTCACGGTCAGGGTCTCCATGTGGGCCTGTTGGTTTCCAGGGGTTTACTTCCAGGAAGGGCGATCAGACATCCATGATAGTGACCATGGGTACATGTGCACCCAAAGCAATGGGGTAAGTTACATATTCCAATGATCTTTTGCTCAAAGCAAGCAAGAAATGCACTCTTTTTGTTGGGTGCAGGTGATTTATTGCCAGCGATACTACCCGACTTCACTTTGTAGCCCATTTTAGCATGCACGCCTTACCACAAGCCTTGCCCCTGTAGTTATCCTCGGGCCCAAGCTTGGGCTGGAATTCCAATGGCATTTTTAATGGGTTTGTGAAGTTTTAAATAGATTTTCTGCATCACTCAAGATCGTTTGACTTGGACTTCACTTGGGTATGGACCTCATGGTTCATCATTAGTTTCCGATTGGGGAACACTCCTATTGTCATCTTGGGCAAGCATTCCTCTGTACACTTACAGACGAAGTCTGTGACGGCCGTGGCATACTCAATTAGGATGGCCGCAGAGTCCTTGAATATGACCCGTCCACTGACTCAAAGCAGTCACAAAGGATCTTTAGACAAGTGGCATCGTGGCATAGCAGTAGAGTTGCTGCCTTACAGCGCCAGAGACCAGAGTTCGATCCTGGCTTCAGGTGCTGGCTGTACCGAGTTTGTATGTTCACCCCGTGGCTGTGTGTGTTTTCTCCGTGTGCTCTGGTTCCTTCCCACATTCCAAAGATGTGCACGGTTGTACCTTAATTGACTTCTGTAAATTGTCACTAGCGTATAGGTAATCGTTGGTCACCTTGGACTCAGTAGGCCGAAGGGGCAGTTTCCATGTTGTATCTCTAAACTAAACTAACTAACTAAACTTGATGATGCAGACTCTCACACCACGTGGTTTGATTCTGCTGGGTCCTACTACTACCACCCCCCCCCCCCCCTACAGGGAACCTCAGTGGGGGTTTCACTGGATCTTCCCCTTCCCCTTTTAGCCAAGGTGACCCCAGCTACTACAATAGTCCTCATGCCCCCCTCTCTGAACACCCACCATCCCCCACCAGACATTGACTCGTCCTCCATCTACTCACCTGCCTTCCTCCGAACCCAAACCCCACCCTTGCCGTGTGTTCACCATCCCCCTGACCTCTCCCTTTCTGATACGGCCTGATTTTATCTTCTCCCCAAAATCCACAAACAGAATTATCTGCTTGTTCATGGCCCACCGAATTAATTTCCACAGACCTCAACTCTATCCTATCCCTCCTGGTCCAATTCCTCCCTACCTATGTCCAAGACACCTCACATGCTCTTCGGCACCTCAATGACTTCCGTTTTCTTGGCCCCCACTCCCTCACCTTTACTATGGGTGTCCAGTCACTCTACACCTCCATCCCCCACTAGGGGGGTCTTAAAGCCCTCCGTTTCTTCCTCAACTGCAGAACCAGCCAATTTCCATCCACCAATATTCTTCCCCGCCTAGCAGAGCTGGTCCTTACCCTCAACAACTTCTCCTTTGACTCCTCCCACTTCCTCCAAATCCAAGGCGGCTATGGGCACTCGCATGGGCCCTAGCTATACCTGCCTCTTTGTAGAGGATGTCGAACAATCCCTGTTCCAGGAGTACACTGGCCCTATTCCTGAACTCTACTTCCGCTACATTGACGACTGCATTGGTGCTACCTCCTGCACCCATGCAGAACTCACTGACTTCATCAACTTCACCACTAATTTCCATCCTGCACTCAAATTCACTTGGACCATCTTTGACATCTCCCTACTGTTTCTATATCTCACCGTCTCCATCACAGTAAACAGACTATTGACTGACATCTACTATAAACCTACTGATTCCCATAGCTACCTTGACTACACTTCTTCCCACCCTGCTTCCTGTAAAGATTCTACCCCTTACTCCCAATTCCTCCGTCTACGCCATATCTGCGCCCAGGAAGAGGTGTTCCTACCAGAGCATCGGAGATGTCCTCATTCTTTAGGGAACGGGGGTTCCCCTCTTCCATTATAGATGAGGCTCTCACTAGGGTCTCCTCGATATCCCGCAGCTCCCCCTCCCCCCATTCATAACAAGGACAGTGTCTCCCTTCCCTTCACCTTCCACCCCATCAGCTGTCGTATACAGCATATAATCCTCCAACATTTTCGCCACCAACTACTGGCCACATCTTCCCATCTCCACCCCTTTCTGCTTTCCACAGAGATCATTCCCTCCGTAACTCCCTGGTCAACTCGTCATTCCCACACAAACCACCCTTTCCCCAGGTACTTTTCCCTGCAGCCGCAGGAGATGCAACACCTGTCCCTTTACCTCCCCCTCGACTGCATCCAAGGACCTAAACAGTCTTTCCAGGTGAGGCAGAGGTTCACTTGCAACTCCTCCAACCTCATCTACTGTATCCGCTGTTCCAGGTGTCAACTTCTCTACCTCAGCGAGACCAAGCACAGGCTCGGCGATAGTTTTGCTGAACACCTCCGCTCAGTCCGTCTTTACCTATCTGATCTCCCAGTGGCCCAGCACTTCAACTCCCCCTCCCATTCCCAATCTGACCTTTCTGTTCTGGGCCTCCTCCATTGTCAGAGTGAGGCCCAGCGCAAATTGGGGGAACAGCACCTCATATTTCGCTTGGGAAGTTTACACCCCAGCGGTATGAATATTGACTTCTATAACTTCAGATAGCCCTTGCTTTCTCTCTCCTTCCCGTTCCTAGTTCTCCCACTAGTCTTATTGTCTCCGCCTATTTTCAATCTTTGTCCCGCCCCCTCCCCTGACATCAGTCTGAAGAAGGGTCTCGACCCAAAATATCGCCCATTCCTTCTCTCAATAGATGCTGCCTCACTCGCTGAGTTACTCCAGCATTTTGGGTCTAGGCACAGTACGACTTTCTATACTGGAGCTGCCTACTTCCTTTTCTTCTTGTAAGCGGTGGATAGAAGCACAACCAGGTGTTTAGATTTTGTCAAAATGCGGTCAGGGAATGGAGCGATAGACGTCTTTGATGGTTGTGCAGCTGCTGTGGTCAAGTGAGTTTGGGCCTCTAGTGGGACAGGAGAAATGTTGATATTTTGAGATTAGTCTGGTTGAAATTCCCAGCTATTATAAATAAGGCCAGGGTTTAGTTCATTGCAAGTATCAATAGCAGTGTATACTTCATTCAGCGTATGCTAAGCAACAGCATGGGGTGGGATTTTGACCTCTGTCAAGATAGCCAAAGTGAATTCTCACTGCAGGTGATCGCGAAGGCACTTCACTATCACATATATTCCAGTTCTAAGGAGCAGGAGCTTGTCAGGGCTGCCAGTACCCTGTCTAGTTTTTGATTAGTACGGGTGTCAGGGGTTATGGGGAGATGGCAGGAGGAAGGGGTTGAGAGGGAAAGATGGATCAGCCATGATTGAATGGCAGAGTAGAGTTGATGGGCCGAATGGCTTAATTCTGCTCATTCCATTTATGAACATATAAATTACTGAAAGATAAGCATGGGGTAGTGTGAGATAGCCTGAATAAGTGCAGATCCAACAACACTCAAAAAACTTAACACCCACTCAACAAAGTCTGCTTGATTGCCACGACCCCAAAACATTCTTTCACCCCCTCACAAGCACTCCATGGCCACCATAAACCATCTACGTACATCACACAGGGAGAAAGTTCATGGTAAATTTTTACTCTTGCACTGCTGAACACAAATCCAAATTTCAATCTGCATTATTACGATGATATTGAGACAGGAGATTCCACGAACAAACTTACTGGAGGGCAAAAATAATTTTCACAATGGTAAATGATACTGTAATTTGTGAAACATTCTCAAATATGTTATTGTTCAATTTTTGAAAAAGTGAGAAAAAGCCAACATTTTTCTTGCTGCTCACTGAAACCTGGAATATTGTTCGCAGGGATGTGCAATAAAAATTAAAATTCAATCCGATACCATCCACTATAATGTGTTACAGCACTTACTTATAACAAATGTAAAGCACTTTGGCCAACGAGAGTTGTTTTTTAAATGTGCTATATAAATAAATGTGACTTGACTTGACTTGACTTACTTATCTCCCACTATTCCCAGGTTGATGGTTGGGTATCCATGTTCCTGAATTGTTGCCAGAAGGGTTGAGCGATTGCTGTCCCGAATTTTCCCAGGTGTTAGTTCGTCCTCGGGGTTCAGCAGCTATGAGAGGAAAACCACCAGCACTTCACTTAGCGCAATGAATTGAGAAGATCAAAAATACTGGATAAACCTTTCTTTGTAGAAATCCAGAAACTAAGGAGGATTACCAGACTGTCTGAAATGTAAACAGTAACTTCTCCTCCAATGTATAATAAACCCAAATCCAGCACATGATGATGACGGGATAATTATTTGGAGGAATTAAGCCATTGCCAGTGGAGGCCACAATAGCTTAAAGCTGTGTAAGATATTAAAATGCTTTTGAACGCCATTAATATTTAGTTGCAGTCTTTTTATTATACATTATTAATGTATTAAAATATGAAAATTAAAAACATTTACTGCAAATACAAAGAATTTAAACTAATATTCTGCCTTTTCTTCCATGCAGCAAGTCTCAATGCCTTTTTATCTTGCACCAGTCAACAAAATCACTATACGTGATTACAATCAAGCCATCCACGGTATACAGATGGCACCCGGACGTGGCGCCGACGGACGAGAAGCCGAAGCAAAGAAGTCGAAACCAAAGAACCAAGTGGAAACGAGGCCGAAACGCCTACTAACCGAAACAGTACAAAGACAAAACGCCTACTAACCGAAAGGATGGGACGACTAAATGCAAACTAACCGAAAGGGCGGGACGCCTAAAAGCCAACTAACCGAAAAGCTGCGTTGCCTAAAAGCAAACTCACCGAATGGCCGCTCTGTCGAAACACCACCTACCCGAAAGGCGGTGTCGCCTACAAGCCAATGGACCGACTGCCGCTCAACATTTCGGGTCGAGACTCTTCAGACTCAGTCTTCAGGTCTCCCCAGAATGAGAGAATGGTCTCGACACGAAACGTCACCCATTCCTTCTCTCCAGAGATGCTGCCTGTTCAGCTGAGTTACTCCAGCACTTTGTGTCTATCTTAGGTGTGACAAGTTGTCTCATTTCATCGGCTTCGTGTATTGCGCGCCGAGAAGAGACGCTTTACATGCCGCATCTATTCAAACAAGTGCGCTGAAATTGAAATCTCACATCTTTGCGAGGGAGGAATGGAATGGATGTGACCACCGGCTAAAGCAAAGGCAGTTAGGACAGGGAAATAATGCCACCAGTTAATTAACAAGGTTTCCGAATGTAAGAATGATTTATACATGTAACATTTTTGTTTTTAAATCAATGTAGCTCTGTTTTGATTTTTAATGCCGAGTTAAAACCCCGTCCCATGGGAAGGGCTTGTGGCAGCTGGGTTCATAGTGCCTTCATGGTTGGTAGGTGCTGTATTTTCACACGGACCGCTGCCAGTTTTCTCAACTTCCATAGCCGCTCTGCATAAGTGGGGGAGAGAGTGAAGGGGGGAGAGAGAGAGAGAAGGGGAGAAAGAGGGGGGAGAGAGAGAAAAGGGGAGAGAGGGGGAGAGAGAGAAGAGGGGAGAAAAAGAGACAAGGGGAGAGAGAGAAGGGGAGAGAGAAAAAGGGAGAGAAGGGGGAGAGAGAGGAGGGAGAGAGAGAGGAGGAGAGAGAGAAGGGGTAGAGAGAGAAGGGGTAGAGAGAGAGAGAGAGGGGGGAGAGAGAAGAGGGGAGAGAAAGAGAGAAGGGGAGAGAGAGAAGAGAGAGAGGGGAAGAGGGAGGAGGGGGAGATAGAGGAGGGGGAGAGAGAGGAGGAGAGGGAGAAGGAGAGAGAGAAAGAAGGGGAGAGAAAGTGTGCGGGGGGAGAGAGAGAGAAGGGGAGAGAGAAACAGGAGAGAGAGAAGGGGAGAGAGAAGGGGGAGACGGGAGCATGGGGGTCACTTTCCCACACAAGCCATAGGTGACTGGGCAATCTGAACCCAAGCACCAAGTTGTAAGCGGCCGAAGGTGCGCATCCCTCGGGACAGCCCCCACTCTCCCACAGCCACCCTCTGCGGGCTGTGGGTCGGGTGAGGCGGAGATGTGGGACAATGTTCATCCCTCCACAGTGATGTGATGGACGCGGGGGTCTGGACCAATCGCTGACAAGTCCCGCCCCCCGGCAACGTCATGTCCGTTATTGGACTTTTCTGTTGAACGACAATCGGTTCGTTGGCTTGTAGGTGACGCCGCCTTTCGGGTAGGTGGCATTTCGACAGAGCAGCCATTCGGTGAGTTTGCTTTTAGGCGACGCAGCTTTTCGGTTGTACACAAAAATGCTGGAGAAACTCAGCGGGTGCAGCAGCATCTATGGAGCGAAGGAAATAGGCGACGTTTCGGGCCGAAACCCTTCTTCAGACTGATCGTTTGAACGACAATCGGTTCGTTGGCTTTTAGGCGTCCCACCCTTTCGGTTAGTTGGCATTTCGTCTTCGTACTCTTTCGGTGTTTTGGCATTTCGGCCTTGTTTCCATTCGGTTCTTTGGCTTCGACTTCTTTGCTTCAGCTTCTCGTCCATCGGCGCCACATCCGCACACGATACAAGATACAGAATAAAGGGTTTACATTTACAGTACATTCAGAGAGTATTCAGACCCATTCACTCTTTCCACATTTTGTTATGTTACAGCCTTGTTCTAAAATGGATTAAATTCATTTTTTTAAATCATCAATCTACACACAATACCCTATAATAAAAAGCAAAAACAGGTGATTAGAAATGTTTGCAAAGGAATTAAAAAGAAATAACTGAAATATTATATTTACATAAGTATTCAGACCCTTTACTCAGTACTTTGTTAAGGCACCTTTGGCAGCGATTGCAGCCTCTTCTTGGGTATGACGCTTTAAGCGCCTTGAGTATTAGAAAGGCGCTATATAAATCCCATCCATTATTATTATTATTACAAGCTTGGCACACCCATATTTGGGTAATTTCTCCCACTCTTCTCCCATTCTTCTCAAGCTCTGTCATGTTGGATGGGGAGCATCGATGCGCAGCTATTTTCAGGTCTCTCCAGAGATGTTCGATTAGGTTCAAGTCCAGGCTCTGGCTGGGCCACTCAAAGACATTCACAGACTTGACACGAAGCCACTCCTGCGTTGTCTTGGCTGTGTACTTAGGGTCGTTGTCCTGTTAGAAGGTGAACCTCCGCCCCAGTCTGAGGTCCAGGGGAGCAGGTTTTCATCAAGGATCACTCTGTACTTTGCTCAGTTCATCTTTCCCTCGATCCTGACTAGTCTCCCAGTTCCTGCCGCTGAAAAACATCCCCAGAGCATGATGCTGCCACCACCGTGCTTCATTGTAGGTATGGTATTGGCCAGGTGATGAGCGGTGCCTGGTTTCCTCCCGGCGTGACGCTTGGCATTCAGGCCAAAGAGTTCAATCTTGGTTTCATCAGACCAGAGAATCTTGTTTCTCATGGTCTGAGAGTCCTTTAGGTGCCTTTTGGCAAACTCCAAGTGGGCTGTCATGTGCCTTTTACTGAGGAATGGCTTCCATCTGGCCACTACCATAAAGACCTGATTGGTGGAGTGCTGCAGATATAGTTGTCCTTCTGGATGGTTCTCCCATCTCCACAGAGGAACTCTGGAGCTCTGTCAGAGTGACCATCGGGTTCATGCTCACCTCCCTGACCAAGGCCCTTCTCCCCCGATTGCTCAGTTTGGCCGGGCAGCCAACTCTATGAAGAGTCCTGGTGGTTCCAAAGTAGTTCCATTTAAGAAGGATGGAGGCCACTGTGAGTGTCATAGCAAAGGGTCTGAATACTTATTTAAATGTGACATTTCAGTTATTTCTTTTTAATTACATTGCAAAAATTTCTAAACACCTGTTCCGCTTCTTCATTCTGGATTATTGTGTGTTGATTGATGACAAAAAAATTAATTTAATCCATTTTAAAACAAGGCTGTAACGTAACAAAATGTGGAAAACGTGAAGGGGTCTGAATACTTTCTGAATGCACTGTAGCGCAAGATAAAATCATATAGAGTCCGTTGAAGAAAGTATAAAGTCCATTAAAGATAGTGTCTATCCCAACACAGGATCTGAAAGATTCAGAATTTCTATTTCATGTGGAGTCCAACAATGGACAGATCTCACAGCTTTGCTGTCAAAAATCATTCAGTAGGTTTGACTTTCCTTTCCCAAGTGTTTACATTTACCAGTAAGATCTGCTCCCTTATCTTTAATCACAAACCCCCATCAACAAGAGCAATATCCATCAAAGATAAAGCAACTGATCGATGATTAAAAATGACATTTTGAAATAACTCCTATCATGCAACATTATACATACAGTGCCCTCCATAATGTTTGGGACAAAGACCCATCGTTTATTTATTTGCCTCTGTACTCTACAATTTGAGATTTGTAATAGAAAAAAATCACATGTGGTTAAAGTGCACATTATCTGATTTAAATAAAGACCATTTTTATACATTTTGGTTTCACCATGTAGAAATTACAGCTGTGTTTATACATAGTCCCCCCATTTCAGGGCACCGTAATGTTTGGGACACAGCAATGTCATGTGAATGAAAGTAGTCATGTTTAGTATTTTGTTGCATATCCTTTGCATGCAATGACTGCTTGAAGTCTGCGATTCATGGACATCACCAGTTGCTGGGTGTCTTCTCTGGTGATGCTTTGCCAGGCCTGTATTGCAGCCATCTTTAGCTTATGCTTGTTTTGGGGGCTAGTCCCCTTCAGTTTTCTCTTCAGCACATAAAAGGCATGCTCAATTGGGTTTAGATCGGGTGATTGACTTGGCCACTCAAGAATTGACCATTTTTTTAGCAGTGAAAAACTCCTTTGTTGCTTTAGCAGTGTGTTTGGGATCATTGTCTTGCTGTAGAATGAACCGCCGGCCAATGAGTTTTGAGGCATTTGTTTGAACTTGAGCAGATAGGATGTGTCTCTATACTTCAGATTTCATTAAGCTACTGCCATCAGCAGTTGTATCATCAATGAAGATAAGTGAGCCAGTACCTTCAGTGGCCATACATGCCCAGGCTATAACACCCCCACCACCGTGTTTCACAGATGAGGTAGTATGCTTTGGATCTTGGGCAGTTCCTCCTCTCCTCCATACTTTGCTCTTGCCATCACTCTGATATAAGTTCATCTTCATCTCATCTGTCCACAAGACCTTTTTCCAGAGCTGTGGTTGCTCATTTAAGTACTTCTTGGCAAACTGCAACTCTATTTTTGCGGCTTTGTCGGACAGGTGTTTGGGGATTTTTCTTTATTATATAGAGAATTCTTCTGTCATGAGCTGTGGAGGTATTCCTTGGCCTGTCAGTCCTTTTGCGATTAGTAAGCTCACCAGTGCTCTCTTTCTTCTTAATGATGCTCCAAACAGTTTATTTTGGTAAGTCTAACGTTTGGCTGATGTCTCCAACAGTTTTATTCTTGTTTCTCCGTCTCATAATGGCTTCTCTGACTTTCATTGGCACAACTTTGGACTTCATGTTGATAAACTGCAATAAAAATTTCCAAAGGTGATGGAAAGAGTGGAGGAAAGACTAGGTGCTGAGAGCTCTCTTATACCTGCATTTAGGAGGCAATTAAACACACCTGAGCAATTACAAATGCCTGTGAAGCCATGTGTCCCAAACGTTATGGTGCCCTGAAACACGGGGGGGGGGGGATGACTATGTATAAGCACAGCTGTAATTTTTACATGGTGAAACCAAAATGTATATAAATGGCCTTTTTTTAAATAAAATCTGACAATGTGCACTTTAACCTTGTTTTTTTTTTCTATTACAAATCTCTAATTGTGGAGGACAGAGGCAAATAAATAAATGATGGGACTTTGGCCCAAACATTATGGAGGGCACTGTACCAACCAACAGAGAGATTTTGAAAGGAATTATCCATAGTGCTGTCAAGTCATGACTGCTCCTACCCTGCTCAAGAATGCTCGTTTAGTTTTTTCAAGACCAACTCCATTACAAATTGAGATCAAAGTAGGCTTTGAAATCAAGGTGAAATTCAGCTGAGTGTGACACTAAAATGCCCTGTTCAGAGGGATTCTGAGAAAATAAGCTCAGTGGCTGCAGTCATACGTGATGCAATGGCTTTATCAGCTGCTTCATTAATTACTTTCCTCCCATTACAAAGTCAGAAGTGGAAATGTTTGCAGATAATTTTAGAGAGTTAATCTCCATTCACAATAATGAGGAATTTATCCTTGCATACAGAGAGATCTGTACAATATTTGATCTTGGGGTGATTCGTGATAAGTAGTATTCTGCCACACAAATAGCAAACAATGAGAATTTCTAACAAAAGGGACTCTTATCATATCCTCTTAACATTCAATGACTGTTCATCATCAACTTCTCCAGCATCAAAATCCCAGGATGTGCAGTACCACTGACCAGAAATGAATTGGATCAGTCATTTAATACTGCAACCACTAGATAGCAGATCAGGGATTGGTATTCTATATTTTTTTCATTCCACTGAATGTGAAGTGTGAAGTAATACTTGCCATTTGTGAATTGAATTCTGATTTTTCTTTTAAATCTGCGTACCTCACAAAAGTTGGAAAAAATGCTAACCCACTGGGCTACTCATAAAAAAGATGTGTTTTCTCATTTTTTTGTCTTCTATTCATGTCTGTTTTATTATCACTTTTATTTGATGAATGCCTGGTTTTACCACAATCTCCTGCATGTTTAATTGAAAACAGAGCAATGAAAACATTTAGATCTATTTTCTTGTTTTGTTTGAAATAAAGACAGTCAGAGCATTTGTAGTAATTAAGTACAATCTCTCAGCAGTTTTACAACGCATCCTGAAACACTGATCATGAGAAAATGTTAAATACTGCTGCAACAGATGCAGATGTTTGTAAAGAGGACACAGATGAGAACAAATCACACTGCTGTCATAAATTTGATACAGTCATGCTAAAAATGGCTGCAATAATTTCACCCACTATAATAAAATGGGTAAATTGCAACATTAGCCGAAATCGTAGCATCTGGCTCAGTAAACTAATCAGTGCAATTTTACTTGATTATTTTGGATAAAATGCAAATAATTCTCCTTTATTGTTGTAACACATATTCCTGATCATGACTCAAACTCAGTTTCTTCATACTCAAAGGCATTAAAACTTACCTCATTTCCTGTGGACATCACCGCAACCACAGGAAACTTGTGGACTTCAACTTCAGTAACCCCGACAGTTGCTAGAAGGCCGATTTCAGAAGGCCCCATGTGAGTACCTTTTGCCAGAACACATTCTCCTCTCTTGATGTCATGGCCTATTGGTCTAATGAAAAAGAGAAAAAAAAATCATTACATTCCAAAAGTGATTTGCCCAAACCCAATCTTACCCCACCCGTGGGCATTACCCGATGTCCATCTCATGATCTATTTGCCATTCTTTGTGAATCCATGATTATGCACTGAGAGTTAGGTACTTCTTTGTGCATGTTACTTGTACAAGGCCTGATCTACTTTGCATTGATAAAAGGGGCCCATCGCACTCCACCGATGGAATTTGCAAATATTTCTGACTTTTAATTCAGCAGTGTCTCCTTCGTCATGTCCTTATTGATGTGTTGATCTTGTCACCATCCTGTAACCTAATGTCTCACGCTCTGGAATGGAAATCCTAGGTTGGTTCCTGCATAGCCAAGAATCAATGCATTTAAAAACCTCCGTAATGCCTGAAGGGGCTGTCCCACTGCGGCGACCTAATCCGCGAGTTAAGAAGAGTGTCTTTGACCTTCAAGCTCGAGGGCACTCGCCTGGAAAACCTCGAGCTGGATCGACCGTCAGCGTTGAAACCGCGAGCTGGATCGACCGACCACACACACACACACACACACACATCGCAAAGGCGGGTGCTAGGGAAAGTGGGGGAGCGCTGTCTGAAATTCAGACCCGCGATGAATAGGAAGGTAAAAGACGGCTGCACAGTGTACTGTGTCCATTAGAGAGTGGGGAGCGGGGGGGGAAGAGAAGAGGAGAGAAGGGGAGAGAAGGGGCGAGAAGGGGCGAGAAGGGGCGAGAAGGGAGGGAGAAGGGACGAGAAGGGAGGGAGAAGGGAGGGAGAAGGGGGGGGGGGGAGAAGGAGTGGAGACACTTTTAAGAAGTATGATAAAGTTTAGCGGGCATTTTACCTACCGGTCGGCTTTCCTTGGTCCTGAAAACTCCAATGAGCCAATCAAAATGCCTGGTCAGCGAAGGAGATTGCCTACGGCTGCCCTCGACTGCCTGTAACTAAATAGCGACCCCACTCCACTGCACTACGAGTTCAAAAGAACCAGATTTTACTCACGGAAACTTTTTCAACATGCTGAAAAATGTTCCAGGACCTAGCTGAGGCCGCGAGTATGCGGGAACTTCCCTCGAGCATGAAGGAGATTTCCAGTGGCCTCATAGGACCTCCTAGGACCACATGTCGACCATGCTGCGAGTTTGAGTCAAGGGCAAAGATCGTCGCAGTGGGTCAGTCCCTTAATTCTTTGATTAACATTGTTGTTATATCTTTAGACTTATTTGCCTGTTTCCTAAGTGTCTACAAAAAAAATCTTTTGTCTCCATTAATAATGCAACATTTTCTTACAGTCTTCTTAATTGCCATGACTTAAGAAATATGATAAAAGTTGTTTTTGTCATTTGTTCTAGCATTTTAGTATCTTAAGGTGTGGGGGATGGTATTTTAAAGGACCTCAGGGAAACCTTTTTCTTTCAGAGAATGGTATATATATGATATGGACCAGGCACAGGCAAGTGGGTCTAGATCGGTTAGGCAACTTGGCTGGCAAAGATATTTTTGGCAAAAGGGTTCGTTTCCATGCTATGTAGCTCTATGCCTCACATGGTTTGTGTGTGGTAAAATTAGAACTTTCTCAAATCCATCCACTGCCACTGAGAGCCAAAGTCATTTTGGTTCAAACTTCATCTGAATCCCTCTCTTCTATAAGCCTACATAATGGCAGGTTGTGTAGGAACCCTTTTTTTCATTTGCAGACATTTTACCACAAACCACCTGCTGCATTCCAAAATCATTTATTAGGATAATAATATGCCACGTGCCACATGGCTTCATATTCTGTAGTTTAGTTTAGTTTAGAGATACAGCGTGGAAACAGGCCCTTCGGCTCACCAAGTCCCTGCCGACCAGCGATCAGCGTGCACTGACATTATCATAGAAACATAGAAAATAGGTGGAGTAGGCCATTCGGCCCTTCGAGCCTGCACCGCCATTCAATATGATGATGGCTGATCATCCAACTCAGTATCCCATCCCTGCCTTCTCTCCATACCCCCTGATCCCTTTAGCCACAAGGGCCACATCTAAATCCCTCTTAAATATAGCTATATCCTACTCACTAAGGATAATTTACAATTTAATGTAAATTACAAACCAAAGCCAATCAACCTACAAACCTGTACATCTTTGGTGTGGGAGGAAACTGGAATACCCGGATAAAAACCCATGCGATCACGTGGAGAACATACACGCTTCATACAGAAAGCATCTGCAGTCAGGATCAAATCCGGCAGCAAATCTACCACTGTGTCATTGTGCCACCCACCCACCCAGACCCCCTCCCTCCCCACCCCACCAGCGGATCTGCAGTTGCAAGTGAAATTTTGTTCTTAAACTGGACTAATGTTGACCAAAAAAAAAACTTGAAGTGCTGGAGTAACTGAACGGGTCAGACATCATCTTTGGAGGGTATGGGTCGGTGACATTTTGGTTGGTACTCTTCTTTTGGCTACATGTCCTCCAGAGACGCTGCCTGGCCCCTTGGTTACTCCAGCACTTTGTAACACATGCTTCTTTTGTAAACCAGCATCTGCAGTTCATTGTGTCTCCAAATATTGACCAATGTTTTCAAGTCATTAACTGACATGGGCGGCACAGTAGCGCAGCGGTAGAGTTGCTATCTTACAGTGCTTGAGACCCGGTTTCAATCCTGACTACAGGTGCTGTCTGTATGGAGTTTGTACGTTATTCCTGTGACCTGTATGGGTTTTTTCTGGGAACCCTGGTTTCCTTGCACACTCCAAGGGCATTGGTTATTCGGCTTGGTGTAATTGTAAATTGTCCCCAATGTGTGTGGGATAGTATTAGTGTAAGGCTGGTCGGCGTGGGCTCGTAAGCAAATGCATTGCTAGCATTTATTTCAAGAGGGCTTGTATACAAAAACAGGGATGTAATGTTGAGGCTCTATAAGGCGTTGGTAAGGCCGCATTTGGAATATTGTGATCAATTTTGGGCACCATATCTGAGGAAGGATGTGCTGACTCTGGAGAGGGTCCAGAGGAGGTTTACAACAATGATCCCAGGAATGAGTAAGTTAACCTATGATGAGCGTTTGTCAGCACTGGTCCTGTATTTTCTGGAGTTTAGAAGAATGAGGGGAAACCTCATTGAAACATACAGAATAGTGAGACACTTGGATATATCGGATGTGGAGAGCATGTTTCCACTAGTCGGATAGTCTAGGTCTAGAGGCCATCGTCTCAGAATTAAAGGATGTTCTTTTAGGAACGAGATGAGGAGAAATGTATTTGGTCAGAGGGCGGTGAATCTGTGGAATTCTTTGCCACAGAAGGCTGTGGAGGCTAAATCGGTGGATATTTTTAAGGCAGAGATCGATAGATTCTTGATTAGTACAGGTGTCAGAGGTTAGGAGGGAGAGATAGATCTTCCATGATTGAATGGGGGAGTAGACTTGATGGGCCGAATGGCCTAATTCTACTATTCTTTATGACCTTACGACTTGGTGGGCCGAAGGATCTGTTTCCGCACTGTACCTTTAAACTCTAAACTAAACTGGGTTCCATAAAAGGGGAAGGATGCAGGATTGGTTGAACTGATTTGAGGGCACAATATATTAGGCGGGATGGAGATTAATGTTTAAAAAGGTTGACAAGATTATGCAAATGTAGACTATTGCTGTCCCATGCAGGATATATAGATACTGACCTGATGTCCTGACCTGGACGAGCCTGCGTTAGAATTCGCACTTCTAGCTCCTCTGTGCCCTGCAACATTAAATTACAAGCAAAGCTAAGAGGAAACATAAGAAACTTGACTAGTGAAGCCACAATTATTTTTCTAAAGGCATTATTGACGAACACACAAAGACAATCTGGAATGCAGCATGTGAAGCTGATTTCGAACAAGAATCCGCAGCCACTTATTATGGGTTTTAACTTCTCTATAATGAATTATTAGATTTGCTGTTTTTTAAAAATTGGCTGCAAAGTTCAGGAATAATTGTGAAATTATACAATGAAACCCAGAAATTAGCATGCGACATTCTTTCTGCCATCATATGCTATTACTTTAAAATAAAATGAATAGGTGCAAAAGAATTTGAAACAAATACTTTATGAAATTCACTAAATGAAACAACCTTGAATATTTAGAAAAACCCCCCAAAACAATTTGTGGCCATGAAGATTCCATTGCATGGGTCACTAGTTAGAGAAGAGGAAATAAAAACAAGCTTGACTAGCTGCTAAAATGGAAACACCGATTATGGTGCTCAAAAAAGCTTAGTAACTATCTATTAACTTACCATGATTAGAAGTACGTCATGCTGCATACGTAAAGAATACCAATATGAAATGAACATGGCAACACTTAGCATCTATCCAAGTCCTCAACTAAAAAGCTCATACATAAAGGAATCTTTGAATAATTCAATTACGTTTTTCCACCAGTCAAACATACTTTACTTACATCATCTGTTTCCCTGATGAGCTCAGTGTCTTCAACCTGTACAACTGCATCTGCTCCACAGGGTATTGGAGCCCCTGTTGTTACACGCATGACCTGTCCAGGCATCACTGTCTGAGTGGGCTGCAAAACCATGTAGAAATAAACAAAAGTCATCTTTGAGATTATTAGACAAACTTTGAAACATTATTCTGTTACACAGATCAACGTAAATCTAAACAAGATACCCCATTTTCTTGGGGAATCATTTAAAACTGACAAAGAACAGATTTTTTCCCCCTTTTCTTGCTACTCCACCATATAATTGGGAATAGAAATTTGGTGTAATTTATGCATCCCCTGTGTTTTCCTAATATCCGCACCTCCTATTGGTGAAGCTTTGCTTCCTCAACTGACCAGCAACACTGTAGTAAAAGATGAGCACTGCGGGTTTATCTCTATCCATGTTCAAGCCAATTATCCTCAGTCATTATCCACTGTTCCTCCACTTCTCTCATTTTGCCACATTTCAATGATGTCCATTCTGAATGAAGCTCAGTGCCCATTAGAATAGTGCGCAACCTGAGCAGTCCTGGCCTACCATCTACCTTATCGGAAGACCCTTGGACTCTTTAATCAGACTTTACTGTACTTTATCTGGCACTGAAATGTTATTCCCTTTATCATGTATGTGTACACTCTGGACGGCTTGATTGTAATCATGGATAGTTTCTGTTGACTGGATAGCGCGTAGCAAAAAAGCGTTTCTCTGTACCTTGGTACACGTGACAATAAACTAACCTAATTAATAAATTCAGAAGAAAAATCAGCTCTTTGCAGAAGGCAATGAAAACAGAGGTTATGTGTTATTCAATATTTTCAGAAGTGAGTTGCAAGACGACTTGGATTTTAAAATTAACTAGACCAAGTGCAGACCCGTTGGGTCTGTTCCCCCAACGTGTGGTTGCAGGGGTGGGGGGGGGGGGGGGCGGCTTGCGGCGTCACACACACTAACTACCACCCCCCCCGCACACATGCTAACTACCCCCCTTGATATTATATTAATATTATTAATTTGCTCATTTTACCCCATAACCGCCCTATCCACTGACGCATAGCCCACGACTCGCAGGCGCGTCTAGAGAGGGGGGGGGGGGATAGAGAGTGAGGCAGAGAAAGGGGAGATACAGAGAGAAAGGGGCAGAGACAGAAGGGCAAGAGACAGAGGGAGAGGGGGGTGGAGGGGAGGAGGAGAGGGAGGGTGGGTGAGGGGTGGATGGTGGGGGGGGGGGAGAGGAGGAGTGAGAGAGATAGGAGAGAGAGAGGGGAGGAGAGAGGGGGAGAGAGAGGGAGAGAGGGGAACTGAGAGGGGGGAAGGGAAGGGGAGAGGGGGGGGATGGGCTGGAGGGAAGGGGGTAGGGGAGGGGTGGAGGGGAGGCGGGAAGGGAGTTTAGCGGAGGGAGGGTGGGGGAGGGCAGGGGGTTGGGGGAGAGGAAGGGGGGAGAGAGAGAGGGAGGGGATGAAGAGAGAGGGGAGAGAGAGAGAGAGAAAGAGAGAGGGAGGGTGAGAGAGAGGGGAGAGGGGCGGCGGCCCGAGCGAGGCACGGAGCGATCTGAGGACGGTGAAAAGCAGTGGGGGGACCAGCCGATCGTGGCTTCCGCCAGCGTGACAGAGACGAGCCGGGCCGGGCCGGGGGGGACAGACGATCGTCCCCTGTGACGGGTAGAGAGCAAAGATCCTATAGGATCTTTGGTAGAGAGGAGAGAGGGAGGAAGGAGAGGGGAGGAGGTGAGAAGAGGAGGGGGGGGGGGGGGAAGGGAGCCGGGCGAGTGAGTGGGATCCCTGGCAACATGTCGTGGGTGGCCTCTCACACCCATAGGACAGCTCTCACGACCATACAGGCTGTATGGTCGTGAGAGGTCTCCAAAGAATCGTAGCGTCTTTCTGGTCGCCGCTGAATTTTCAACGTTTAAAATGTTGGCGATTTATCATGGGTGCAGGCAGTCGCCTGTAAAGGTTGCGTAAGTGGAACAGGTCCTTTATAACCATATAACCATATAACAATTACAGCACGGAAACAGGCCATCTCGACCCCTCTAGTCCGTGCCGAACACATAATCTCCCCTAGTCCCATATACCTGCGCTCAGACCATAACCCTCCATTCCTTTCCCATCCATATAACTATCCAATTTATTTTTAAATGATAAAAACGAACCTGCCTCCACCACCTTCACTGGAAGCTCATTCCACACAGCTACCACTCTCTGAGTAAAGAAGTTCCCCCTCATGTTACCCCTAAACTTCAGTCCCTTAATTCTCAAGTCATGTCCCCTTGTTTGAATCTTCCCTACTCTCAGTGGGAAAAGCTTTTCCACGTCAACTCTGTCTATCCCTCTCATCATTTAAAAAACCTCTATCAAGTCCCCCCTTAACCTTCTGCGCTCCAAAGAATAAAGCCCTAACTTGTTCAACCTTTCTCTGTAACTTAGTTGCTGAAACCCAGGCAACATTCTAGTAAATCTCCTCTGTACTCTCTCTATTTTGTTGACATCCTTCCTATAATTAGGCGACCAAAATTGTACACCATACTCCAGAATTGGCCTCACCAATGCCTTGTACAATTTTAACATTACATCCCAACTTCTATACTCAATGCTCTGATTTATAAAGGCCAGCACACCAAAAGCTTTCTTTACCACCCTATCTACATGAGATTCCACTTTCATGGAACTGTGCACAGTTATTCCCAGATCCCTCTGTTCACCTACATTCTTCAATTCCCTACCATTTACCATGTACGTCCTATTTTGATTTGTCTTGCTAAGATGTAGCACCTCACACTTATCAGCATTAAACTCCATCTGCCATCTTTCAGCCCACTCTTCCAACTGGCATAAATCTCTCTGTAGACTTTGAAACTCTACTTCTTTACCCGCAACCCCACCTATCTTAGTATCATCTGCATACTTACTAATCCAATTTACCACACCATCGTCCAGATCATTGATGTACATGACAAACAACAGTGGACCCAACACAGATCCCTGTGGCACCCCACTCGTCACTGGCCTCCAACCTGACAAACAACCATCCACCATTACTCTCTGGCATCTCCCATTCAGCCACTGTTGAATCCATCTTGCTACTCCACCATTAATACCCAACCATTGAACCTTCTTAACCTTTATGGATGATGTTTCGAGCGGGACTGATTGCAGGGAGCTTGAAAAAAAAATTGAGGGGCGAAGAGTGGGCCGGACAAATTGTGGCTTGCAACAGATTACCTCAGGCGCGTGGGTTCCTGACGTGAGCCCAAAATAAATGCATAGTTGCGGACTGTGAGGCTAGTGAAGGACTTTTGGTGAAAGGGGTGGGGGCGGAAACTGATGCAAGGTATAAACATTGGATTGTCCAATTTTAGTTAACTACATAACCCTCCTCCTCTCCCACCATATACCCATTTTCTTGCCCCCACCTTCCCCTAAGCCCTACCTGCACTCACACCTATTTCTTCCCTCCCCCTGCAAAGCCCCTCCAGCTTCACAGTTTGCAACTCTTCAATCCTTTTGTCTCACACATTCTGTCTTTTCATCTCTGGCCTTTGTCCAACCATCAAAAACATTCCTCACCTGCATCATCCTATTTCCTGGCAGGCTTTGTCCTGCTCCATTTCTCTTCCTGTCTGAAGAACGGCTCTGACCTGAAACGCCTCCTATTCCTTTTCTCCAGAGATGCTGCTTGACCCGCTGAGTTACTCCAGCATTTTGTGTCTATCCTCTTCTCTTCTAGCTTTGTTCCCCACCCCCCAATAATCAGTCTGAGGAAGGGACTCGACATGAAATGTTGCCTATCATAGCAGCGCTGTGTGATCTGCCGTGCTACTGCAGCACTTCTGGTCCTTTTTTCCAAACCAGCATCTGCAGTTCCTTGTTTCTACAATAAATTTACCAGTCGTTAACAGGAAAGTTTTGATTCCTTGTCTTAAATGCTTAGATTAAATTTTATGTAATACTAGGCCATCGGACCCGTTGCGTCCCGTTCCCCCAACGCAATAATCCACCACTCATCCGTTCCCCCAACACAATAGTCCACCACTCACCCATAGCCCCCAACTGCCCCCCACCCACGAGGAAAGTTGTGGAAATAAAACCTCTCCCCTATTCCACCCCCCCCCACAATGAAAACCCCAATCCCATCCCCCCCCAAGGAAAATGCTTGATATGAAACCTCTCCCCTATTCCACCCCCCCACAATGAAACGGGGAGCTCACTTCATCCCACCCCCCCCACCATTGATCACAACTTTTTTGTGTAAATGAAACCTCTCCCTTGTTCCACCCCCCCCACAATGAAAACCCCCACCCCACCTCCTCCCAAGAAATCGAAATGAGATACCATTGTGATGTACCTATTCCCCCAACGCAACTCGTTACCCCAACGCAATATTCCACCACTCACCCGTAGCCCCCAACTGCGCAGACGTGGCTCATACACTCCCCCTTGCCTTCATCCTCCCTCTTCTCTCCCCTCTCCTCCACTACCTCCCTCACCTCTCTCTCCCCCTCACCCTCACCCTCCCTCTCCTTTTCCCAACCCTCAGTCATCCCCTCCTTCACTTCTCCCCTTTCGCACTCCCCCACTAAACACAATGTTTAAATAACATTTCTTCTCCTCCACTCCCCACCTCTCCTTACAAAAATGTAAGAAATCTCTCATTGCACTGGCTGGAGCTTATCCCGACATTGTTGATTGGTAGCTGAGATCCAGATTATGATGTCATTGTTGGGTGGCGGAATGTTCACGGCAGCATATGTAAATGAGATCCCATTGTGATTGGAGGACTGTGAGATCCCATTGTGAAGTCATAGTTACTAACTGCCAGAATCTCCGATCAACTGTCAAGTTATTTTTCTCAAAATGTTTTATTTTTTAACTTGTAAATATCAATAACTTGTGAAATATAACATAAATCTGAACGAAACTTTATACAAACGATCATGGGACAAAGGTGAGTAAGGTGGTGGAAAACTTTTAGCGCTACCGTGTGCCGTTCTGGTGTAGGTCCCAGATAACACACGCATAGATAGATAGATAGATAGATAGATAGATAGATAGATAGAAACAAGGCAAGACTTTTAGTAATATATAGATAAACCTGAAAACTCACCTGGTCACCTGCCTGTGATTCACCAATAATGAATCTATCACCAGGGCCATCAGCAGCTGTAATACAAAATGCAACCATTTAAAGCTGTTCAGATATAATATGCGACTTTAACATGTCACTGTGACCAATAAATTATCTTCACCTCTTACGGCATAGCCATCCTTCACTGACGCTGGAAATGGTGGCAGGTTGTCTTTTGCAAATACATCCTGTGCTAGAACTCGACCCATACCATCTGTAAAACAAATAAACCAGACACCATTAATGGGAAAGACCCAATCAGGCCTGGGCGGTTCCAAATTAATTCCACGCTTTAAATTATTTAAGATGCGTCAGATGAGATTGCACTAAAAATGTGGCAACTGGTCTTGCCATCAGGGACTAATTTGTTATGGTTGCTTTGTGATTATTGCTGGAAATTGTTCTGTAGAGCAGGCAGGATAACACTCAACCATGGTCTGTAAACACACTGGGACTGACCTGTTAAAAACTTTGGTTTTGTCGTATAGCTCAAATAACCTGCTTGAATGTAAGTTGCAGAAAGAAGTCCTGCCAACTCCAGCAGGTCAAATCAAAGAGTATTCATTCCCCAATGAATTGGCTTACACATAAAAAATGACTTGGGTTGGAGGAATAGGTGGATGGTGATAACTGCATGGCCTAGGGTATCAGACAGCAGAATAACACGCCAGCATGAACTGGTTTCTCTTTAACATGTCAGATGTTTAGCTCATTCTGTTCATAATGTTCATGTTGGCTGAACAAAAAAGCTATCAGAAATAATCCAACTTTTCAGGTACTGGTAAGTAGACCATAAGACATTAGAGCAGAATTAGGCCATTCAACCCATCCAGTCTACTCTGCCATTCGATTATGGTTGATCATTTTTGCCTTCTCCACCCCATTCTCCTGCCTACTTCCCACAACCCTTGATACTCTTACTATTCCTGTGGGGATGATCAGCCATGATCACATTGAATGGCGGTGCTGGCTCGAAGGGCCGAATGGCCTACTCCTGCACCTATTGTCTATTGTCTATATTCAAGAACCTATTAATCGCCGCTTAAAAATTCCCAATTAATTGGTCTCCACAGCTGCCCGTTCCAATGAATTCCACAGATTCACCACCTTCTGGCTGGAGAAATTTCTCCTCATCTCCATTCTAAAGGTACGTCCTTTTATTCTGAGGCGATATCCTCTGTATGGAGGTAACATATTAAGGGAGAGCAGAGCAAGAAGCGAGGAGATTGAATTTTAAAGAAGGACATTGTAAAAGATAAAGGAAAAACATGACCAATAAATTCAAATGTATAGCTCCCTAAAAGAGCAAATGGCAGTTGTGAACATCACAATGAAAGACAAACAGCATTTTGGATTGAATTGAAAAGAAAAGGAGCAGAGTTAAGGAGGAAAATATATAGTTTCCAGTTCACTGATCACACTGCATATTAAATGTTCAGCTGGAGGTTATATTCAGCACTTTAAATCGATAGAAAGCATAGGGGATTAAAATGCTAAAAAAGGGAAAATAAAGTCACTAACAGGTGCTTGAAATTCCATTATTGCCTCAACGGAGGAGGCTAACATGAAAGTCAATAGAAGCTTTGAGAAATAAAACAGGAAACACACTGGACCTGGTAGAGTTCCAGTGATAAGGGATCATCCACTTAAATTTGCCGTCAGAAACATGCTAATTATACAGCTATAAAGAGCATTATGTTTCCAGCAACGGAAAGAAAGTTAACACCGTCTTCACGAAACTATGGGGAGACACAGTGGTGCAGCAGCAGTTGCTACTTTACAGCGCCAGAGACCCGGGCTCCATCCTGACGATGGGTGCTGTCTGTACGGAGTTGTACGTTCTCCCTGTGACCGTATGGGTGTTCCCCAGGTGCTCCAGTTTCCTCTTACATTCCAAAGACACGCAGGTTTGTAGGTGAACTGGCTTCTGTAAATTGTCCCTCGTGTGTAAGATAGAACTAGTGTAGGCAGGCATGAGACAGGAAAAAACTGAAAAAAGAGGAAGAGAGATGGGGGTCCAGGGGGCATTGCCCTCTGGTAGGGTTCCAAGGGGCAACGCCCCTAGCGGGGGTAAAAATTATCAATTTTTTGATAATTGCACCTTGAAATGACAGTTTTCTTGCCTTTACCCTTAATTTCTACTGTAATTTTTTTTTATCGTACCTTAAAATAACATATTTTACTTGCTTGTCACTTAATTTACACAGAAAATTTGTGATACTCATACCGAAAATTGATACCAGCTCCGATACGGTAGGCCTAGGGCACAGAGGGAAACCGCTACTCTACATGTGCAGAGCTGAGCGCTAGCCCTAGAGATGCATATGCAAAGACGGTCGGCCCGCACCCTGCGTACATGCCTTCCGCTAAAATCGACTCAGCGGATTCCCAAGCTCTCAATCATCCGCGCAGCCGCTCACTGTCCAGCGGAAAGCCATTTATAGCGGAGATTTAGACATATTTTTAAAAATTAATTTACCGAATTTCAAAATCTGCAGATAAATCTCATGGGTTATGGGCGATCGTTGATTGGTGCGGATTCAGTGGTCCAAAGAGCCTGTTTCCATGCTGTATCTCTAAACTATCTATAAAGCAGCACAGATCAGTGTCTGATACTAGTGTATATTAGGTTCTTCTTATTGGAGTCATCTCTCACAGGTCTATCATATTTATATGACACCATAAAAATGACAGCTTTATTTGACTGAAATAGACCATGTTGCAGAAAATTGCGGAAATAAAGAGAGATTTCAATTTCTTTGAGCTTGGCATCTTTTCAAGTTAATAAAACACAGAGACTCCAAACTGACCTTTGTGAGATTTAATAAACACGACAGTATGGTTACACAAACATGAATTTTTCACATCTTGTGCAGTGTATATGGCACAATATGTAGACTAAGAATGTAGAGATGTTAATTCAAATCCTGTCAGAGCAGCTTGGAATTAAAATGTACCTAATTCAACAAACCTGGATTTTTTTTAATACAGGTCATATCAATAATGTTAACAGCATGTTGCAGCTGTACAAAACATTGATTAGATCACACTTAGAAGTTTGTGCACAGTTCTAGATGTCACACTACCAGAGGGGTTTGATAGTACAAGAGAAAATGTAGAAGAGGTTCAGAGGATGTTGCTAGAATGGAAGGCTGTAGATGTAAGGAGAGATTGGATAGGCTGGATTTATTCTCAATTGAACATGGGAGGCTGAGGGGATGGCCTTATATATTGTAAAATCACAAGGGGTGCCAGAAACCTGAGCGATCCTGACCTCGGGTGGTCTGTGCGGAGTTTGTGCGTTCTCCCTGTGACCGCGTGGGTTTTACTCCGGTTGCTCCGCAGTTTCCTCCAACATTCCAAATATGTGCAGCTTGTAGGTTAATTGGCTTCTGTAAATTGCCCTTATGTGTAGAACGCGAAAGTGGGATAACGTGGAGCTGATGTGCGGGTAATTGGTGCTCAGCACGGACTCAGTGGGCCGAAGGGCCAGTAGCCACACTGTCCCCCTAAACTAAACTAAAAATGGGATAGTCAGTCTGAGGGTGGTGGTTATCTGGAACAAACTGCCAGGAAGTGGTAGAGCCAGATACAATTACAATGTTTAAAAGGCGTATGGACAGGTACTTGGTTAGGAAAGGCATAGAGAAATACAGGCCTAATCCCGCCAAATGGAATTAGTGTAAGATGTGCATCATAGTCAACATGGAAGAGCTGGCCCTAAAGGTTTCTGTTTCATTGATCCTATGATTTAATGAAATTACTGAATTGTGATTAAAAACTCATGTGATTCCCTCATGTGCTTAAGGAAGTTTACTGCCCTGAACAGATGTGGTCTCAATGCAATCCTGGATGGACAACAATGCGCCTGACACTTGACTGCCTACTGAGATGGTTCAGAAACCACTCAGCAGATGTAAAAAAACACCATTAGCTCGCAAGCTAAGGCAGTTGAAGAAGACAGATTCCCTTTCATTAGCGAAGGGCAATGATTCCTGGCCTTGCCAATGATATCCACAACGTATGAATGAAAAAAGAAACTCTTTTGCCAACTGAAGTAGTATAAATATCAATCTAATGCCTTCTGCAAATGTGATTATGTAATAAGCTAAACTCAGTTATTTACTGGATTTGATTTGATTCACTGAATGAGGGGCTCACCAGTAAAACAAAAATAAACGGAATAACCCAGCAAGTTTGTTGTATCAGAACATGGTCAAATAAATGTCAGTCGATAGTCTGCCCCATGTGAAAGGAGACAGCGAGTTTGAGACAGGAAAGAGACAGTCCAAGTGAATTTGAGGGCAGGGTGAAAATTTAAAGTAAAGCTGGATCTGAAGAGTCTTGAAATGTCACCTCTCCTTCTACAGATGCTGCCTGACCCGCTGAGTTACTCCAGCACTTGGTGTTTTACTCAAGTTTATTGTTTCAATCCCCAAGCATATTGGTGACTATTTCAGGCAAAAGGAGCCCACGGTGTTGCCAAGTTATGGTTGTCACCCAGGTAAATTGATGAAGTCAACACATCCTTTCTTTTCAAGCAAGACCTCAAAAGTTGTGACCACTATTTGTACTCTAACAACCTAATATTCACTTTACTGAATGCTCAGCTAGCCGGAACTGTGCCTTGTTGTTGACATCAAGGAGTTCTTATTATAAACTTAGAAAATTACATTACTATATGCATGATTGCTGACACATAGTTTCTATAGAGAATAAAGCAAATCATTTTGATAGCCCATATGAAGTGGAGGAGGAAAAGATAATTAAACTTACTATGGGTTTAATTATGAGGACATAAAAAAACGAGCTTTCATAATTAGACAGATGTCATCCAAATTTCCTCACTCGTTTGTTTTTTCTCGCAAAATATCCTCAGTTGAACTTCAAGTCCACTGGCTTCAGAACATCTCCAATGAATATGGCAGTTTGTTAAAATAAGATGATAACGGGCTGGAATGAATACAAGAGATGAAATATAAAATAATTTTTGCTGTCATTCAATTTATAGTCCACGTTTTTTACATTTGAACCTGCTACTGATATGGACAATTTCATTTCCTGCATAGTCAATGTAATTTCAATGTCACTTATGCAAGACATTAGCCTGGAACTTCTTGTGTTCCCCATACCTCTACCATCTATTTGGAATGCATTTGGAGTGCTTCTTTCAGAAGCAACTTAGTCCACCCCACCTTCAATCTGATCAGTGTGCAGGGACTTATTGTTGTAACTTTATGAGACTTTTTAAAGGGGAAACCAGTGGATATAGTATATCTGGATTTTCAAAAGTCATTTGATATGATCCACAAATAATAGTTAAGTAAAGTAAGGGGGCTTGTGATAGTGGGTAAAATACTACAGCTTTGGTTAAAGGACAATATAGACAGCTTGATTGTAATCATGTATAAGAAAGAACTGTAGATGCTGGAAAAATCGAAGGTAGACAAAAAAGCTGGAGAAAATCAGCGGGTGAGGCAGCATCTATGGAGCAAAGGAATAAGCGACGTTTCGGGTCAAACCCATCTCCAGCTTTTTAGTCTACCTTGTAATCATGTCTAGTCTTTTTGCTGACTGGATAACACGCAACAAAAAAGCTTTTCACACATGACAATAATAAAATAAACTAAACTAAAAAACAAAGAAACAGGGACTTTTCCCACTTCAAGATGCTGTTGCTGATGAAAATTCACATACGTTCAAAAACCAGAATTAAACGTTTCCAACTCTGCATAAGTAATAATGTAAGGTGTGAAACTAAGGTATAAAGAAGCGACAAAAAGGGACACTGGCAAGTAAACCAAAGAAGGTGGAGGACATTATGGGAATATGTACAGTGGCGCACTTTGGTTGGAAGAATACAAAAAACAGAATATTTTTGAAATGGTGAAGCTCCTTCAGGTTCAGACAATGCAGAATGCAGACACACAGATAGAGCAAGTGATTTGGAAAATAAATAGTGTGTTGACCTTGAATGAAATGGGGTTGGTGTACAAAAATAAAGCGGTCATGTTTAGGCGATACTACATTCAGATTACTGTGTGCAATGCACATGGAAGCAGATGCTGGGTTTAGAATTAGTACATGTTAGCAGTTCTTGGGATGAGGGGCTTCTCCTACAAAGACCAAATGAGAAAGCTTGTAAACTTACAGGAGTTTACAAGAGTGAAGGGAAATCATACGCAATTCTGAGAGACACGATAAATTTTAGATGCTGAAATCTTGAGCAAAAAAAGCAAATCTTGGAGGAACTCAGCAGGTTAAGGGGCTGTCCCACTGTGGCGACCTAATCTGCGAGTTCAGAAGAGTTTGACCTAGACTCATACTTGCAGCAAGGGCAACACGCGGTCCTAGGAGGTCTTTGTAACTCTCCTTCATGCTCGAGAGTAGTCCCCGCGTACTCGAGGCCTCAGCTAGGTTGCGGCGTATTTTTCAACATGTTGAAAAATGCCCGCGAATAAAAAAAGGTCGCCATGGAAAAAAAATCGATATTTTTTTTACTCGTAGGTTTAGTCGAGGTAGGTCGGCATGTTATTCGTAGGTAATCGAGAGTAGTCGAAGATAATCGAAGATAGTCGAAGGGAGGACGAAGGAGGTCATCTTCACTCTCCACTATTCGGTGTCCAATTTTCCTGAAGCTAGTCGAAGCTGGTCTTCGACACGGTTCACAGGGAGAACATACAAACTCCGTACAGACAGCACCTATAGTCAGGATTGATCCTGGTCTCTGGCACCGTCAGGCAGCAACTCTATCGCTGCGCTATTGTGCCGCCCCTAACTCCTATGATCTTATACACCACTATAAGATCACCCCCTCATCCTCCTGCGCTCTAATGATTCAGGGATGTGGTGATCATGTTGAAAACTTTTCGGTGCCAGTGGCGAAAATTGTGGGTTGTCGTAGGTACTGTCATTGGTTGTCGCCAGGTTAACGAAGGTTGTCGCCAGGTTAACGAAGGTTGTCGCCAGGTGACGTAGGTTGTCGCCGGTGCTGACTTCGGAGGATTCCATTGTCCTAGTTGCAGGCAGTCGCCTAAAGAATTGCCTAAGTGGGACAGGCCCTTAACAGGGCTGAGGTTGATAAGCATTTGGTACTTTCCCATTCAATGCTAGACTCCATTTGGGAAAAGCGATGGTGAGAACTCTTCAGGACGTTTAATACTTGCACGATCCCACTGGAGTCACAAAATTGCTAACACATGGAACTTCTGGCTTTTTTCAAGAAAAACCTAGTCAATAAAATCATTACTAAACTGCAGAAACTAGAAAGTAACTGCAAGTGTTAGTTTATACCGAAGATAGATACAAAATGCTGGAGTAACTCAGCGGGTCAGGCAACATCTCTAGAGAAAACGAATGGGTGGTGTTTTGGGTAGGGACCCTTCTTCAAGGTTAAGAAATATCTTGCAATTGGGGCAGCAGTGTATGGTGGGAACAGCAAGAGGAGAACAGCTGAAAGAAGACATAGGATAATGGCCCCAATCTTCACCCATTTAGCCCATACTGACAGGACCCAGGCTTCTTGGTACAAACCACAAGCAGCTTTGATAGTAAAAGCTAAATACATACAGTAGATTCATCACTTATGTGCACCTTAATATACTGTGTGCCCACAGGAACATTCAGGATTTGTTTCAAAGGATAGTGGATGATCAAAGATTTCCTTCATGCTGTTTATACCACTGAGGAAGACTAATTGATTTTTATTTAACCCATTTGTCACAGTTAAAGCTACAGCTGCGGCCCAATAATGTAATTGCAACTGAATATGTGACTCAAGTCTTTAGAGAAATGCCTTTCTGCTTGCTTGGAGACGCTGGTCAAAATGGAATACAGAGGCATTCAGAGAGCACACTGGTACAAAAGTCACCTGATAACTATTCCACCTTCAACATATCCTCTGCATTATCATCCTGAGAGACAGATCATTTGGATTTTTTTTCCCTCAGTCATTGCATAGGGCTTTTGGAGTCTCATACGTGCCAATTGCAGCACGAGCACGCCGTGTGTCACCCTTGCCGTTCCAGGTTAAGACCACTCAACCATCCTTCATCAAATTACTCGTTGTGGATTATTGCCAAATGATCATGAAATGCAAATATTTATTTTTCCCTTTGTTCCTATCTCTGGAAAAGGTGAATTTTCAGGAGTTTCTGGTTTTAGTCAGAGTTCTACAATAAGGAGTATTTTGTTTTCTCTCTTGTATTTCTCTGGATACGTGATGCCATACCAGCAAGCATTTTAAGAAAAGGACACAAATAAATTATCTCAAGGTGACACACCAACTTCAGATGTTGGGATTTTGTTTTATTAACACCACAATGTAATTTGCATAGATATACTGGGAGCTGTATCTTGACCTTAAAGCTTGATGATTTGTGAGTTGATGTGTCCCTGCTTGGTATCAGCAAATGATCTGATTATTAAGTACTTTTCTTCGGAAAATAAATCTTGGGTCGGTAAAGTAATATGTCGACCCAATGATAAATGTACACAGACAGCATTTAGCACCTAGATATATTTAGCAATATAAGCTCAGCAGAGAGACTCTTCACAAAAAAAAAACATTCTTTATACACTCAGAGAGACTTAAAAAATTCCAAGAAATTTATTTGCTGTTATTTTCATTTAATTTAAAACATGTTATGAATCATGGGATCAATCCATGCATGAAGCAGCTTGAGATTCACATTGGATTTTTGTACCAATGTCAATCATGCTTTTGATACCGTTAAAAAAAATGCCAACGGATCATTTACCACTAAGCTTAAAGATTTAGTCATGACAATAATCTCTGAAAATAATCAGGCAAATTATGTCACTGTGCACCAAATGGTCTCATGTTATTCATTTGTTAAAATTGTGGCAGTTTTAGTTCAAATGTACGAGTTGAGGAATACATACGAATACCATCTCAGTTTATCTCAGACATAAGCATGATATGAGGCATCTTTGTGTTAAAAATTTAGGAGTCTGTTTATTTGTTTGGAAACTTTACTAAATGTGTTTAATTCGGAACACTTGTTAAAAATTGTTGCAAGATAATTCATTTATACGGAGGGGGATGAATCATTAGCTTTATGTGTGGGTTGTTTTAAAATGAATTCTAAAGCTTCGGTTGATATGTGGTAACTTGTGCATCTTGAATCTTGGCATTAAATGACTTAACAAAAATGTTCCAAGTTCTTCTTAGGATGTTTGGACTGAAGTTAATGCAATTAAGATTTAAAATCGCTTGAAAATCTGCTTGAGAAGGTAGCTAGTCTTGGCTTTAATTATAGCAATATTAGATATTTTCTCAACAAGAAATCTGGCAATTACTGAGGTTTATGACTATATTCATCATATTTCTGTTTAATCACACAAACCTAGCATGTACTGATGTTCTGTTAGTTGAATTCACACTGTGCTTAATTTTACAAAGCTTGTTATTGGAACCTGATAGTTGTGTCACTGTTTCTTTTTCAAAATAACATTAATCAGAAACATTGTGGAATATCAAATGAGGAATGTTGACAATTAAACCAGAAGAGGCAAGGAAGCAATGGAATATTTTCTCAGATTATGCTGGAACCTAGGAAACCATTCCAAACATGTGAAAATAGTGGTTTCATGGCAGTGCAACAAAGGAATCCTTTGTAAGTGTAGAGAGTTCAACCAGAGGGAATATTTGGTTGAGTTTATGCAAGTATTCATGAAATAGCACACGGGATGGCATACTTCCAGGTATAATGGAGTGTTACAGGTCACATGATCCAACAGCTTTTTAATCTTTATTATTGGGAAAATAATTGTAAAATATTATTGTAAAAATAAAATAATGACGCTGACCAATGTTTTATTAAAAATTCATTATCGTCACAGATTTTCTCTCAGAACATAGAACAGTGCAGCACCAGAGCAGACCCTTCGACTTGTAATACCTGTGTCAAACATGATGCCAAGCTAAACTAATCTCACCTGCATGTACATCCCTCCATTTCCTGCACATCCATGTGCATATCTAAAAGCTTCTTAAATGCCATGTCATATCAGCCTCCACCAGGCACCCACAACCCTCGGTGTAAAAAACGTGGCCTGCATATCCCCTTTAAACTTTACCCTTTTCACCTTAAAGCTATTCCCACTAGTCTTTGACATTTCCTCCATGAGGAAATAAAAGTTCTGACTGTCAACCTTATCCATGCTCTCATAATTCTATATACTTGTCAGGGCTTCCCTCAGCCTCCAACGATCCAGAGAAAACAATTAAGTTTGTCCAACCTCTCCTTTTTGGTAATAGCCTCTCATACAGGAAACATTCTGGTAAACCGCCTCCACAACCTCTCTAAAGCCTCTCTAAAGCCTCCAAATCCTTCCTGTATTGGGTGACCAGAACAGAACACAACACTCCAAATGTGGCCTAACCAAATTCCTATAAAGCTGCATAATGACTTCCTGACTCTTATACTCAATCCCCTGACCCAGGAAGGCATGCATACCATGTGCCTTCTTTATTACTCTATTTACTTGTGTTCCACTTTCAGGGATCTATGGACTGGGACCTCAAGATCCTTCTGGATATTAATGCTGTTATGGTCTTTCCATTAATTGTATACCTTCCCCTTTCATTCAACTCCCCATAATGTAGCACTTCACACTTTGTTGGATTAAACTCCATCTTCCATTTCTCTGCCCATTTCTGTAACTGATTATATCCCTTTGTATACTTTGACAGTCTTCCGCACAGTCCATAACTCTAGCAATCTTGATGTCATCTGCAAACTTACTAACAGTCTACATTTAAGTCCAAGTCATTTATATATATCACAAACAACAGAGGTCCCAGCACAGATCCCTGCAGAACTCCACTGGTCACAGACATCCAGTCTGAATAATGCTCTTCCACCACAACCCTCCATCTTCTATTAGTTAGCCAGTTCGGAATTCATACGACAAAGTTACTACTGTATGAACCCCATGTAACTTAATCCTCTGGATCAGCCTACCATGGGGAACTTTAATCAAATGCCTCACTTAAATCCATCTAAACAATGTCCGCCACCCAACCCTCATTGATCATCATCATCACCTCCTCAAAAAACCCAATCGTCAGAAAGCCCTGACCTTCCACGTACAAAGCCATGTCGACTTTCCATAATTAGTCCATTCTCTTCCAAACAGATGTAAATCCTATGCTGTAGAATCCTCTCCATTAGTTTCCCTACCATTGACGTAATGCTCACTGGCCTATAATTCCCTGGATTCTCTCTACTTCCCTTCTTTAACAAAGGAACAACATTAACTACTCTCCAGTTCTACGCTTGTGGCTAGAGACAGTGCAAAGATGCCAAGGCTCTTGCAATTTCCACTCTTGCCTCTTAATAACCTGGGTAGATCCCATCAGGCCCTAGAGATTTATCCGCCTTATTACTTTTCAAGAGTTGATTTCAAACTGCCCTTGCATATTCCCTACACTGATCTCACTCTCTTCCGTCCTTCTCCTTGGTGCAAAGTAGACAAAAATGCTGGAGAAAATCAGCGGGTGAGGCAGCATCTATGGAACGAAGGAATAGGTGATATTTCGGGTCGACACCCTTCTTCAGACTGAGTTGACGTTTCGGGTCGAGACCCTTCTTCAGACTTGACTCGAAATGTCACCTATTCCTTCGCTCCATAGATACTGCCTCACCCACTGAGTTTCTCCAGCATTTTTGTCTAACTTCGATTTTTCCAAAATCTGCAATTCATTCTTAAACAGATGCAAAGTATTCGTTTAGTATCTCCCCAAACCCTTGGACTCCAAACACAAATTCCCCCCTTTGTCCTTGAGTGGTGCTATCTTCCCGCCGGTTATCCTCTTGCTTTTAATGTAGGCATAAAAACCCTTGGGATTTTCTATAATCTTCAAAGCCATTTCCTGGCTACATTTTGCCCTCCAAATCTGCTGCTTGAGTTCTTTTCTACTTGTTTTATATTCCTCAAAGACCGTCTGATGTTGAATAATATGTCTAACATATCTGCTACGTGATTACTTCTTGTCAAGGTTTGAAGGTGTTTAGTTTTGTCAAAAAACTATGATGACTAGAAACATTTTTACGTCCTGATTATTAAAATGGGGATTGAGAAGCAACTCTTCAATTATAGTAGGGGGATTATTTTGATCAATAATAATAGTGTGGTTCTCAACAGCAAGCCCGTGTGCGCGATTTTGGCGCCGTTTAGAGGGGGGCAGGTTTAAAACGCGATTTTCTCTAGGCTGTTCAAATCGCGGTTTTTCAGCCTAGTTAATTATTAACGAAAAATCGCTGGAAGATTCCCTCGCTTGAGCTATTATTAGTTTTAAGGGCTTTCCTTACTTGTTATAGTAGTTTAAAAATTAACCTCTAAACCCCCGACCGCCGACAACGGGCCGGATCTCATACAGGGGAAAACGGAAGGTAGGCTGTTTATTTTTACGTTAAAAGGGCTTCTTAAGATCCCTTTATACAAAGTTTAAAGTTGCGAGTAGCTCATTTTGGGCCCATTATATCCGCAGTATTTTTCTGGGCATTTGAGGCACAAATCCACCGCAATGTGAACGTTCTAAACCAGCGCGTTCACAGGATCCCACTAGAAAGCTGATTTAAATGGACTTTAATTTACAGCAATTAAACACTAAATTCCTTCCATTTGGCCTATAAATTAATGTAAATGAGATTTAAAAATCATGTTTTATTGTGAATTATTTGTGAATATTATTTGGACACTTAGGCTATTTTAAAATGTTAATCATTTATTAAGAAATAGATAGATGTTTAGATCTAGTAATTGAAGTTTGGAATTAGCTACAATTGGGTAACTAACTAATTATATGCTTTAATTTCAGGTCATCCAAGTAAGATTATTTTATATTTGTTTCAGAATGCTTCAATCTATGATAACTGAAAATTTCATTCAGTTCCCTTAATTTTTAAGAAAGTTATGGGCTTTTGACTGTCCACGATCACAGCTTTTTTGTTATCTCCATAGAAAATCAATAGGGAACAAGATGCTAATTTCCGAGTATGAAAATGGCCATAACTTTTTAAATACTTGAGATATGAAAGTGAATTAGGTGTCAAATTAAACTTATTTTTATGCTTTATCTGATGGGATAAATTGCAGACTTGATTTTTAAAATCTCAAAACTTTGTAACATTGCTACCTTCTGTCATGTTTCCCCAAATGTCTGTGCTCCTATTGATGCCAGGTCAGGCAGTGTATACGCCTGCAGATTAATAATTTCCCAAGTTGTGAAATCTGCCTGTTCGATTATGCAAGTTGAAGTCGGACAGAAGAAATTGCTGACAACAGAACAATTAAGTTGACTTTTTAAATTTGATTTGTTATTAAATGTAAGTGTATCGGGTAAGATCACACTATGGCGACTCCCCAGCTACTGTTGGGTAGTTGGAATCCTTACTACTTTAACCATAATCCTCTACACTTCCCTGTGATTTATCAACATATATACTCCTGTATCTCCTATTGATTGTAGGGAGGCCAACAACATAATTTCAGAAGATCATTCCTTTTTTTGAATCTAAACTCTACCCATGTGGTCGCATTTCAAGGGCTTTCGAAGACAACCCCCCTCATAAGTGGAATAAAGATCTCCTTGATAATAATGCAATGTCCCCTTCCCTGAGACATTCTACCCCTGCCATTAAGCTTGAAACTTCTAAACTCTGGATTGCTGAGATGCCAAGCTTGCCCATTTTTGACTCCTGTGATATGTCTCAGTGATTGAAACAATATCATATTCCCATGTGCTGATCAATGCTCTAAGTTCATCAACCTTACCAATCAGGCTCCTTGCATTAAAATAGATGCATTTTAGTCTTCCACTTTTTCCACATGCCTTATCGTGCTTATTTAATAATCAATTTGTAAATAAGATTTCATTCAGATAAAGATTTTCTCGGATTTAGGAATTCAAGGGAAATATTTGCTAAAATACAAATTAAAGCTGCCAGGCACTAGCATATTTGAACAAAATGTACACTGATTTTTTTTTGATATGTGACATGATCAAACTTAACAGGTAATTCTAACTTCAAAGGAAAATGTTGGCGGCTCTCAAGTTAATTTCTCATTCCCTGCCTTCCCATGAAGGTGACCTGACAGAACTAAAAGAGCTCATTGAACTTCTTGGCACCAGACTATAGAATACAAGTTTTCTGAGGGGAAAACCTATCACAGCAGTCAAATTGCTCAGATGTTGAATAATATATGTCTAACAATTCTGCTATGCGATTACTTCTTGTTAAGTTTTGAAATTTCTTCACATTTCAGTTAATCCTACAGCATCTTTACTGAATTCCATTTGAGTTTTCAAGATTACTGATGCATGACAATTCCACTGCATCATGTTATTGCAAAAATAGAGCTAACAATTCAGCTTGGACAAAAAAACAAAACAATGAATTCCACTTATAGAGCATCTGAAAGATATGGGGGTGAAATCAAACTCAGTAGCACTCATTAGACAAAAAAAAAATAGAAGCAAGGAACTGCAGATGCTGGTTTACAAAAAAAAAAGGACAGAGGGCTAGAGTGACCCAGCGGGTCAGACATCATCCCTGGAGAACAATGATTGCTGATGTTGCAGGTCGGAACCCTTCTTCAGATAAAAATAGTATCTGATGTGCAAATTTCCACTTGTCAAGGTGATTGCCAAATCGAGGAGAACAAACAATATTTCATTCTCTCTTTGCAGAGACAAGCAGGCAGATGGAACAATGGACTTTTGAACAATTACAACTATTGTGCAGCTTGCCATTAACAGTACAGGTTACACTAAGGCTCCTGCATAGCATCTCTGTACTACAACAGAATCAAAAGATATTCCACACTCTCAACATTCAGCTGGTATGAAACTAGAGACAGCAATATCCTGTTCTTAATTATGCCCTGTAATGTCTTAATTATGCTTCAGACCATTGCATTAGCTACATTTGAGCTACCATAACAAATCAAAAGGTGGTTACCGGGAGACTTGGGCTATCCGTTAAACATGGCTCCTGGCAGTGGTGCACGACGCAATCACACATGAACAGAATGGATGCAGTGAAAACCATCCTGCTAAGCATAATAAAGCAGACCACGCTTTCACTGCCTGGAGGAACTTCACCATGCTCATCAGAGTAGTTGTCAACATTTTCAGAGGTTTTTGCATGCTGCACAGTCATTTACATCATAAAAGTACAAATGCTGTCACAATCTAAAGAATGAGCAGAGGAGGCAGATGAAGACAGTGAAGTTCGAGGAAGGAAGAAAGAAAGCAACACGGAGTATTTTTTTTGGTCTGCTTGTTAAAGGAAAGCTTACTGTACCTCGGTTTAAGTCATTTCAGATACCCAAGAAGTAAAATTTGACAAAACAGTGCTGGGAAAGTGAGAAGACAAGAATGACAGACATTCTGTGACTTGATTTCAAACGCAGTCAGAAGCTCAGAGCCAAACATTTGCCATAGAGGAATGCAGAGGTGGAACCTACAAGTGATATGACACTTAACATGTGGTCTTAAGTCGGAATAAGGATGAAGCAAGCGCAGACGTCAGCTTGTCAAAGGGCAAGGTTACGCAATAGTTCTGTGATGGCACACCTAGATGACAGGACAACCAATAGAGAAAAATTAATTAAATGTTTGATGCATTCTGAAGGGATGCAATATGTGGGCTACTTTTCCCTGTTAAGGGGCTTGGAGGAGTTCAGCCCCAACTAGGCACAGAACTTTGTGCAGAGTTTGGAGGTCATACTTTCCAGGATGCAAGGTCTACAAACATGTGAATGGACCACCTACATATTGGAAAGGAGTGTGGGAGTACTTTCGCTGGAAGGACTGCAATTGTTCAACGTGGCTCACCTCCATCTACCCAAAAGCAATGAGGGATGGGCACTAAATGCCGGCATTGAGAAGACATTGTAATCTGTTAAAATTCCCTCAATTTGGATAAGTTCCAGATGTTTGAGGTTTGGACAATCACAGATGTATTGCTACTACTTAAGAACGGAGTGAGGCAGAAATCAGAATATGTAGGTTTGTTAGCTTACCATTAGTCTTTGGGAAAATCACATTTAACACATTGATGTATGTGGGATCTTGGGTTCCAAGTCCATAGCTTCCTGAAAGTAACAACACAAGTAGATAGAGTGGTAAAGAAGGCGTACGGTATGTTTGCCTTCATTGGTCGGGCATTGAATACAAGAGTTATGTGGCTGCTTTATAGGACTTTGGTTAGGCTCATTTGGAATAATGTGTGTACTATGGTTGCACCAATACAGGAAGGATCTGGAGCTTTGGAGAGGATGCAGAAGAGGTTTACCGGAATGCTGCATGGATTTGAGAGTATTAGTATAAGGAGAGGTTGGACAAACTTGGATTGTTTTCAATGGAGCTTCAGAGGCTGAGGGGAGTCCAGATAGAAATAGATTAAAAAATGAGATGCATCGATAGCATAGACGGTTAGTACTGTTTTTTCAAAGGTAAAAATGTCAAAGAGAGCATAACTTTAAGTTGAGAGGGGCAAAATTTAAAGGAGATTTCCAGGGCAAGTTTTTTTTTGCACAGAGAGTGGTGGGTGCCTGGAACACGCTGCCGGGGGTAGTGGTGGAGACGGAGTTAATAGTGGCATTTATAAGGCTTTTAGATAGGTACATGGATATGCGGGGAATGGAGGGATATGGATCATAATCATATGTAGGCAGAGATTAATTTAACCTGATATCATGTTAAGCATGGATATTGTGGGCTGAATAGTCTGTTTCTGTGCTGCACTGCTCTATGTTCAAATTTGCAGGGGTTCTTTGAGGATGTAACAAGCAGCATAGACAGATGAATTGAGTGTATTTGGATTTTGAGAAGACATTCAACAAGGTGTCATGCTAAAGAATAAGAGTACATGATTGGGGGTAATATATTGGCATGGACAGTGATTGCAAACTAACAGGAAATAGGTAGGAAAGAACTGCAGATGTTGGTTTAAATCAAAGGTAGAATGAAGAATTCTAAGGTAGAAAGAATTCAAAGGTGGAATCAGACTGAAGAAGGGTCTCGACCCGAAACGTCTCCCATTTCTTCTCTCCAGAGATGATACCTGTCCCTCTGAGTTACTCCAGCATTTTGTCTCTAACAGGAATTAGGGTTATTTTTGGTTTGTAATCAGAAATGAGAGGTGCCACAAGGATCAGTGCTGGGATCTCAACTATTTACTATCTGTATTAATAATTTGGTTAAAGGGACTGTGTCTAGTGCAGCCATGTTTATTTATGAAACAAAGATATGTAGGTAAGAAAGTCGTTAGAGGAACACAAATAAGCTGCAAAAATATATAGCTAGATTAAGTGTGAGCAAGAAGCTGGCAGGTGTAATGTGGAGAAATGTGAGATTATCCATTTTGGAAATAATGGAAGGAATATGAATAAGCAAATGGCTATTTACCTGAACTGAGACTATAAAATGTCATGCTATAAAGGGATGCAGGGGTCCTAGTGCCTGAAATAAAAAAGTTGGCATACAAGTAGATCAAATAATTAGAAAAGCCAATTGGATGTGGGGTTTTTCTGTAAGGCATATTGCGTGTAAGAGTAGAGGGGTTTTGACAGGTAATGAGAGTACTACAGAGCTGCTAACTCTCACGCATTGAGTGTGAGAATCACGCATTTTGCCCAATTCTCACGCTCTCACGTTGATCACAAATTTCTCACGCTCTGTCGTAAGAAATTCTGTGATCAACGAGAATTTCAAAACAATTATCAACTAACTTGATCGAACCGTCACACACCTCCAAACCATGTCCCCTTGCAAATTTACATTGAAAGACACGGACCGGGCAGTGAATGAGTGTCACCCAGCGCAGCAAGTAAGGCCATGTCCTGCTCCCGGCGGCAGTCGGAATTTAAGGATTTGCGGGAAGCGGCTGACAAGAGCGAGGCCGGCGAGCGGCAAGAGAGAGGTACATGGGCCGCGGAACCGGGGGGGCTGGGGGGCACTTTTTTGGCTAGACATGTTTCAATGTCTCCGCCTTTGGACGAGGCGCTGCTGTGCTCTGAGCAACGTGGTCGTGGGTGTTGGAGAGCCAGGGTGGAGGGAGGGATGGAAGCAGAAGCAGCGGCGGCGGCAGATGTGGACTGGGAACTGGGGCTGTCGAGTGTTTGCCGGGCTGGCGAGTCGCTCGCTGCAACTCCGGCCATGGAGCATCCTCGGTGTAGGAGACCCGGGCCGTCGGAAGCGTTGCGCCGCTGCCGTGAGAGTCTCTGTGCCCAATTCGCCCTGGTGACCGACATGGACCAGACTGGGTAAAAGCAGTGGAAGATAGTGGCCTTCAAATGGGGGTGGTTAGAGAAAGCATCCTGCTTGCCTGGTAGATTTACACTTACTGTTCCCGGTGTTGGGGGAGTTCAGAACCAGGGGTCACTGTTTAAGAATAAGGGGTAGGTCATTTAGGACTGAGATGAGGACAAACATTTTTCACGCAGAGAGTTGTGAATCTGTGGAATTCTCTGCCACAGAAGGCAGTGGATGTTTTCAAGAGAGAGTTACATTTAGCTCTTGGTGCTAACAAAATCAAGGGATGTGGGGAAAAAACAGTAAAGAGGTACTGATTTTAGGTGAACAGCTATGATCATATTGAATGGCAGTGCTGGCTCAAAGGGCCAAATGGCCTATTCCTGCACCTATTTTCTATGCTTGAGTATATGGCAATAACTCAACCACTTGATTTTGAAGCATTCATGCATGGTGGAGGTATAATTTAGTCATAGAGTGATACAGTGTGAAAACAGGCCCTTCGGCCCAACTTGCCCATACCCGCCAACATGTCCCAGCTACACGACCTGCTTTTGGTCCATATCCATCCAAACCTGTCCTATTCATGTATCAGTCTAACTGTTTCTTAAATGTTGGGATAGTCCCTACCTCAACTACCTCCTCTGGCAGCTTGTTCCATGCACCCACCACTCTTTGTGTGGAAAAAGCTACCCCTTAAAAATACTTCGAACAAAAAACATTGAAATCATTCTTCTACAATGCACTAAAACATGATTTTAATACATCAAATTTCAAAAGGTCTCTACCGTGGGAGGTGGGGGGGACACCCCCCCCCCTCCCTCACTCCACCCTCGCTGGGTACCCCAAGGCCAGTGATCAGTGATTGCTCAGCTCCCCCACTTTCAAAAATGCTCCACGGCCCCTGGTTCAGACGGAGAGTACTGGCAGATGTGAGCGGGGAACTGAGGCCAGTTGTCCATGATGTCCGGATCCCAATGCCCAGCGCTTCATGTTTTACAGTTGGCTAATGTTATTGATTTGTAATTAGCCTGATTTGTAATTAGTTGACAAAACCTTAATTTATTAATCCGGAATATCCAGGGGGATGGGATAAGTGTAATATTAAAATGACATGCAAGGTGTCAGGCTGTCTGTCACAAAATACAGCCCCGATAACCCATTATTTCCTTCAGTTAAATATTGGGAAGGTAGCACAATTGTAATTTGCCACTCAACTATTATGTTTGTTTACCACACTGCCTATTTCTAACCCCCCCAAATTCCTTTGACAGGATGAAAAGAAATCCCCAATCTCATTGTTTTATTAATTGAACATGTAGATGAACATCCTCAAGGAGTGTAATCAGATGGAAACTGATTCAGATGCAATGTTTAAGAGCTTGTTCAAAGAAGGGGCATGTTTTAAAGGAGTGACAAAGATACTTGCAGAGGAATGCGTGAGGAGGTTATTATTTGTCTTTAGTTTTAGCTTGAACCAGGACATCTGAAGATTCAAAGTTTAATATAGGAATTGTGCTGATACTGACTCCAACCAACCACGTAATGAATATCATCCATTCCGGAGGTTTTATTTTTCTGATGTCATTTAAACCACTTGGATTTCAATCACTTCAATGTAAAAGTAATTGGGAATGGGGAGCATTGGATCAAAAATTTGCCCTTGGTACATATTAACTGTAATATAATAATGTATGCATGTTGGTTGGTGCAATCAAAACAAAGATCTTTTTATCATTGTTGTGTTATGAATACCACAGAAAATATTATGTACTCTCAAGATCACATTCAATAAATATATATTGTTATTGGACTTTACATTTCAGAATATATATTGTTATTGGACTTTGCATTTCAGAAAAGTCCCAGCTGAGAGGAAGACAGCAAAATACTGAAAATATTGGGGGTGAAAATTACTTCAGGACAGTTTGTTAGGAAAATGAAGGAAATGGTAACTGAATACATACAGCTGAGTGAGTATAATTTTATGGATGAGAAATTTTATTCAACCAATTGATGACTTCTTTGACAAAGTAACTAGCATGTTAGATAACAAGGAAGCCAATGGATGTAGCAAATTTTGTTATCCAAAATTTGGTCCGTGAAGTGCCCCATAAAAGATTACCGCAATAGATAAGCACTTGTGGACTTGATCATAATAGGTTAAGTCCAGGGGGTCAGATATGGGGCTTTATGTGTGGGCCAGATATATTGTCAATGCAGAGGGGCTAGGAACAAGGCCAAGTGTACATCCAGAGTCAAGGTCTGGGATAGTACTAGGTGTGCAGTCAAAGCTGGGACAATGAGAGTGTTCAGCACTTGGAACCTAAGCAGGTAAGCAGGTATGATCAGGGTAGAATAGGGGGCCATGTGCAAGGCTGGACTCAGGGTCAGGAATGAGAGAAGGTATGCAACTGGAGTCAGGGTCAGGAGTAGTACCAGGTGTGCCGTGAGACCCAGGTTGGTCAGCATGGGCCAAGTGCTTGATTACAATCTGATTCTCATACATGAATACACTAAGATCATTTATGTGTTGCACCTGTTGATCAGAGCCTGGCTCTACTGTGGAATGTAATTAGGAATGTAATTTAGCCCAACCTTATTCATAGCTAATCCAATTTAAAGCATAAATATTGCATCCAAGTGTAAGTTAAAAGACTCACTACAGTATGCACCAGATGGCATAATTTCAAGCTGAAAAATGCAAAAGCTTCCTACCGTGGGAGGGGGGACACCCCCCTCCCACACCCCTCGGTCGCTACGCTCGCTCAGGCTTGGTCTCTCACAATCTCTCACACCCAACTCTCACCCAATGTTGGCAGACCTGTAGTACTATGTACAGCTTTGGTCTCCATTTTTAAGGCAGACTGTTTTCATTGGAAGCAGTGCAGAGAAGAGAAAATTCATGGGTTATTTATTGGGACAAGGGGTTAACATATGCGGAAATATCATGGAGCTTAGAAGAATGAGGAGTGAATTTGTTGCAACATTAAATGAAGAGGGGGATTGATAGGATAGATGCAGAGATATATCTCTTGGTGGAATAATGTGCATTGTTTCTGAAGATGGGTAAACCTACTTAAAAAAAAATCTCTTTGAAATTCTCTACCTGAGGGCTATGGATGCAAAGCCATTATTCAAGATGGAGATTAACAGACATTTGAAATACAAAGGGATAAGAAGGGTTCAACTGTTGGGTATAAATGCAGGAGTAGCAAGATGGATTCAACAGTGGCTGAATGGGAGAAGCCAGAGGGTAATGGTGGATGGTTGTTTGTCGGGTTGGAGGCAGGTGACTAGTGGGGTGCCTCAGGGATCGGTGTTGGGTCCTTTGTTGTTTGTCATGTACATCAATGATCTGGATGAAGGTGTGGTAAATTGGATTAGTAAGTATGCAGATGATACCAAGATAGGGGGTGTTGTGGATAATGAAGAGGATTTCCAAAGTCTACAGAGTGATTTAGGCCATTTGGAAGAATGGGCTGAAAGATGGCAGATGGAGTTTAATGCTGATAAATGTGAGGTGCTACACCTTGGCAGGACAAATCAAAATAGGACGTACATGGTAAATGGTAGGGAATTGAAGAATACAGTTGAACAGAGGGATCTGGGAATAACCGTGCATAGTTCCTTGAAGGTGGAATCTCATATAGATAGGGTGGTAAAGAAAGCTTTTGGTATGCTAGCCTTTATAAATCAGAGCATTGAGTATAGAAGCTGGGATGTAATGTTAAAATTGTACAAGGTATTGGTGAGACCAAATCTGGAGTATGGTGTACAATTTTGGTCGCCCAATTATAGGAAGGATGTCAACAAAATAGAGAGAATACAGAGGAGATTTACTAGAATGTTGCCTGGGTTTCAACAACTAAGTTACAGAGAAAGGTTGAATAAGTTAGGTCTTTATTCTCTGGAGCGCAGAAGGTTAAGGGGGGACTTGATAGAGGTCTTTAAAATGATGAGAGGGATAGACAGAGTTGATGTGGATCAGCTTTTCCCTTTGAGAATAGGGAAGATTCAAACAAGAGGACATGACTTCAGAATTAAGGGACAGAAGTTTAGGGGTAACATGAGGGGGAACTTCTTTACTCAGAGAGTGGTAGAGGTGTGGAATGAGCTTACAGTGGAAGTGGTGGAGGCAGGTTCGTTGGTATCATTTAAAAATAAATTGGATAGGCATATGGATGAGAAGGGAATGGAGGGTTATGGTATGAGTGCAGGCAGGTGGGACTAAGGGAAAAACGTTGTTCGGCACGGACTTGTAGGGCCGAGATGGCCTGTTTCCGTGCTGTAATTGTTATATGGTTATATGGTTAAGGGAGCAAGAGGCTGAGATTGGATTCAATTATGCAGTGAGCACGAGGGACCCCCTCACTCCTTTTAATTCAGTTGCCTTTTTCATATTAAATAGAAATTAAAATAACTTATTGAAATGTCTAAATTATTTAATTGTTGTAAAAATTATTTCACTGTTTTGGAATTTTAGCATGAACAATGTCACAAATCAATGTTGCCAGGTTATTAAAATGTTTTAATCACTATGATTTATACATAATGCCTCTGCACTATTCCTATTTGTTGCAGAGTGCAAATCAGGAAAAAAAATCAAGCAATAAAGCTTTTTAGTTGCATATCTCATCTGAACTACATAGAGATCAAATCGAAGGATTTCCCACTGTGCAATTTTGAAGTCAATTTAAAGGACAAGTCCAGAAATCTCTAAGACTCCACGTGAGATCTGAATACTACAATGTTTTTTCTTCTCCTTGTAACAGAAGTACACTCACAAACTCACAGCATACCTTACTCAAACATATTAATTGCTAAAGAATGAATATCATCCGCCTTTTAGCATGCAGAGACAAAGGACAATGATTGGTAACGTGATAAATGCTAATCAGCTTAATAGCTTTTGAACCCTTTGAGGATATTATGTGCAATAGACTTATTTAAATTAAACAGCAAACAAAGAAAGCAATGAAAAGCTCTTTTTATTGCTTTCACAAGAAGTGCATTTGAAGTTATTCCTCAAGTTTCCCTTGTGAATGACTGTCTTAAATTGCTATCAACTTCAATGAAAATGCAATGGAATTTTAATGAAAATGTTGTCCTTGAATTTTCTGCTGCAGCAGGGCACATATTTAAATGACAAAACTTTAGATGGTCACGAGTGGAACTTGCGAGTGTAGCAGAGTTGGTACACTGATTTTTTTCTTCAAATAACACTTAATACCCCCCAGTGTTATGGTTGGGGTTAAAAACCACACATTTTTGTCCAGAAAACATTATAATTCAATTATTTACCATTAAAAGTTATAGTTAGGCATGTACATCTAACCTCTGCCTCGACGAATCAAGCGACAGTGGACACTTACAAGTTGGAGAGGAGTCAGACTTTTTTTACCCCTTTTCATCCCTGCCAATCCATCCTGCCAAATCTCAGCCTGGGCTCCCAAGACTGTGAAGAGACACAATACCTGTCTCAGTGGAGTTGGGTAATCTCCTACAGACGGAGATCTTTAAAAATCTTGATATGTGAATATTACTGTTATGGATACAGTTATCCGTATGTTACCCACTAAAAAAAATTACTTCATAGAGTTATACTGCACGGAAAAAGCCCCCTTGGCCAACTCATCTACACTGACCAAGATGCCCATCTACTCTAATCCCAATTGCCTGCATTTGACCCATATTACTTGAAACCTTTCTTATCCTTCTACCTGTCCAAATGTCTTTTAAATTTCCGCTTTACCACCTATTCCCCATAACCTTTCCTATCACTGATTAAAAAATGTTCAAAGACTTCTTCCATCATCCCCAGAAGATGAGAGTTCCAAAGAAACACTCTGAAAGAAATGGGCAACTCTGGTTTTTAAACAGTGACTTTCAGTTCTATATTCTTCCCAAATTCCTAAATAATAGCAAAAAAGCTGCTGGAGAGATCCTACCGTCAATGTGGTGAAGGTGCTGACATGATTTTGTTATAGAACTGCACAGCTACAGAATATTGATCTTAAGCTCTATAGGGGGGTTGCACGTAAGGTCACCGGGTCATAGGGCTCGACGCACGGAGCCGCTAAATCCAACTGGAAGACATCCGTCACTTCCGGTATATGTTATTAATGCTAGAAACGCGTACTTTCCTACCTGTTAAAAACCACCAAAATGTTGAATTTTTGCGCTGAAAAAAATTGTGGGAGTCGGGGTAAGTGTGAGAGACATGTACCCAACTTCAGAATTCCAAACGTGAAGCGAAATGAAGGTATAGAGAAACGAGAACTGAAGGGACAACAGCAGCTAAAGTGCTTGGTAAACATTGAAAATATTGGGAATTATCGCGTTTGCTCACTGCATTTCATCAAGTAAGGCATTATTTGTGTTTTTTCTTGATTCCTTTGATATCTAAAAATTCTCAGGTGATAAATCTGGCTGTAAATTTTTCTTCTGATGCGTTTTCATTTTGTATGTAAAAACCCACGAGAACCATGGGCGATTAAAAAAAATTACAGCCAGATTTATCACTTCTGAAACTTTTTAGATGCCAAAGGAATCAAGAAAAAACACAAATAATGCCTTACTGTTGATGAAATGCAGTGAGCAAACGGCCAATGTTCGCTAAGCACTCTGTCTGTTGTTGTCCCTTCAGCCCTCGTTTCTATCTACCGTCATTTCTCCTCACTTTTGGAATTCTGAAATAGGCTAAATGTCTCACACGCTTATCCCGATTTCCATAATTATTTACAGCGCAAAAATTGACAATTTCAGCGGGTTTTAACGGGTCCGCTACGCTGGAAACAATGGTAGGTGCCTACCTGCAGTTCATCGCGTGTAATCCATTTGGAGTAGCGTAGCAACAGTACGGGTCATGGGTCGTGACCCGACTGCCGTGAAACCTCCCTATAGTGATGGGAGTTAGATTGCTGAGCCAATTATCACCATTTGGAAGGACTGTGTGAGACTTGCTGATACTTAGCTTGGGCAAATGGTTGGTTTCAGTTTCACAGAGAGTTGTGAGTGTCGAATTCTCTGCCTCAGAGGTGGAGGCCAGTTTTCTGGAAACTTTCAAGAGAAAGCTAGATAGGGCTCTTGAAGATAGCGGAGTCAGGGGATATGGGGAGAAGGCAGGAACAGGGTACTGATTGTGGATGATCAGCCATGATCACATTGAATGGCGGTGCTGGCTTGAAGGGCCATATGGCCTACTGCACCTATTGTCTATTGTAAAACTAGCTGGATTTTGCCAAACTAGTGGTTAAACTACCTGCTGCTTCCAGAATGACTTTACTTTCATTGTAACCAGCTGTGTTTGCAGGTCTTGTTTGTGCATTAATCAGTGCTGGCATTTATTTACTCAGAGTGTTAATCAATAACTTATGAATGCCAGTAGGAACTGGCAGCACCTCTGATTTTCCACCCGTTGTGTGGTTTAGGCACGGGAGCAAAGTCTCTTTTAACACTCTCAGAAGTCTTTGATATGCAGGGCTGGTTTGGAGATATCCTTTGTCCCAGGTCCAGACACCCCAGCCTGATTTATCTGAGCAAAACATGAGCTCTGAAAGGGTGCACTGATCAAATCTGATCGCCTTTGCGGAACAATCTTGGTTTTCAAGTGCACACATTGAAACAGATGGATGATCACACACAGTCAGGTGAAACTAAAAGAGGGCAGCTGCTCATTTTTCCTTTTGCAAAGAAACATCCATCTATAATTTCAGGAGCAGGAGATGGCTGCTTTCATTCTGTGACAGCCATGGCTTTGAGGAGATTGCCCAAAACCATTGGCAGTTGTGAAATGATTAAAATGGGCTCTGGGAAGAGCATTCCCATTGAAAATAAACACACTTTAAAATTTGTCAAATACGGTGCAAAGGATAGTGTGGATTGAAGATCATCCTCCAGTAGCTATACCTGCATGTGCTCGTTAGAACATACATGTGCCTCTTGAAATGTGTTCAGGAAGCATGCATGTGCTATTTTGAGATGCTTAGTAAAGATACAAAAAGCTGGAGTAGCTCTGCAGGTCAGGCAGCATCCCTGGAGAACATGGCTAAGTGACGGTTCAGGTCAGGACTCTTCTTCAGACTGAAGAAGGGTCCCGACACAAAACGTTGCCTATCCTCGTTCTCCAGGCATACTGCCTGACCCCGAGTTACTCCATCATTACATATGTTTCCAAGGTAAACCAGCATCGGCAATTCCTTGTTTCTACATTTTGAGATGCCGAGTATTCTTTTCACAATTGTGCATCTTTGACGAGTCGAGACGATCGAGTAAAGAAAAATTCTTTATTTTTAACGATAATAAAGCGATTTACTCGAGCGAGTTTTAAACAGCCAAAATAACGAAGCTCTTTTGAAAAGGGTGGAGCTTGAATGAATGCTATACCAAAAGCCCGCGAAAACGCTCCCACGATCACGTGACCGTGCCAGCCAATAGCGAGAGTTTGTCATTCCCCAGGCCACCATTAGGTGCCGCTACAGCACCCCCCCAGAACCCGAGGTACGGAACCGAGCTGGAGACCGGACACGGCGGCCGGACCGCATGGAAACAAAGGACGGGACGGGCGATACAGGTGAGACTGGCGAAACAGAGCCAGGGAACGGTAACGGTGCAGGAGAAACAGGAGTGACGGGTGATGGGGGGAAAAGTCACAACAGGTGCCACCGGAACGACCAGCGGATGGCCCCTACGCCGGGGTTGAGCAACCACCACCGGGCTGTCGACATCCAGGTGGGCAGGCTTAAGGCGAGCGACCGAGACGATCTCCTCCTTGCCCCCGACATCCAACAGGAAAGTCGCAACGCCGGGCCGCAAAACCCGGAACGGACCCTCGTAAATCCGCTGCAGCGGAGACTGGTGCGAATCCCTGCGGAGGAATACAAACAGGCAGTTCTTAAGGTCCGGCGACACATACACTGGGGCTGTCCCATGCTGCGAGGTTGGGACAGGAGCCTGGCCGATCACTTTCTCCCGGAGACTCGCCAAAATGGCCGAGGCAGGCTATGGCTGCCCCCGAGCCGTAGGAAGGAAATCCCCGGGAACCTGCAACGGAGAGCCATACACCAGCTCAGCGGACGACATTTCCAGGTCCGCTTTAGGGGCCTTACGGATGCTTAACAACACCCAAGGCAACTGGTCGACCCAGTCCGGTCCAGTGGGCCGTGCCTTCAGTGCCGATTTCAGGTGTCGGTGGAAATGTTCCACTAACCCGTTGGCCTGAGGGCGATAGGCGGTGGTGTGGTGCCACTGCGCACAGTTGTGCCAGTGTGGCCCACAATGCGGAAGTAAACTGAGCCCCCCGGTCGGAAACGGCCTGTGGGAACCATAAAGTCTTGTACCAGAGCCCGCACATGACGCTGGACCTTCGACGTCTGGCAGGGGATGCAGGCTCTTGCCCAAGCCGCAACCTGCTTACGGAGGCCCTGCCAGACTAATTTGTCCGCCACCAGCGGGGAAGTCGCCTGAATTGAAGGGTGGGCCAGGCCATGGATAGCGTCGAAAATCCTGCTCCGCCAACCCACTGGGACAATAGGGCGTGGTCGCCCCGTGGACACATCGTAAAGGACCAACACTCCCATTGAGCCGAAAAGGGACGTCGGCCAACCGCAACCGAGATGAAGCGGCCGTTCATCTCGTCACCCGTGCGCTGTGCTTCGGCAAGCCCCGCATAATCCACTCCATGGTCCACGGCCGCTACAGCCGGGAGGGCGGGCGGGACAGAGCATCCGTGTTGAATTTCCCGGCCACGTGCTAGACATCCGTGGTGAACTTGGACACGAACGCCAGGTGTCGCTGCTGTCGAGCAGACCAGGGGTTGGACACCTTGGCCAAAGTGAACATTAAGGGATTGTGTTCAGTGAAAGCCGTGAATGGTCTGCCCTCCAGAAAATATTGGACCCCAGCCTCGGCGGTCCACACGAGGTCCCGTGGCACTGGAACAGAAGGCGCATGATCCTGGCAGCTACCGGCACGAAACGATGATAAAAGTTCACCATGCCGACAAACTCCTGCAGCCCCTTGACGGTGAGCTGCCGGGGGAACTGCCGGATGGCCTCTACCTTGGTGGGTAACGAGGTCGCGCCCTCCGAGGTCACATGATGCCCCAGGAATGAAATTGTGCGGAGGTTAAACTGGCACTTGGCGGGGTTGACTATCAGTTCTTGGTCCTGGAGCCGCTGGAACAGCGCCCGCAGTGCCCGCAGGTGTTCCTGTTGGGAGCGGCTTACAACCAGGATGTCATCTAAGGAGATGAATATAAAGTCCAATCTGCGACCTACCATGTCCATGAGCCGCTGGAACGCCTGCGCGTGTTCTTTACCCCGAATGGCATACGCAGCCACTTGAACAGGAGTGATGCTGGTCTTAGGCACGTCGGCAGGGTGAACGGGAATCTGGTGGTAGCCGCGGACCAGGTCCACCTTGGGGAAAAAAGGTGGCACCCTCCAGATGAGCTGTGAAATCCTGGATATGTGGGACCGGGTAGCGGTCCGCAGTCATAACGGCATTCAGGCGCCGATGATCCCCGCATGGTTTCCACCCCCCAGATGCTTTAGGGACCATGTGCAAAGGGGACGCCCACGGGCTATCAGAGTGCCGTATGATTCCCATGTCCTCCATCAGTTTAAATTCCTCCTTGGCAATGCGCAGCATGTCGGGCGGGAGCCTGCGCGCCCGTGCATGTAATGGCGGTCCCGCGGTGGGAATATGGTGCACCACCCCGTGCTTAAGGACGGTCGCATGAAAACGGGAGGTGAGGAGCCCTGGGAACTCTAGGAATGCCTGCTCGAATAGCAGGCAGGGTCTGTGGACGTCCATCAGAGTGAGCATCTCGCTCAGGACGGTTTCCAATCGCCGAGGCCGTCCATGTGGAGAAGGCGGGCAGCGCGATTGCGGCGGCTGAGCCCAAAAGTGCGGAGCAGTAGGCCCTCGTACTTGCCGATTTCTGGAGGATCCTGCTGGTAGGGCAGCAACCGGGTGGCCATTTCTTGGTTAAGCGCCCCGACCGCGTAGAAACATCGGGTTGCGTCCGCGACAATATTTCGGAGGTGGAATTGGGCCTGAATGTGGGTGAACCACATTTGAGGCTGCTCCCAGAAAATGGTCAGTTTCAGGCCCATGGCATTTTGCTGGGGGAAGTTGGGCGTCGGGGTTAGCGGCAGCTTGCATGATCGAAGTCAGAATACATGATCGGACTGATGGGGTCACCAATTTGGCGAGTCGAGACAATCGAGTAAATTATTTTTAACGATAATAAAGCGATTTACTCGAACGTCAAATAACGAAGCTCCTTCGAACAGCGTGGAGCTTGAATGAATTCTTTACCAAAAGCTCACGAAAATGATCCCGCCAGCAAATAGCGAGGGTTTGTCATTCCCCAGGCCACCAATAGGTGCCGCTACACATCATTGGTTTCATTTTCCTAATTTTGCTCAGGTCCAAGAGGGAGATTGTCTGAATACTTATTACAGAGAGGGAGGGGGGCTAAGAGGGAGGGGGGCAGAGAGGGAGGGGGGGCAGAGAGGGAGGGGGGGCAGAGAGAGAGGGGGGCAGAGAGGGAGGGGGCAGAGAGGGAGGGGGCAGAGAGGGAGGGGGGCAGAGAGGGAGGGGGGCAGGGGGAGCAGAGAGTGAGGGGGAGCAGAGAGGGAGGGGGAGCAGAGAGGGAGGGGGAGCAGAGAGGGAGGGGGAGCAGAGAGGGAGGGGGAGCAGAGAGGGAAGGGGAGCAGAGAAGGAGGGGGCAGAGAGGGAGGGGGCAGAGAGGGAGGGGGCAGAGAGGGAGGGGCATTGAGGGAGGGGGTGGAGAGGGAGGGGGTGGAGTGGGAGGGGGTGGGGTGGGAGGGGGTAGTGAGGGAGGGGGAGGGGGTAGAGATCGTGGGGGAGGGGGGTAAAGAGGGAGGAAGAGGGAGGAGGGGGGTAGAGAGGGGGAGGAGGAGGTAGAGAGGGAGGGGGAGGGGGCAGAGCGGGAGGAGGTTAGTGACCCCACACCATTTCCCTCCTCATTTCCCTCATTCTCCTCTCCTCACTCCCATTCCCTGCCGCAGCACCTACCCAGGTCGTAGAGCAGCGCCAGGGCCTGGAGCTCGGCCTGGTTCTTGAACTCAGCCCGGCCCTGGCTGTCGACTGCAGCCGTCAGCTCGGCCGCCACATGGTCTCCAGTCCAGGCCCTGACTTCATCTCTGGGATCGTCCCTGACCCCGGCTCGTGACGTATGGAGTTATTGTGACGTCCTTGGTTCCATCGGCGGCTTTTATTTCGGCGCCGGTCGCGCCTCCATCCCATGCCCCGAGCTCAGCCCTCACTCCAGCTCCAGTCACCCGGCTCGTGTCCGCGACAGCAGCATCCCCACCAGGCACCGGGTGGGCGTCAACGACCCTGACCCCGGCTTGTCCTTGGTTTCACCGGCAGCTTCTTTTTCGGCGCGCTGTCACAGCGCCATCCCAAGCACCGAGTTCGGCCCTCACTTCAGCTCCAGGCTCTGGTCCAGCCAGGCCCAGTTGCTGGGTTGGCCCACGGCAGCAGCCTCCCCTCCAGTCAGCGGGCGGGCGTCGACCCGAGGACCCGACTTGCGAGTGGTTTGATTTTTTTGTGTTTTGTGTGCTTGAGTGCCCCTCCCATGCTGAGTGTCCCGTCGTGTCTTGGGAGTTGATTGTGACGTCAATCGGCATTTTTTTTCTTCAAAATTAGAACGTTGAAAACGTTAATCTTTTGAAACTGTTTTTAAAAGGTTAGTAATTTGTTAAATATAGGTTGAAATACGACGGGAAGATATGTATCCTGTCGGCGAAAATGTGAGTAGCATGTGTGAATATGGGAAGGCTGTCGCCAAGCGTTTGGAAGATGATACAAATTAAGGAGATTGAACGAAAGCCAACACAACCCTGGCTCACACAGACATTTAGAACGTTAAGAACAAAGGGAAGAGCTTTAGTATCATAGAGACTTCCAGAAAATAACACCTACCCTTCAAAATAGGTTTAAGAAGGAACTGCAGATGCTGGAAAATCGAAGGTAGACAAAAGTGCAGGAGAAACTCAGCGGGTGCAGCAGCATTTATGGAGCGAAGGAAATAGGCAACGTTGCGGGCCGAATCTTATCCTTTAATGATATTAGGTTCTTGACAGATAGTTTATTCTACATGTTGATCTTTCTTCACTTGGAAAATTTTCAAAATATTTGAAATTAACCTTCTCACCCTTTTACCTTCCGTTGTTGACAGAAAGTTAGTTTTAAGCTAGGTTTTCCTTTACTTTTGACTCTCTTATCTACCTCTATGAACTGCTTTCTTTCAAGTGTGAGAAACAGCAGACTTTCTTCTATGACCAGTGACCTTATTGTAAGATTCTTAGGACACATTAAAAAAAAAAAACCTGATATTTATTTTGCTCCCTTAAGGCAACTCTTCTTTATTCCAATGAATTAAATAATGTTTTCTTCCACTCAATCGTATTTGCTAGAATACGGTCTTAACTTTCTGCCCACCCGCAAGTCCCCATGGAAGAAAGATCAGTAAGTTCAGAGCATCTATATTTAGGAAGGAACTCCAAAGTAATGTCAACTAGGCAGAACAATGCTGGGAATTCTGAATAAAGTATAAAGATGATGCAAGATATTTCAATGATTTATGTGCCAATTAGTTACATTGTTTTGTTTGTCAGTATTGAGCCAATTCTCTCATTTTCTCCTAAATCATTTTCAAGTGGAGATGATAACGAAGGGTGATTAATTAATATTTTTCAGGAAACGGAGACAATCACAGCATGTGAATCTACGTAATGTAATTAATTTAGGAAACTGCTCTGCTGTTTTGTGACTCCTCAGGCATGCCTTTTTCCTATCGAGTGCTGATGATACAAATGTGAGTGGTTTTGCAGATAGTGAAGATGATTGTGAAAGATTGCCGCAGGATCTGGATTGATTGGCCAGGTGGGCTGAGGAATGGTTGATGGAATTTAATACAGAGAAGTGTGAGGTGTTGCATTTTAGGACATCTAACAAGGGCAGGACCTACACAGTAAATAGTATAGGCCTCTGGGGAGTGTTGTAGAGCAGAGGGATCTGGGAGTGCAGTTGCATGGTTCCTTGAAGGTCGAGTCGCGGGTAGATAGGGTTGCCAACTGTCCCGTATTAGCCGGGAAATCCCGCATATTGGGCAAAATTGGTTTGTCCCTTACGGGACCGCCCTTGTCCAATATCACCGCGTCTGGCCCCGCCTCACCTGTCCCGACGTAGTGCAGCCCATGGAGTGCAGCAGCAGCACCTTGCCCGTGGCCCCGTCAGTTGGCAGCCCATCCAGCTGTCCGACCTTCGGAACTTTGCTTACCGCCGACACCACCACCCCTCCTTCTCATGGCCGATCATCGGTTCAAGAGTTGGATGGTTAGCCGGACTTTGCGTGCGATGTCGCGCAGCCCAGGCCAAAATTCCTCAGCTGGCCCACCGGCTGGGCTTTGTGTGCAGTCCAGCACCCGGGCCAACTCATCATTCACCCAGCCATGGTCAACGAATTGCCGTCAGGAATTTGTCCCTTATTTTGACCATTTGTCCCTTATTTGGGAGTGAGAAAGTTGGCAACCCTACAGGTAGATTAGGTGGTCAAAAAGGCTTTTGACACATTGGCCTTCATCAGTCAGAGTATTGAGTAGTTGGGAGGTCATATTGCAGTTGTATAAGACATTGGTGAGACCACATTTAAAATATTGTGTTCAGTTATGGGCACCATGTTATTGGAAAGATATTGTCAAGCTTAAAGGGTTCAAAGAAGATTTACGAGGATGTTGCCAGGACTAGAGGGTGTGAGCTATAGGGTTGAGTAGGCTGGATATCTATTCCTTGGAGCGCAGGAAGATAAGGGGTGATCTTATAGAGGTGTACAAAATCATGAGAGGAATAGATCAGGTAGATGCAGAGTTTCTTGCTCAGAATTGTGGAATCGAGGACCAGGGGACATAGGTTCATGGTGAAGGGGAAAAAATTTAATAGGAATCCGAGAGGTAATTTTTTCACACAGAGGGTGGTGGGTGTATGAAACAAGCTGCCAGAGGAGGTAGTTGAGGCTGGGACAATCCCATTGTTTAAAAAATAGTTAGACAGGTACATGGATAGGACAAGTTTGGAGGGATATGGCCAAGCACAGGCTTGTGGGACTTGTAGCTAGGACATGTTGGCTGGTGTGGGCAAGTTGGGCCGAAGGGCTTGTTTCCACACTCTATGATTCTATTGCTGATAAATTATATATTTTGTTCAGTAAGAATTTTGTTTTATAGTTTGCGTCTTCTTTATACTTTAATTGATGTATACTTTAATCTACCTGCAATTTGTATTAGAATGAATGCAGATGAAAGTGTTTTAATTACAAATAGATAACAGCAGATTAAACAAATGATAATTCGGTTGTAGTAGAACAATGCTCTAGTTAGGCGATACTTGGATTCTTACAGAACACTTCTGAACATAATATCTAAGGAAAATGATAGGCATAAAGAGAGCTTTACCAAATTCATACCCAAACTCTGAAAGTCTTCAATTAGTTAATATCCTGGAATTCCGACCATAGACCACAATCCGTGATGAGAGGTTAAGAGGTGATTTGACTCAAAGTATGAAGAGAACATTAATAATTTATCACCAATAAACAAATCTATCATTTTCTTACAAATGATAAAGATAGGATTTTTATTCTGACTGGAAAATCTGGGAATAGCCATAGAAAAAGTTTGAGGGAATAAATAATTTACTCCTATTCTTATGATTAGCATCTAGCCAAAAGATTAATTTTATTATGTCAGTTACTGTATAGCTCAGTTCGTTGTACATGGAGATCCATGCTTTTTTTTGTGTCAGCTTTTACATTAGTATATCTTGACGGGTTAATGAATGGATAGGACTAGTATGTTTGCAGAGTGGACATTTTTGGCCAAAGGTCCACAACCAAGTGAAAGAAATTGTGCTGCATGTGTAGATGCAATATCTTCATTTTTTTTTAATCCCGAGGTGTATCTCAAGGAAAGTGGCACATAGAAATTATCTATTGGTCTAAATTATTCTTCTCAGATTCTCTGAGATATTTTTGTTCATCTTTTGATTTGGAAACAAACTAAAAGGGATGACATATTTGTCAAGATGGCTTATTGTTACAAATCAATGACGTCAGCTGTTACCTCTGGCCCAAGTGCTTGGGGCTGTTTCCTAGCGTATTTACACCCTTCAAGAGCATATTTTCATCATTGGCTGCATTACTATTTCTGATGGAATTTAGCCGAAATAATTCAGTTGAGTCATGCCATATTCTTGGAATAAAAAATACCCTCTCTGAAGAGTCTATAAAAATGACCAAATTAAGATGTTCTGACAGAATATGGAAACTGCAGAATGAAAAATATTTAAAGGGCAATGAATTAATGCTTCAATGATGAAAAACTCTATTTAGTCTTACCGTTTATTATTGATGAATGTCTCGAATTGTATTATTTAAACATATTTATAATAACATCATAATTACATTGCTGGATTGCTGGAGGGAACCAGAAGCATGGTCTAAGGATGTTAAGATTCAAGTTCAAATCTCACCAGAGTCTTTCGGAGATTAAAATTTAAGCCAGTAATTAAATGTATGGAGTAAAATGATCACAACAGCTATAAGATCAGCCTTCCTGAGAGTGAATCCATGGAAAGCAACTGGCTGGATGAAGTTCCCAGTCGCTTACACCTGCACGAACCAGCTGGCAGGAGTATTCAAGACCTCGTTAACCCATCACTACTTCATTCTGAGGTCCCCACCTGATTTAAGAAGGCAGCTCTCATCCCAAAGCAAAAGAAAAGAAAAGCAGCCTGCCTTAATGACTACCGTCCAGTAGCTCTGACATCCACCATCATGATGTGCTTCAAAAAGCTGGTCACAGTGCACATTAACTCCATCCTCCCAGACTGCCTTGACGCACTGCAGATTGCTAACTGTCACAACGGGTGCATGACAGGTGCCAATTCTCTGGACCCAACTCATCTCTGGAATATTGAGATAGCAAGAATACCTATATCAAACTCCTACTTATTGACTGTGTCTCTGTCTTAAATATCATAATCCCATCCAAGCTCATCTCCAAACCCTTGGACCATGAAGTCAGCACACCCTTCTGCCACTGGATCCGTGACTTTCTGACCATAGACCACAATCTGTGAGGACAGGCAACAAATGTTTCTCCACAATAATTCTCAACACCAGTGCCCCGCAAGGATGTGTTTTCAGCCCCTGACTATACTTCCGTTACACTCATGACTGTGTCATCCAATTCTGCCCCATCTCTTTTTACAGTTTTTTCAGATGACACCACTCTTATGAGCCGGATCTCAAACAATGACGAGACGGATTACAGGAAGGAGATAGAAAGTAACATGGTGTTTATACAACAACCCCCCCCTCAATGTCAGCAAGATGAAGGAGCTTGGTTTTGACTTCACAAGCATGGTGAGGTCGCAATGCCCCAATCAATATAATGGCGCTGAAGTAGAAATGGTCAACAGTATCAAGTTCCGAGGTGAAATGTCACCAACGATCCGTGATGGACCAAACATATTGAAGCCACGGCCAAAAAAAACACTGACATCTCTACTTCCTCAGGAGTCTAAGGAAGTTCAGTTCATCTCCAACAACTCTTACCAACATATGCACCATAGAAAGCATACTATCGAGTTGCATCACAGCTTAATTTGGGAACTTCTTCGCCCAAGATCACAAGAAACTTCACTTTCCTTGTAATCCATAATTAGATGTTTTGCTGCCCCAAGCACGCATCAAGAAACAATGGTTCCAATCTTCTCTCAAGTGATTTAATTGCAAAAAATGTGCAAAACAGTAGATTTTTCCCTAACGTTTTGGGAGGCAAATGGAGTCCACGATGGAAGTGTGGATTCAGAGAAGTTAACATAATCATCTTTTTCTACTTAGGATATTCAGAACAAATTAAAAGTATTGTAGTTTGACTGTCGTGCACTGATAGTACTAAAACTGAATCGCAAATCCGAACAATAGAGTACATCTTTCTTTGCACAACTGAAATAGGTTCTTTTTTGTGTTGTTCTGGAGATATAAACCAAAATCAGAGAAAATATCCAAATTATCCACCTGACCAATAACTGCCAAATTTTATTCCAACATAGAAGGTGAGCTGCAAGTGTAAATATTTCAATATGAAATTTAGCAATGCTGTTTCTGGAAAGTGCTGTGATTCATTGCACAAATCTCTACACTGAAACACGGGGGGAAATCAAATGCAAGTACATGATATAGATCATGAGCAAAACAAAGAACAAATACAGACTATTTATTTGAAATACAGATTTGCATTTGATTGTGCATTTCATCAGCATCAGTTCATGATTTGTATATATTTTTTAAAGTAACCAATTAGACATATTCTTTAATCTGCAACTACCACTGCAACACTCTCAAGATATTATGCAGCACACATTTAAGTTCAGCTAACTTTATAATGATGAAGCAATGTACACATTTTAAGGAAAGTATAATTCATATTTCTCTTTCCCACCTCGATAGTTGATAATTTCAGTGCTGAGAACTGGGGTCATCTCCAATACTGTGATGAATGCCTTGTCCATCGACGTTAAAGGAAATGGAGACATGCGGTGTCGTCGTGCAACCTTGCTGATGTCAACTGCACTGTGGCCTACACAGAAAAAGAACAGAAAATACATGTTTTCTCCTTTGTACAACATAATATTGTGGCTGGTAAATATTACCCAGCTTTTCTTCCTTGCATTAAAATAAAAAATTACAAGATGGTGGGACTTAAGGAAGTTGTGATTTTTCAGTGCTGGATTCTCAAATTACAAATTTTACGATTCTTGGTTTGACCACAAGGTGAAAGTCTGATGGTCGGCAATATTTGGGAGAGAAGGTGTGGGGAATAACAAATAAGAATTTATGCTAAAAATCCATTAATATAGAAAGATGATAATAATATATTTTAATTCAGAACAATTTATTCATAAAAGCAATCTTTTACTATAATACAAGGAAATATGAAAGACTCGGCACTAAAACATATGCTAGTGCTCTCCACAGTTCCATCCATTTAAGGCAGGGGTTCCCATCCTTTTTCGTCCCGTTTACCTCGGCAACTTTAATAGCACATAACAATGTTATTTCACTTATTTATGAACAACTAATGATGAACAGATACCGGTAAACAAGAACCAAACGTAGTCAGTCAATGAGAAAAAATATGTACAAATCCAGAATCAAGAAATTTACCCCCTGGGTAGGCGAAATTTACCCCAGGTTGGGAACCCTTGATTTAAGGGCTAATACAAAGTAGGAAAAGGGGGATGGAGAAAGTACTTTTGAAAAGCAACTAGTTTTTCTGCCTCATTTGTGACTTCTTGTGAAGGTATTAACATCATGATAGCGGGCCAATGTACTTTAGGAAAGTTCCAGGTTCAACTGCTGAGTTAGGCAAGTTTATCAATCTCAGCTGAAGCAAGGAGTGATATGGGATAATAGAACTGGCTTTGGTAACTTGGATTTGGTACCTAAGCAAGTGCCTTGGCATGGCACCATGGATTGAGTTATTGCTAGAATCTTTCACACAGAGAGTGGTGAATCTGTGGAATTCTCTGCCACAGAAGGTAGTTGAGGCCAGTTCATTGGCTATATTTAAGAGGGAGTTAGATGTGGCCCTTGTGGCTAAAGGGATCAGGGGGTATGGAGAGAAGGCAGGTACAGGATACTGAGTTGGATGATCAGCCATGATCATATTGAATGGCGGTGCAGGCTCGAAGGGCCGAATGGCCTACTGCACCTATTTTCTATGTTTCTATGTTTCAAGTCACAATTCCAAGTTCCAGTGCTGATCTGAACATTCTCGGCTGGAACTTAGGCTAAGTAACAAGGAAATGTTGCAATGTCAAAGACACCAGTTTTCTGATGACATATTATTCCCTCAACCAGAACCAGAAAAAATGTATAACCTTGATAATACCAACAACTGCATTTAAGCTCCCAAGGATTTGATAACATACAATGATAATGCAAGTTTCATTCTGAATTACAATGTGTAGACTTTATATATTTACTTTTCCATGACTTTTGACATTTAATTTGGAAGACATGCCCTTTGAGTATTTAACCATGGACCATTCTCAATCTTAGGCTTATTGATGAGCCACCAATCCGGCCCCCCCCCCCCCCCCCACCCCGAAAAAAAGAAAAGAAAAAACATCTGGGCAAGGTTTGATGGAAATTCTTACACTTTGGCCAGGGATAAGAAGTCTCCTGGTATCCTTTGAAGTAAAAAGAGGAAAATTTCCCAGCTTGTTGGCCAACACGTTTGCTGAAAAACATCATCATAGGACGATTTCCAGCAATTGGTCTTATTCCTCATGTGAGATATCATTGTGTGTGTAAATAGGTTGCTCCCCTGCTAACATAGCAGCTGTGAAGTCCTTTCGTGATGTCAAGGATATGAAAAGAGCAGTATTATGCAAGCACTTGCATCGTTCCAATATCTGCAAATCCAGTCAGGAATAAAATAATTGCCAAACTTGACACACCAGGGACAGTTATTTGCAGGTTAGTACTTCCATACAGTAAGAGGAAAAAAAAATCAGAGGAGAATAGAAACCTAATAGAAAATAGCTTTATCGAAATACAGCAATAACATGAAAATAAGATGATCTATTCTCAGAACTGAATTATACGAGCATCAGTTCTGAAAATTCAACTATGTTCAAATTCTTGTGGTATTTCAGTGTAATATTCAGGTGCACAACAGAAGTGCTTTTTATTGCACTTTTTATTGGTCCATTTAGTCAACATTTAAAAAAATGGATTTGATTGAGGTGTGGACATATAACATCGCATAAATTAAGTTGAATAAAAGCACACATTTCTGTAGCCTTGAAAGTGGTTATGAAACAAGCCCACCTTTAAATGCATTAACTACCTGAAGAAAAGCCAGGAAACATTGAAATTGAAGTCTCTGGACGGGTTCTGAAATTATTCAACTGGTCATTGACCTTGCTGACATTATAAACCACTCACTCTTCTTCCCTCATCTGCATCAAGGAAACCTCCTTCATTGCAGTCTCTGTGAAAAGTAAAGTGGGCTGCCTCATTGACTACTGCCTAGTAGCGCTAACATCATCCAAAATGAAGTGCTTTGTAAGACCGATAATGGCCCATTTATCTATGCTAGCTTCCTGGATAATTTAGACCTCTTGCAATTTTTTGTGGAGGAAATACAGGTTGATGAATGTTTTACATTACATTGGATCATCTTGACAAAAAGAACACATATGTCAGGCTCATTTATCAGCTCAGCCTTCAACACCATAATACTAAAAAAACTTATCTTTAAATTCTTGGATCTTAGCCACGAGGGCCTCCATGTGCAACTTGACTTCTTGACTGGCAGAATTGGTCATAATATTTCCTCCACCTTGATTCTCAACACGTGTGCTCCTCAGGGATGTGTGTTTTGTCCTCTGCTCTATTCTCTGTGCACCATGACTTTGTGAGCAAGGACAGCGGCAATTCAATCTTTAAGTTTGCAGATGATACCATTGTTGTTGGCTGGATCACCAACAATGATGTGACAGAGTACAGGAAAGAGATTGGGAATTGTGTGTCAACATGCCCTCCTCAATGCAGCTGCAGCTGAGATGGTCGACAGCTTCAGGTTCTTGGGATCCACATCATCAACAACCTAACTTAAACCCTTCACACTGATGCGGTGATCAAGAAAGCACATCAATGTACTTACTTTTTTAGGTGTTTGAGAAGATTCAACAATTAACCCAATCTATATCGCATCATGTCGAAAACAGATGTGTTATAGAACGTTTTCTGATTAATGAATCTCAGCCTGGTATGGCAACTGCTCTGCTCTTGAACATTTGAAGCTGCGGAGAGTGGTGAACATGGTCCAGTCCATCACAGGCTCATAACTTCCTTCTGTCGAGTTATATTAAGAAAGGCTGAAAGTATCATCACGCATGCCTGCCTTCGTGGCCATTCCCTTTTCCAGAAGGAAGAAGGTACAGGAGCTAGAAAACTTGAGTGTTCAGATTGAAGGATATCTTCTTCCATACTGCCATCCAATCAAAGATAGACACAAAATGCTGGAGTAACTCAGCGGGACAGGCAGCAGGATTGGGTGATGTTTCTGGTCGAGATCCTTCTTTAGACTGAAGGTCTCGACCCAAAACATCACCCATTCCTTCTCTCCAGAGATGCTGCCTATCCCGCTAAATTACTCCAGCATTTTGTGTCTATCTTCGGTTTAAACCAGCGTCTGCAGTTCTTTCTTACACATTTCTCCTGAGCCAATCACTTTTTTTCCGCATGTGCTCATGTACTCTTACTCTTAACTCAACCTCATTTGTTTTTTACGTTATTGCGCATCAGTATTTTTGTGCTGCTTCAGGTTATACCACAATCTTTGCGTCATACTGCTGTTTTTCATTTATTGTTGTACCTACATTACCATGTATATTGTTTACTCAATGAGCTTCATGTGAACAAGGAATTTCATTGCACCCTGGTGTATATGACAAAAAACTAATCTAATCTATGCCCTCAAGTATTTGATAGTTTCAACCTGGGAAAAGGGGAGACAAAGTCTCTCATAATTTTATATACTTCAAGTCGCAATCTCAGCTTCCAACGCTTCAGAGAAAAAAAAACAAGTTTGTCAAACCGACGGCACAGTGGCACAGCGGTAGAGTTGCTGCATTACAGCGCCAGAGCCCTGGGTTAAATCCCGACTACGGATGCTGTCTGCAGGAAGTTTGTACGTTCTCCCAGTGACCGCGTGGGTATTCTCCGGTTTCCTCCCACACTTCAAAGAGGTGCAGGTTAACTGGCTTCAGTAAAAATTGAAAATTGGCCCTCATGTGCAGGATAGCATTAGTGTAAAGGGATCACTGGTCGGCATGAACTCGGTGGGCTGAACGGCCTGTTTCCGTGCTGTATCTCTAAACTAAACAAAAAACTTTCCTTATAACTAATTACTCTCCGATCCAGGCAAGAGCCTGGTGAACCTCTTCTGCACCCAATCTTCTAGACCAGCCTTGCAATGTTTTACTAAAAACTATGTAGACAATATACAATATACAATATTTATTACATGTCATTTGAACCTCAGTGAAACTCAAACGAAACTCCGTTTCCACAGCCATACAAACAAAGACGATTTCCTACAGACATACACACAATTCAATTTACAGAAACATCCATCACAATGAACCTCCTCCTCACTGTGATGGAAGGCAAAGTCTTTTCTCTCCCCTGCTCTCCACTTTTCTCCCGATGTTCAAGCCCCAGGCGGGCGATGGTAAGTCCCACGGCCATTTTAGGCCGCGCCGGGTGATGTACGGCCCCGCTCCCGGTGTAAAAGTCATGAAGTTGGAGCCCCCGGCGGGCGCTGGAATGTCCCGCGGCCATTTAAAGCCACGCTGGGAGATGCACGGCCCCGCTCCGGGTCGTTCCAACCCCGTGACACAGGCTGGAGAAGTTGCGTTGCAGGAGCTCCGGAAAGCGGTCTCCCACCCGGACCCGCGAGCTCCCGATATCCCGACAGTTCACAGGTCTGCAGCTGGAGCTTCCGAGCTCCGGGGTCGGGCCGCAGCAGCGAGCCACCACCTCTCCCCACGCTCCGAGGCAGGCCAGCCCCACAATGGTGAGTAGTCCGCAGCTCCGCAGGCTCCGCGACTGGAGCCCCCAGATCGTTCTGGCTGGAGGCCGCTCCACGGTACTAGGCCCCAACGACAACGGAGACCCGACAATATCTACTGTTCTACTCTCATCAATCATCTTCATCACTTTCTCAAAAACTCAATCCAATTTGTGAAATGGGACCTCCCCCCAGTGAAAGCCATTCTGCCTATTCCTAGTAAGTCCATGCTTTTCCAAACGTGAATAAATCTCGTCTCCAAGAATCTTTTTCAATAATTCCCCACCGTTAATGGGGTCAATAACAATGTCCTGGTTCGTTCCTGTTGCCCATCTCAAATAAATAAACAGCATAGGCTATTCTCCAGTCTTCTGGCACTATGGCTCAAGGGGTTACAAATATCTTTGTCAAGTCCTCACCGATCTCCACCCTTGTTTCCCTCAGATTTCTGGGACAGATCCCATCAGGTCCTGGGGAATTATGGGCCTGTCCCACTTAGGCGACTTTTTGGGCGACTGCAGGAGACTCTGCGGTCGCCACATGTTCGCGGGTGGTTGCCAGGTTTGTCGCCTTCATGATTGTGAGGAGTTCCCGCATTGTGGGAACTAGTCACGGCCTCATTATGGTCGCCGCATATTTTTCAACATGTTGAAAAATTAGAGCCGACCAGAATGAAGCCGCCATGGTGAGTAGCAAGAATTCTCATGCCATAGGTGCAGTGGTAGTGTGTCGCCAGGAGGTCATAGGTTCTCGTAGGTTAATTGGCTCATTGGGAAAAAAAACGTAAGCATCTCCAAAGGACTTTCATGGTAAAATATTCCAAATATTTGAGTTTAAAATGTTCTCAGCTCCAAATGCCATTCTCATCATTGTCCATTTATGTGTTCACTTATTTTTTCCTTAATGGTTAAATCCAATGCCAAGTTTTTATTTCTCTTGAATATGAATTTAACATTATTTTCAGGTGAGGGAGTAGTTTGCTTATAATTGATGGTTTCATGCATTACAAGCAAGGTATCATAGAAACATATGTATGATCTGCACTTTAGAGCGTAGATGCTCTACAAAATGGATAGTTTCTAAATGAATTTATTAGGATTAGGAATGTCGACAATTGTACAGTATAGATCCAACCAGTATAGGTGCTTGCTAATTAGAACAAAATTGCACCAGAATCATCTCAGTGTCCAAATACGTTCACCAAACATTAAAAAGAAAGGCTCTGTTAACTCGACTATTAACATTTGCTTGGATAAACATTATATTGGTTGAGTGGTACGTATGAAAGATTGCATCTAATCTAGAGTTTCAGCCTGCCACAAGGATGAGAGACATTTTGAACTTATTGTTAAAAATGTTTCAATTTATTGAAAATACTGGTCCTCAAAACAATAGCTGTTTCCTCTTATGAAAATGAGGAAACAGCTGAAAATGCAGTATATTCAATGTCCTTCAAATTTAAGAATGTCAAGTTCATTATTTAGCAATATTTCTTGAGAAGGCAGAAACATCACAGAATCATGGGCTCTTCGGCCCAAAACATCCATGCCAACCAAGATTGTCCCATTTGCTTGGATGGGGGATATATGCTCATATCCCTCTAAACCTTTCCTATCCACGTAACTGTCCAGATTTCTTTTAAATGTACTTATTGTACTGGCCTTAACTACTTCATCAGACAACACATTCCATATATCCACCAGTGTCTGTGTGAAAATGTTTCCCTTCAGGTTCCTATGTCTCCCCCCTCAACATAAACTTATGCATGCTCTCTGGTTCTTCATTCCCCTACCCAGGGAATTTGACTATCTATTCCCCACATGATACTATTCTCCTCATGATTTCATAAATATCTATATGATCCTCGGCCCCCGGCACTTCAAAGAGTATAGTCTTAGCCTGCCCAACCCCTCTCTATAGCTCAGGCTCTTGAGTCCTGGCAATCTCCTCATAAATATTTTCTGCACTCTTTACAGCTTATTACCATCTTTCCAATAGCAAGGGACCAAAACTGAACATAATACCCCAAATGTGGCCTTACCTAGGTCATGTACAACTGTAACATAATGCCACAACTTCTATACCCAATATACTGATGAAGGTCAGCATGCCAAAAGCCTTCTTCGCCACCCTGTCTGCCTGTGACGCCACTTTCAGGGAACTATGTTCTTGTACTCTTAGATTTATTGTTCTACAACACTCCCCAGGATCCTACTGTGAAGGTGCTCTCCGAGTTTGACTTCCCAGAATGTTCACACTTAGCTAAATTGAACATTATTTGCCACTCTTTGGCATAGCTGATTAGGATCCCAGTGGGATTCTTGATCACCATCTTCATTGTCCATGATACCACCTTATTTTAGTGTGCTCTGCAAACATACTAATCATGCTTTATACATTAGCATTCATATCATTGATATAGATGACAAACACCAATGGGCCAATCACTGATCCCTGAGGCGCACTACTAGTCACAGGCCTCCAGCTTGAAAAAAACTCCTTCCACCACCATCTCATTACCTACCATTAAACCAATTCTGTTGTTAGTTAGCGCTCCCTAGATCCCATGCAATCTAACCTTCCAGACCTGCCTATATATGGAACCTTATGAAAGGCCTTGCTGAAGTCTAAATAGACTACGTCTAATACTCTGCTCTCATCTACCTTCTTGGTTGCTTCTTCAAAAAACTTGATCAAATTCATGACACAATCTCCCAAGAATAAAAATCATGCTTGCTATCCCTAATCAATCCCTGTCTTGCCAAATACATGTATCTTATCTCTCAGAATCCTCTCCAGTAACTTTTCCAGCATTGATGTTAGCTTTACTCGTTCAGTCCCCAGGTTTTTCTTTGCAACTCCTCTTAAATAGAGGCACAACATTATGATACTAGTCTTCTGGCATGTTTCATGTCTTGACTCATGACTCATGTCTTACAATTAAGCCAGGATTCCTATAATTGCAACTCTATCTTCCCATAGACCTGATCAGGCCCAGGAGATTTAACTACTTTCATATGTTTTACAACATCTAGCACATTCTTGACTGTAATATGGATTGTCCACAAGTCATTGCCATTACTTTCCTAGGAAACATTCATTGAGGACCTTGCCTATTTTCTGCGACTCCACACATGGATGACTCCTTTTGTTTCAAAGATGGCCTTGCCCCAATTTAGAACTTTAACATGGTTTAAACCTTCCTGAGCAGCACTTGAAAACCTGACTGCCCCTGCCATGCACTCACCTGTACTGTCCTACTATTCTTAAGGGCCTGTCCCACTTTCACGACCTAATTCACAACCTTTTTTTACTCGTGGACATTTTTCATCAGGCTAGGAAAAACTACTTTTGAGGTCCTGCTTTTTAACCTTTTACCTAACTGCTGATATTCACTCTGCAGGACCTAATCCATTTTCCTACTAATGTCATTTATGCCCTGGCTGCTCACTGAGAATGTTCTACTCATAGAGACATCCAGAACCCTGGCACCAGGGAGGCAGCACATTATTCTGGCGTCCAGCTTGCAGTCACAGAATATCCTGTCTGTCCCCGTAACTGCTGAGCCTCCTGTCACTAGAGCCCTGTTGGACTACACCCTTCCCAGCTGTGCCTCATGGTCCACCCTGTTTCGACTAATGCAATCAATTCAACATGCACAAACAATTAGATCAAATAGAACAAGTTGACCTACAACTTTAGGCTGTGCACGCCATACACAAGAAGAAGCTGTGCCTCAGAGCCAGGCCTGGTTCCACAGATCTGACTGTTGCTGCTGCTCTCCTCTGAACAGTCATCGCCCCTCAATAGCATCCAAAAGGGTATACTTGTTTTGGAGGGCAATGGCCACAGGGGATTCCTGCATTCTTTGCCTACTCCATTTGCCCTTCCTACTTTTTGGCAGCACCATTGGTGTGACCACCTCACTATGATTCTTATCTATGGTGCTCTCAATTTCCCGGATGATCCTGAGGTCAATCCAGCTGCAGTTTCAGTTCCCCCACTTGGTCTGCCAGAAGCTGCAGCTGGATGTATTTTCCACGTGTAGTCCTCAGGGACAATGGAGGTGTTCCTGACGTCCCGCATACAGCTGGAGGAGCGTACCAAATGTATCTAATATATTAAAATTTGATCTGAAAACATTTTCCCCTTGTAGGAAGTTCAATTCATGGATATTATTTATCTAATAAATATATTTGCAATCCCAGAAATGGTGTAAATATTAAGTGAAATAAATACACTGCTTGATATTCAAAACAACCTATAACAAACATTATATTCAGATTAATCACTGTGAAATTTGCAAAATAGATGATTAGCAAAATGAAAAATATGATATTGGAAACTTGATTCACAATGTGGTGTTAGCAAATTAATAAAACACCAATAAAAATAACTTAGATGGCACTTACGATTCCTGTTTTATGATTGACTTGGAAAACAAACTGCTTCTGCATAATTCAATACCAAACCTGCTAGTTACAATGACAAATGAAGACAAATGTACAAATTGTCTTTGACAAGTAGATAAGAACCAATGTGATTTTATGCAGCCATTTGGAAAATAAAAGCATATTAGGTGTGTCACGATATTAGAAAATTTGGATTGAAAAGTAGCTGCCGTTAAAATGTGTTGAACGCCGTATTAAATGGCACAATACACCAATTTATTAATACACATCGTCACAGTGGTTCCGGGGGACAAAATGATTTCCCCCAACATAAATTTCTCATCCATTTTCTAAAGCTGATCTCTGTAGTGAAGAAAGCCTGGATCAGACTGTTTGTTTGATCCTGTATAAGAAAGAACTGCAGATGCTGGAACAATCGAAGGTAGACAAAAAATGCTGGAGAAACTCAGCGGGTGAGGCAGCATCTATGGAGAGAAGGGTCTCGACCCGAAACGTCGTCTATTCCTTCTCTCCATAGATGCTGCCTCACCCGCTTAGTTTCTCCAGCATTTTTTGTCTACCTTTGTCTGTTTGACCCTGCTCTTTGAGCAATAATTTGTGGAAATCAGAAGAATGAAAAGGGACTGAAAACAAGGTGAACAATGTACTCTACTATTAACTGCTTCAAGATCATGTTGTTGACCTTATTATCTTTGGTAATGTCACTTTTTAAAGTACATTTTCTGAATGCTTTAATCTGTTGCCGTTGATAGGACCTTTTCCTGTAGAAGTCAAGGATTTCTGACATTGACAGGACTTCATTGGTAATTTCAATGAGACCTGCTCAGAACAGCAAGTAAGTGGAGGATCACCAATGCAACGTTATATTGGGCTCACCTGCAAATAAACATTTTCAATGTTCTATAGATTCTGGATCAGTTCCTGTGGATTGGAGGATAGCTAATATTATCCCACTTTTCAAGAAAGGAGGGAGAGAGAAAGCAGGAAATTATAGACTGCAATGTAATCTGGGTACCTGCCATCTTGAGCCCAACACTCGTCCTGTGATTGTGACAAATCTCCCCTCTTCTGCAGCCAGCAATGTCAACAGCCACGCAACTCATTCTTATAGGTCCAAACACTCACTTATTTTCTCTGCTGGACAATTTAATGTCATTGAGTTTTCAAGCAGCTCATTCTTAACTCTATTATGCAGAATTGAATTCATGTAAAACTCTTTCTAATCCCAGAACATCATAATTTCTTTACAACCAAAGGGGTCTAGTTATTGTTATAATGTAAAGTGTGACAGCAGCATTTCATGCTAACATTAATACAATAATCGACCAGATAGTAAATTTTTGGTGGTGTTATTTGAGGGATAAATATTGGCCAAACACCAAGGGAGAGAGAAAGCAGGGAATTATAGACCAGTTAGCCTAACTCATTGGTGGGGAAGGTGCTGGAGTCGATTATCAAAGATGTAACAGGATCATAGCAGTAACAGGATCGGTCCAAGTCAGCATGGATTTACGAAGGGAAAATCATGCTTTACAAATATGGATTTTTTTTGAGGATGTAACAAGTAAAATGGACAAGGGAGAGCCAGTGGATGGAGTGCACCTGGACTTTCAGAAAGCCTATGATAAGGTCCTACACAGGAGTTTAGTGGGTGAAATTAGAGCACATGGTATTGGGGGTAGGGTATTGACATGGATTGAAAATTGGTTGGCAGACAGGAAACATTAACGGGTCACTTTCAGAATGTCAGGCAGTGACTAGTGGGGTGCCGCAAAGCTCTGTGCTGGGACCGCAGCTATTTACAATGTACATTAATGATTTAGATGAAGGAATTAAAAGTAACATTAGCAAATTTGCAGATGACACAAAGCTGGGTGGCAGTGTGAACTGTGAAGAGGATGATATGAAGATGCAGAGTGACTTGGACAGGTTGGGTGAGTGGGCAGATGAATGGCAGATGCAGTATAATGTGGATAAATGTGAAGTTATCCACTTTGGTGACAAAACAAGAAGGCAGATTATTATCTGAATGGTGTCAGGTTAGGAAAAGGCAAAGTACAACAAGACCTGGGTGTCCTTGTACATTAGTCACTGAAAGTAAGCATGCAGGTACAACAGGCAGTGAAGAAAGCTTATGACATGTTGGTCTTCATAACGAGAGGAGTTGAGTATAGGAGCAAAGAGGTCCTTCTGCAGTTGTACAAGGCCCTGGTGAGACCACACCGGGAGTAGAGTTGCAGATCTGGTCTCCTAATTTGAGGAACGACATTCTTACTATTGAGGGAGTGCAGCGTAGGTTCATGAGGTTAATTCCCAGGATGGCGGGTCTGTCATATGATGAAAGAATGGAGCGACTGGGCTTGTATTCACTGGAATTTAGAGAGATGAGAGGGGATCTTATAGAAACATATAAAGTTATTAAGGGATTGGACAAGCAGATGCAGGAAACATGTTCCCGATGTTGGGAGAATCCAGAACCGGGGGCCACAGTTTAAGAATAAGGGATAGGCCATTTAGAACTGAGATGAGGAAAAACCTTTTCACACAGAGAGTTGTGAATTTGTGGAATTCTCTGCCTCAGAAGGCAGTGGAGGCCAATTCATTGGCCGATTCAAAAGAGATGGAGAGAAGGCAGGAACGGGGTACTGATTGTGGATGTTCAGCAATGATCACATTGAATGGTGGTGATGGCTCGAAGGGCCAAACAGCCTACTCCTGCACATATTGTCTATGTATCTATGTATCAAAGCAGAGAAGAAGCACTCATTGAAATTTGCAATCCAACTATTGGGAGCACACAGAAGCCCTGCGTGTGCTGGAAGATGGGCATCAGCTCACCAACCACCTACTTCATCAGAAGGGTTTGTGGTTCCTTCATCAGCCATCTCGGAACCCACAAACCCAGAATGGATGCAAGTCATGAGGTCAACTTTATTGTCATTTGCACAGGTACGGTGAGGTCCAGGAACAGTGAAAATCTTATACAAATGAAAGTTTTCTTTGACCCTGAAGGACTGCGCAAGATGACGGGTTTAGTGAAGTACAGGACCAGGGAAGGAAAATTGATCTGACTGGATTGCTCTTATATATCATTGGTACAAATGTGATGGGCTTTCTACATGATGGTTATTCCCGTTAACATGTATGTGTATACAATTGTAATCATGTGCTGTCTTTCTGCTGACTGGATAGATGCAACTAAAGTGTACCTCAGTACATGTGGTGAATAACTAAACTAAACAAACTATTCTGTGATGTACAAATCCCTTTGCTGTTAAACCATAACCCCAAAATATTGTCTGAAATAAACATTGTTTTTACGTGGTTCTGAATATCAAAACATCTTTGCATCCTTTATGCCTTCTAGCACTACAGAGGTTCAGATGGCAGGAAAAGCACAAAAATATTTGTCATGACAAACTAAATATTCAAAAACAACTCGCAGAACAATCACTCTGAAGAAGGGTTTTGGCCCGAAACGTCGCCTATTTCTTTTGCTCCATAGATGCTGCTGCACCCGCTGAGTTTCTCCAGCATTTTTGTGTACCTTCGCAGAACAATTCACTGCCTGCTGAAATGAGATTCCACAGAAATAATTTCTTTCCATTCTAGGGTTTTTTATTAATTTGACTGATACTTTAGGACAATAAATCACGTTATTAACAGGATCCTTGTAACAAGACACAAATTACTTGCTGTAGCATTAGTGTGGTGAACTGGCATCGGCTAATCCAGCAAATCCACGACTAATTTAAATGACAGGTTTAGTCATGTTGAAATTTCTTGGTTTTGTCGGGGCTGGTGGCAAAGTGCCATAAATCATTAAATAACCTGTTGATAATGAGAACACAGGTTGTATCCCCACCTCACAACAGATTTACAGGCAGATAAAACTATAGTTCATCATTACTTTCCTGTAATTTCTGGAACTTTATCAATTTCTTCAGTTGTCAAATTATCTTTCTGTAATTCTGACCAAATTTAATTGAGGCACCAATTTATTTGAAACAGAAAAGACTAGACGCCTCAGGAATGAATCTGTTGTGTAACTTGAGGGCTATGTTACACTTTGTATTAGAAAATGTATTATTTTGCTGCAGAATGAGAGTTGTGTTCATTTATGAACAACCAAATATAACTTCCAATAATAAACAAGGCATGGGATAACCGTTTAAATATATTTCAAGCTACTGTTCCGAATTCTTGCTGAGTTTTAATCTCTTAATATGCCATTAGTAACATCTGTTTCATAAAAGTCTGTCATATTGTAACAAAGAATGACATTTCAAATTATGCTGAAGCTCATCTTTGCAATTTTTAGTTTAGTTTTACTTAGAGATACAACGTAGAAACAGACCCTTTGGCCCACCGGGTCTGCGCCGACCAGGGATCCCCGCACATTAACACTATCCTACACACATTAGGGACAATTTGCATTTATACCAAGCCAATTAACCTACAAACCTGTACGTCTTTGGAGTGTGGGAGGAAACCGAAAATCTCAGAGAGAACCCAAGCGGTCATGGGAAGAACGGAAAAAACTTTGTACAGACAACACCCGTAGTCGGAATCGAACGCGGGTCTCCGGCGCTGCATGCGCTGTCAGGCAGCAACTATCGCTGTGCCACCGTGCGCCTCTCTTCTCCCTTTCATCATATTGTGCAGTTGTCTACCTTTGCACATGTTTTCTGTATAGAATATTTCTGATATCTATCTAATGCTCAAACATGAGTTTTTGTGAGAATGACTAGTTATGTAAATACAAAGAGTTTGGAGAACAAGATGTGGAATTGATCAATAAGTTGGGGGAGGCCAGAGCAAGAATACATATATTGTATACATAAAGCCTAAAATGTAATAATAAAAGCGGGCATAACCTGAAAAGAGTTATATTGTTCAGGGGAGATTGCAGGCTTAGAGCAGAGTAACTGAACCCAACAAGATATAATTATAATATAATTATAATATCCCAATCACATTGATAATTCTGATAAAATATTTGGGTTTTGATTGGGTTTGACTGTGTCATGCCAGTTCAGCTCACTATTTTATACAAGTTTGAATGTTTGGCTGAGTATTACCATGTGAATAGCAGGTATATATAGATGTTTACATGGGTTGTGTTGGGAGAAATAAGGAAAAACTCATTAGGATTTGTAAAAAGACCCTGTGCTGGAGTAACTCACAAGTCAGGCTGCATCTCTGGAGGACACGGATTGGCGAAGTTTCGGTCAGGACATTTCTTCTGTCTGATTGCAGTAGGTTGGAGTGGTGCTCAATCAGGTTTGGTTTTAGTATGGCATGATAGGGTTGGGAGCTGGTGATAGTTTTCTACCTCAGGAGCTCTCTACTGAAAAGGCAGTTTTCTTTTTTTTTTACATAAAATATAACAGAAATCTGAAACCTCGCTCTCTAAATAGATGATGATGCTTAAAGTAAGGTATTTTATATGCTAGAAATCTGAAATTAAACAAGGTGCTGGAAATACCTAACAGGTCAAGCAAAATTTGTGGAGAGAAAACGTTTCATGTTAATGTCCTTTTATCAGATTTTCTCACAACTTAGCAGCCTTTCTTTATAAGTATTTGAAGTATATTTAGATGAGAGATTTAAGAGTTATGACAATGATAATTAGAGAAACAATAACCTCCATCATAAACCAAAGGTGTCATTCAGAATTTGAATCATGTTGAATCCAAATAAAAGGGTCATTAGTGGAGTGGAGACTGAAGAAGTGTTTCGGCCCGAAACGTTACCTATCTCCTTCGCTCCATAGATGCTGCTGCACCCGCTCAGTTTCTCCAGCATTTTTGTGTACCTTAAAAGGGTCATTAGTTTGTCAAGAAGTATTTTGCTAAGATTACCCCTTGTTAAACAAAAAACACTCTTGTCATATATACGTCAGCTACACCAGGGCCTAAATTTACATACTGTAAAAATATGATCCTTCACATAAGGCATTAGTGCATGAAAGATGATTTGGTGAAATAACCCAGTTTAACATGTTAGAAATAGCTATATGAAGTAACTTTACTGCCTTCAGAAAGCATGAGATTTGCTTAATAAAATGACTTTTAACACTATTCAATGAAGCAATGCTAATCATCATTGTTAAGAAGACATCAGCATTGGTATGCTCACTTGTTGGTATGCTCACTTATCTAAGGCACTCCTGTATGTGTTCTTCAAAAGGTAACCAAACTAACGCTGCAAATCATTTAAACAAAAACGAATACTGTATTGAAGTTTAAATTTGGTTTATCTGAAGGTTTAGATGTTTAGGAAGCTTTGAATGTTTAGAAAATAACCTTCTGAAACCTTCTAATCCAGGCAGCATTCCGGTAAACCTCCTCTGTACCCTCTCCAAAGCTTCCACATCATTCCTGTCATGGGGTGACTAGAACTGCATGCAATACTCCAAATGCGGCCTAACCAAAGTCCTGCAAAGCTGCATCAAAACCTCTTGACCCTCATATTCAATGCCCCCAGCAATGAAGGCAAGTATACCTTATGCGTTATTTACTACCGTATCTACATGAACTTGGACTCCAAGATCCCTCTGCACATCAATGCTGTTAGGGGTCTTGCCATTAATTGTACACTCTCTCCTTATATTGAACCTGCTCAAGTGCAAACCTCATACTTGCTTGCGTTAAACTCCATTTGCCATTTTTCCACCCATTTCTGCAGCTGATCTATATCCCGCTATATCTTCTGGCAGCATACCTCACTGTCTGTAACTCTTCCAATTTTTGGTGTCGTCATCAAACGTTTTCACAAACCCATCTACATTTCCATACGTCATTTATATATATTACAAACAGCAGAGGTCCCTGCGGAACTCCACCGGTCAAAGACCTCCAGCCAGATTATCTATCTTCCACCACAACCCTCTGTCTTCTATGAATAAGCCAGTTTTGAATCTATATAACCAAGTGATTGTGAATCCCATACATCTTAACCTTCTGGATCAGCCTACCATGAGTGACCAAATTAAAAGCCTTACTAAAATCTATGTATACAACATCCACCACCCTACCTTAATCGATCTCCTTTGTCACCTTGTGGCGGTCCCTGTGGGGTAGGCCACTCCTTGGATCATCCCCCTCTCCGATTGAGGGACAGGGGCGTTGGTCTGCCACGGGGTTTCCAGACGACTCCCGAGGGGTGGAGATAAGGGTGTCGTGTGTGTGTTCTCGTACTGCTACCATTAAAAAGCTTCTTTAGAATCCGCCTGGTGTCCGGTCTTTTCCTGACCTCGACCAGGCCACTACACTGGTGACCCCGCGTCGTTCATCACGCATCGTGATGGAGAATAACGCCGTTGCGTTGAAGCTCCCAACGCTGTGGACCGAAGAACCCGAAACCTGGTTCCAGCTGGCAGAGGCACAGTTTGCTGTGAGAGGTATCACGCAGGATGACACTAAATATTATTATGTGGTTGGCTCGTTTGACCAACTAACTGCGAGGCGAGTTAAGCCTTTCCTCAGGGCCCCCCCGGTAGCGAACAAATACGATGGCCTTAAAGCATTTCTCATCAGGAGGTTTGGCCTGGGTGACGCCGAGCGGGCAGCTCGCATTTTCAGAATGGACGGCCTGGGCGACCGCAAGCCGTCTGCCCTCCTGGAAGACATGCTCACCCTAATGGGGGACCATGAGCCGTGTTTTTAATTTAAATATGCTTACCTGCAGCAGCTGCCTCCCGACATTCGCATGCAGCTCGCCAGGGATCCGTTTACCGACATGCAGGCGCTGGGTGAACAAGCCGACGAGCTGTGGAATTCTCACCATCACAACCTGGAAGCAGTGGACGTCCTTCCCGAGGCGTTTAGAGACTCAGAGCAGGTCGGTACCGCTATCCACCGCGTCTCCGCTGCTCCCAGTCGGCCCCCGCGGCAAAATCCGGCGGCCATTGCGCATTCCACAGCAGGCACGTCCTTCCAGCACGGCCAGCCTGCAGTTCAAACCAATGCCAGCAGAGGTCGCCGACGCCCAAACCAGCCTAATTCGCCTGCAGTTCAACCAGACGCCAGCAAAGTTGGTTGGTGTTATTACCATCGCCGCTGGGGAGCTGCAGCCAGGCTTTGTCGACCACCCTGTTCGTTCTCGGGAAACTGAAGGGCCGGTCGTCAGAGATCCCTTCGGCGGCCGGCACGATTCATCGCGTTTTCGCTTGGGACCGCCGCAGTGGGGGACGTTTCCTCGTCGACACTGGTGCGGAAGTGAGTGTTCTGCCTCCCTCCATTGCCGACATCCGTGCGGGCAAACAAGGCCCCCTCCTCACCGCGGCGAACGGGAGTGCTATTCGCACCTACGGGTTTCGCACCATCCCGCTCAACTTTGGCCGCAACTCGTTTTCGTGGAGGTTCGTCATTGCAGACGTTTCCCAGCCGCTGCTGGGCGCCGACTTCCTTCAAGCCCATTCACTGCTCGTGGATGTCAAGCGGCGGCGCCTGATGCACTCTGTCACGCTGGAGCCGGTCTTCCTCCGTACTGGCGATCCGGTAGTACGCCCTGATGGCCCCCTGTCATCCGTGGATGCGACTTTCGCGCGCATCCTGGCAGATTTTCCCGGCATTCTCGAACCCCACTTCCGCTCCTCCACCCCGAAGCACGGGGTGGAGCACCATATCCCCACTACTGGCCCGCCTGTGCACGCCCGAGCACGTCGTCTCGCCCCAGACAAGCTCCGTCTAGCTCGGGAGGAGTTCCGCCAGATGGAGGCGATGGGCATCGTGCGTCCCTCCGGTAGCCCATGGGCCTCACCGCTCCACATGGTCCCTAAGAAGAACGGGGGCTGGCGCCCGTGTGGGGATTACCGTCGCCTGAACGATGCGACCGTCCCCGACAGGTATCCGGTCCCGCACATTCAGGACTTCAATGCCCATCTTGCTGGAGCATCCATATTTTCCAAGGTGGACCTCGTGCGGGGGTACAATCAGATTCCGGTCCGCCCCGACGATATCCCGAAGACGGCAATTATCACACCATTTGGTCTGTTCGAGTTTGTGCGGATGCCGTTTGGGTTGAAGAATGCCGCGCAGGCCTTTCAGCGGCTTATGGACTGCGTGTGCCGCGAATTGGACTTTGTCTTTGTGTACCTGGACGACATACTCGTGGCCAGTCGCTCGCGGCAGGAGCACTGCACCCACCTCCGTCAACTGTGTCAGCGCCTCAGCAATTTCGGTTTGGCTATCAACGCGTCCAAGTGCCGTTTCGGGGTGACGGCTATCGACTTCCTCGGCCACCGCGTGACTGCACAAGGGGTGGTGCCTCTGCCGACCAGGGTGGACGCTATCCGCAGGTTCCCCCGTCCGACCACAGTTAGGGGCCTGCAGGAATTCGTGGGGATGGTCACTTTCTATCACCGCTTCCTGCCGTCAGCGGCTGCAGTCATGCGTCCGCTTTTCCACCTGATTGCTGGTCATCGCAGGGAGGTTGATTGGTCCGTGGAAGCAACAGCGGCATTTGAGAGGGCTAAGGAGGCACTGGCTGATGCCACAATGCTCGTCCACCCACGAGAGGACGCCACGACCGCCTTGACGGTGGATGCTTCTGAGGTTGCGGTTGGGGCAGTGTTGGAGCAGCTCGTTGAGGGTTCCTGGCGGCCACTTGCCTTCTTCAGCAGGCATCTCAGTGGTCCTCAGCGTCGTTACAGCGCCTTCGACCGTGAGCTCCTTGCCCTGTATCTCGCCGTACGTCATTTCCGGTATTTTCTGGAGGGGAGACCATTCACTGCATTCACAGACCACAAGCCACTGACCTTCGCGTTCGCCAAGGTATCAGACCCGTGGTCTGCCCGGCAGCAGAGGCAGTTGGCGTATGTGTCCGAGTACACTACCTCCATCCAGTTCATTGAGGGCAAATTTAACAGGGTGGCCGATGCCTTATCAAGACCTGCAGTCCTCACGGTTCTCCAGGTCGGTGAGGGGATCAACTATTCCGCCCTGGCAGCCGCTCAGCTTGCCGACGAGGAGATGGTCGCCTACCGTACGGCGGTTTCGGGCCTGCAGTTGGAGGACGTTGTCTGTGGCCCTGGGGGTACCACGCTGCTGTGCGATGTCTCCTCTGGAGTTCCGCGACCCATCGTTCCCATCGCCTGGCGGCGCAGGGTGTTTGACGTGCTCCATGGACTTGCACATCCCTCCATCAGGGCAACAGTAGCCCTGGTAGCCTCCCGCTTCATGTGGCACGGGCTGCGGAAGGAGGTTGGACATTGGGCGCGCACTTGCATCCCGTGCCAGACTGCCAAGGTGCAACGACACGTGCACGCGCCATTGCAGGAGTTCCCCATTCCTCATAAACGTTTCGACCACATTCATGTGGACATCGTGGGGCCGCTGCCGTCGTCCCAGGGCATGACGTACCTATTCACCGTTGTGGACCGCTTCACGCGGTGGCCTGAAGCCATTCCGCTACAGAATTCCACAACAACCACCTGTGCTCGAGCATTGCTGGCGCACTGGATCGCCCGGTTCGGTGTTCCACTGGACATAACGTCCGACCGGGGGCCTCAGTTCACGTCAGAGCTGTGGTCGGCCATGGCACGCCTCCTGGGTGTTCGTCTGCACCACACGACGGCTTACCACCCGCAGTCGAACGGCCTAGTGGAGCGGTTTCACCGGCAGCTTAAGGGTGCCCTGAGGGCGCGGCTCACTGACCCAGACTGGGTAGACGCTCTACCGTGGGTTTTGCTGGGGATACGCACCGCACCCAAGGAGGACTTGGCCTCCTCCTCCGCCGAGTTGGTGTATGGGTCTCCGTTAACGGTGCCCGGGGAGTTCATCCTGCCGGCACGTGGCCAGGTGGAGCAGCCTTCGGACGCTCTGCAACGTCTTCGGCAGACGGTGGGCAAGCTGGCGCCGGTGCCCACGTCTCGTCATGGGTCCTTCCGTCCGCACGTTCCCTCTGCTCTGGAGAACTGCCAGTTTGTTTTTCTGTGCAGGGATGCACATCGGACACCTCTACAGCGGCCGTACGAAGGTCCCTTCCGGGTCTTGGAACATGGCTCGTCGACTTTCGTCCTGGACATTGGGGGTCGGCGTGAGACTGTTTCAGTTGCGCGGTTGAAGCCAGCACATATCGATATCGATCGGCCGGCGCTGGTAGCGCTGCCCCGAAAGCGAGGGCGGCCCCTGTCTAGGGTACCTCCTCCTCTGGCTACTTCGTCCCCCGCACTTGTTGACCAGGCGCCTGTTCCAGGGCCGAGCGTTGTGTGCACCCGGGCTGGCCGCCGTGTACGCCCTCCTGTCCGTTTCGTACCTCGGGTACTTGGGGGGGGGGGGTCCTGTGGCGGTCCCTGTGGGGTAGGCCACTCCTTGGATCATCCCCCTCGCCGATTGAGGGACAGGGGCGTTGGTCTGCCACGGGGTTTCCAGACGACTCCCGAGGGGTGGAGATAAGGGTGTTGTGTGTGTGTTCTCGTACTGCTACCATTAAAAAGCTTCTTTAGAATCCGCCTGGTGTCCGGTCTTTTCCTGACCTCGACCAGGCCACTACAACCTCCTCAAAAAGCTCAATCAAGTTAGTGACCTGCCACGTACAAAGCTGTGCTGACTATCCCTAATTAGCCCATTCTCTTCCAAAGGGGAGTAAATCCTATCTTGAAGAATTATTTCCAATAGTTTCCTTACCACTGACGTCAGGCTCACAGGACTATAGTTCCCTGGATTCTCTCTACTTCCTTTCTTTAACAAAGGAACAACATTGGCCACTCTCCAGTCCTCTGGGACCTAGCCTGTGAAGAAACTAGAGAAGAAACAAAGGTCCTCGTCAAGGCTCGGAAACTTGCTCTCTTGCCTCCCTCAATAACCCTAGGATAGATCCTGTCAGACCCTGGGGACTTATCCACCTGAATGTTCTTCGAGAGCCTCAGCACCACCTCCTTATAATCATAGTAGCTAAAATGTAAAAGATGTTGCAACTAAATGAGATTCCAAATTTTACCAGTTCTTTATTAAGTAACACCATCTCCTTCAAGTTGTCAGTTATTCAATATGGAAACAGGCCCTTTGGGCTACTGAATCTGCGCTGATCATCTGACCACTTGCACTAAAACATTCTGATTACCATTTTACTTAAACTCGCCTCACAGTCCCATCTTCAGTGGCCAATCTTTAGAATGCGGGAGGAAACTGGAACATCCAAAGGAAACCCATGCAGTATCAGAGAGGATATGCAAACACCTGCACAGATAGCTGTCAAAGCTAGGATTAAGCCTGTCGGCAGGAGATGTACTATTTGGCTTTGCTGCTCTTCGGGATAGTAATTTGTATTAATATCAAACAAATACCTATGTTAAAGATGATCTGATTCCATCCCAATAAAACACATGGATGCACTTCAGTGCTAGAGATCATCGCCATCAGCAGATGGAGCAGATTCACAGTACAGCTGCTAAATATCTCTAAGCTTTGGGTAAAATAAACTTATATTTTAATTTTGATTAGTTTATCCTGGTCCTTTTCTATATACTAGATGATTCCATTTACCTTATATACCATTTGATGACTTAGAAAAACTGGACCGAGGTGTGATTACAATTTAGAAACTACCAAAGCAACCTTTTGCTAGATGCTCCAATACTTAACAGAACATGTGGTAATCCTGCTCAGCATTGATAGTACTGTAAACTATCTCTACATCTTTCTTGAATGCTTCCCATGCTCAGACACTAATTTACATGCTTCTTTCAATAATTATTTGTCAAATGACAATTGACTGAGTAAAATTGATTTTTCTCCATACACTGTTCCATAATTATGCAAAATCAAACTGCCTGAAAATCACCCGTTGATGCCATTTCCATCCAGCCCTACTTGATTTCCTAGTCAAAAGCTTCCCCATAGTTTGTTGCACTTACTAAAATATACCCTAGAATTAACTACTCTCTTTCTGGGCTTCAAGAATTTTGGATCCTCTACAATTATCCCTTGTGATTCAATGTTTAAGTTTCCAAAAATATATCAAGTAGATGAAACCCCTACCGAACAGTTTCAGCCAACCTCCTTTCAATGATACATGTCCCAGCTTGGGTGACAAGCGAACCATCTAATATGCACAAAGCCCTACGACCCCCTCTTGTGTACTCCCCAGTTATGCAAAATCTTTTACTGTACTCATCTTTCTATGCCTACGTACCTTCAACTGGAAATATCCAGTGATAACTGACTTTTAGTTTGTACTCAAAAGGCCACTAAGTGCTGGAGTAACTCAGCAGGTCAGGCAGCATCTCTGGAGAACATGGATAGGAGACATTTCTATGGATCGGTGACGTTTTGGGTCAAGACCCTTCTCAGACTGATTGAGGGGGGAGGAGGAGAGGTGAAAGCTGGAAAAGGGCTTTAGTTTGCACTAATTGGTTTTGGTCATAGCTCCTTCAGGATCTCAACTCTCTTTCCACTTTTATTTGTACCACCAATCAAAACCATTGGCTTCCCATCCTTGCCTCTCCAAATATTCTGCAACTGTGCTGTGACATTCTAGACTCTGACTTCATATCAACCTGACATTTTGTCTTGGGTGATATGAAACTCCTGTCATAGGATTACCCACCTGTTTTCCTTTCCTATCTAATCCACTTCATCAACGTTTCCCTGACTCTCCTCTTGCACTTTGTGCTGCAGAGCTGCCAATGGTGCCACAGACCTGGCTGGCCTCTCCAGAGGAACCCTTGTCCTCCACCTACTGGATGGATTAGAGAACACGGCGCACATATTTCTTCTATATTCCTGGTTTTCCACATATATCTGGAATTCACCCTTCCCCGCTCTACCTGCAACCTTGAACGGCAGAGGGACATTGCCTATGTATCTTAAGGATAAGCTTCTCAAGTTTCAAAACTCGAACTCGGCATTCAAGCCTTCAGATCCATCATGCACAGCGAGTGCATTGAATGAATTTAGTGCCTTTTAATTCCAAAAATAAACAAAACTGAATGAAAAGAAAAACATTTCCCAGCTACTTACCAATCAGTTCCATCTCTTGCATTGACGACCCGAGATTCCTTTGCCTCTCCTTGATTGCGATGATTACTTCGAACCTTCAAAGTCTGACCTTGTTTTATTAACTGAATTAATTAGAGTTCCTCAGCTCATAGTTTTAAGAGCTTTTAACACGTTACTTGATTGACTTAAAATTCTAGGTTGATCACTCACTTCTCTCACCAATGCCTGCCTGCCGTGACATTACCTGGTAGCTTTTATTTTTCCTTGCTGCTCCCAGATGCTCACTGGCTACTATTTCTGTTCAAGGTTCATATCCTTTCATCTGTTGCACTCTGCCCTGCCTCTTTTCATCTCACATAATTCAATACAGCAGGCTAATAATTTCCTTTTGCTCTCTCCTCCTGCTCAATTTCTCTGTTATTTTCTGTTATTTTTGATAAACATTCTCTATTTTCTTTGTTCCTTTAATTTGGAAAGCCTCTGATTTTTCTCAAGCTTCAACCTCTGCAAGATATTTTGTGTACATCGAAGGGATTAAAATCAAAATCTAATTGGCTGAGAAACTGTTCCAATAAATGTTTTTGCTTCACCCAATCAGGAGATGAATCATTGAAGTTTAATCTGTTTCCAGTTTTCCAGTGATAAAACACATTTCGCATGCATTTCTCGGCATGATTAGCAAGAGCAAATACAAAGAACAAAATAGGCTGACTCATTCACGAGCAGGTAAGTAAACTTGCAGGCTGTACAGGCTGTACAGACTTAACAAAATGCCCACAGAACACAGCTAATACCTCTTCCCATTTAATCATTACTGAAATAGTACCATGCAAGAAATCCCAATATAGTTAACAATTGACCAAGCAGTAATGGTTCAGAACGGTTGCAACTTCTCCCAGACATGTTTTTCTAAGTGGTGAATTTTATATTTATCTGCAACAGAATGTTTCTTTAACAAAAACTTCAGCATGTTTTTTTCACCCTCTGATTTGGTTACTGAACAAAAAAGCTTCACGTTGACATCCCACTTTTGCGTAATTGTTTTTCAGTAGATTCACCCACTTACTTTCCAGTATCTCAAATATAGCAGTCAGAAATGACTGGCAAATAATAATGGCAATGTAGAAAGCCTATTGTTATGGAAAATAAATTCCTCTGTACATGTTCAATTCCCAAACTAACACAATCATTTGTTAATGCTGACAAGTGCTGACATTTTCACATTGTCTCTTCACCATGTTTCTGAACAAAGTATGTATGCACACTTGCAATGGTAAATGGAAACTGGCTGTGAACAGAAAAAATGGTGCACAAAGAAGCTTGGGTAGTAACTGGATTATCGATTTGTGGCATTAGGGGGCAGCATTAAGAAGGAAAAACAAAACAGCTTAAAGAAAACAAACTTCCTTCTGAACCTTCTGAATTTTGTAGTCGGCAGGGCAATACTCTGCATATCGCCAACTTGGACAATTTTACATTTTTTTATCAAGCCAATTAACCAATTTATTCTGCTACTAACCATTAATCAACATACAAGATGCCAAACGAATCATTCCCACAACATACAGTACTCACCCGTTATGCCCTAACCTCATTACTAAAGCTTATACTTGACCCAATTATTTTTGAAGTGAAAGAAGACATTGGTCCTGGTAAAGAACAATGAATGCGAATGTGCTGTGAGGTGTTTTAAAAAAAAAAAAATTTCAAGTGATTAAGAAAGGTGAAAATGCAGAATTTAGTCTTTCACAAATTTGGGACAGTAGAATTAAGTAGAAAAATATCACCATTACCATTGCGATATTACTAATTACAAGGAATACGTACTATGACAAGGAATATAAGGTGAATACTTGTATTAAAGAAACCGAGCAACTTAAAATAGGAATTTTGGCTTCTTACTGTCATTCAATGAACTGTCATTCTCATTTGAAATATGATATTTTATTCAAGATTGCATAAGTAATGAAGCTTTATATTTGCTTTCCATTTTTAATTAATTAAGAGATGCTAAGTTTCTGCTACTTATTGCCCATCCCTGTTCCTTTAGGTGGTGGTAATTAGCATTTCATAATCATGCTTTTTTTTAGGCAATTCTAGTGACCATAAAGAAATGGCAAATAGATATGTCAGGTATGGTGTACAATTTTGGTCGCCCAATTATAGGAAGGATGTCAACAAAATAGAGAGCGTACAGAGGAGATTTACTAGAATGTTGCCTGGGTTTCAACAACTAAGTTACAGAGATAGGTTGAATAAGTTAGGTCTTTATTCTCTGAAGCGCAGAAGGTTAAGGGGGGACTTGATAGAGGTCTTTAAAATGATGAGAGGGATAGACAGAGTTGATGTGATCAAGCTTTTCCCTTTGAGAATAGGGAAGATTCAAACAAGAGGACATGACTTCAGAATTAAGGGACAGAAGTTTAGGGGTAACATGAGGGGGAACTTCTTTACTCAGAGAGTGGTAGCGGTGTGGAATGAGCTTCCAGTGGAAGTGGTGGCGGCAGGTTCGTTGGTATCATTTAAGAATAAATTGGATAGGCATATGGATGAGAAGGGAATGGAGGGTTATGGTATGAGTGCAGGCAGGTGGGACTAAGGGAAAAAAATTGTTCGGCGCGGACTTGTAGGGCCGAGATGGCCTGTTTCCGTGCTGTAATTGTTATATGGTTATATGGTTAGTATATGATTCAGAAATGTACATGGATGTTCATTCATGCCTATTACTCCTCTCCTTCCAGATTGCAGAGACTGGAAGGCTGAGGGGATGTTGTCAAAGACAACTGGACAAATTATAGACCAACCCCAGCTGACAAACTAGCTCCCTTATTATTGATGCCTAGATCAATTTTGTTCATGTTGGAAAGTACACTAAAAAATATTCATATAACCATGGGTGTCCAGTAGTCGGGTGTTTGTAACTTGAAGGTACACACTACATTCAGTACATGCTGACGTTTAGGTTGAAGACTTTGTGTTAATGAACAGTTACTTCAGCCTAGATTCTATCAAGCTTCTTGATTGTTGTTGGAATTGATTTGTCCAAGATGATCACATGCCTTGGAGGTGGCTCAAAGGGGAGTCAGGAAGTGAATCACTCACTATTGGACACATGTCCTTTGTATAGCTTTAAAAGTCACAATCTACATCTGGCAGGTCAAACCACTTGTTTCCAGTAAATGTTAACCTCCGGAATATTAACATCAGGGAATTCTGGAATCATAACCGTGGTGAATGTCATTGATAGATGACTAATTATCTCGTGTTGGAGACAGGTAATATCTGTGAGGCACAAATATTACCTTCCATTTTTCAGCCCTAGCCTGGATATTATCTTGGTCCTCTAGTACACAGGCCAGGACTGTTTCATTCTCTGAGCTCCGAGCAAATGGTACTGATTTTATGATAGATCATTGATGAAGCTGTCAAAACTGTAAGTGCTGTGGACATTTTGCCAAGGAACAATGATGTCCTGGGGCTGAAATAATTAACCTCAAATAATCTCAATCATCTTCCTTTGTACTTTAACTCAAATAAGCTCTGAACTACATAGACTATTATTGCACTATTATTGTTTTTTTTGTGTATATGTATGTGTGCATGTGCGTGTGTATATATATATATATATTATATGTGTGTCTTTGTGAGTATGTGTACATCTACAAACACTGAACCTTTTTTTCTCTCTCTCATTTATTATATTATTTACAGTGTACTATGTTTACATATTCTATTGTGCTGCTGCAAGTAAGAATTTCATCGTTCTATCTGGGACGTATGTCAATAAAACACACTTGACTGTTGAACTGGTGGAAAATTTTAATTCATGTTTATTGAGTTAAGTTTTACCAGGGCTACTTGGCCAAATGCTGTGAAGCTGTCAAAGGCTATCTCTCTCATCTCACATCTGGAAATCGACTCTCAAACCAATATTTGGAATATGGCTAGAATTAGGTCTGGTCCCAAATGACCCTTACATCACAGTGCGATAATATGTCACAGCACATGACAACACCTTTATAACCTTTCTGATGATTATCACATTGACTTTGCACTATTTTGTGGCCAGGATATAGGCTATAGTTTGTAGACACAATATATCAAGGCAATTTTCCATGTTGTTGGCTCGAAGGGCCGAATGGCCTACTCCTGCACCTATTTTCTATGTTTTTTTCCATGTTGTGTAGATCTCATTGTTATACGAATTGTAGTAATTGAGGCCTCCCACTCATTGGATCAGAGCCCCTTAATTTCCTCTATTGTTTCAATGCAAGAATATATTCTGGGAATGTTGAGAAAACCCCACCCCTTTTTACAACTTTTCAAAATCTCGGTCCTTCAGGCAATTTTCTGGAACTTTAATGCGGCTTTTACACGGGGCGACTTGACGCAAGAGTTAACCAGAGTTCAACATCGTGGGAACCTCGTGCGATAACAGTGCGGCATTCGTGGACCACCGTGGACCACCGTAGCGCTAACGGCAGGTCATCGTGTAACTTGGTCACTCGGGAGAAAATTCAAGAAAATTGGAATTTCTCCAAGAGTGACTTGTACACTTGTGGTTGAGTATTGCAACATTATATGAACGTAGTGGCCAGTGCGATATCCGTGCGATATCCGTAATAACTCTTGCGGGTACCGTGGGAACTCCTGCGAACGGTGAACCCGGAAGCTGGACAGAGGGGACAGAAGGTGATTACATATTATCTTCAGTGGGATTGAATTTAAAAAATAAATAAAAATAAAGATTTACATCCGCATATGGACATCAACTTATTCATGAGTTATGTTAATGAGATTCAAGAAAATAACTATAATCTTTAAAAGGGACTTTAAAAGGGACTTTACTGAAAGGTTACGCATTTTTATGGTCCGTGAGATATTTTTCACATGTACTTCTTTGAGAGATACAGGTCGGAGTCCTCGGGTCCAGGGGTCCGGAACGCTACCAATCAATGTTGTGCAGAGACCCGTGTAAGGAGTGAACTGCACATGCTGGTTTAAACCGAAGACAGACACAAAAAGCTGGAGTAACTCAGCGAGTCAAGCAGCATCTCTGGAGAAAAAAAGCTGATGTTTCGGGACGAGACACATCTTCAGACTCAATTCCGATTAGGATGTCTGAAGAAGGGCTCCGATTCGAATCGTCACCTATTCTTTTTCTCCAGAGATGATGCCTGACCCGCTGACTTACTCCAGCTTTTTATGCTTTTCTTCCCAGATCTGACTTACCTGCTGAGTTACACCAACATTTTGTGTCCTTCTGTGCATATTAACCAGCATTAACCAGCGTCTGCAGTTCCTTTAGACATTACATAACTTCAGATTTTAGAGATATAGCGCGTGGGAACTCCTGCGAACGGTAAACCCGGAAGCTGGACAGAGGGGACAGAGGGTGACTAAAAAAGGTGGTCTCAAAAGGACACATGGGAACATGTGTCCTTCGAGGACGTCCCACCTAATTGTCATTGTTGGATAATCTTTTTAACAGGAACACTTGCAGAGATGGCTCCCAGAAAATCTCAAAGGAAGGGGGTAAAGCTGGTCAGAGATGTTTTTGCCATGCAGGAGAATGAGGAGGAGACGCAGCAAGAGAGACAGGTGGAGAGGCAACAGGAGATGCCACAGATAACACTGCCTGTGGGCTCCTTGGAGCAGGGAGAGGGTGAGCAAGGTTCGGCAGCCTGGCCAGCTGTTCGACCTTTAGACTTTCGCTTACCGCCGACACCTCCAGCCCTCCTTCTCATGGCCGATCATCGGTTCATGAGTTGGATGGGGTGCCGAATATTCTCCGGTGCCCGGGCCAAAACTCCTCAGCTGGCCCACCGGCTCGGTCAACGAATTGCCGTCGGCAAATTTGTCCCTTATTTTGACCCTTTGACCCTTATTTAGGAGTGAGAAAGTTGTCAACCCTAGTTGGCGTGGGCAAGTTGGGCCGAAGGGCTTGCTTCCGTGCCCAATTACTTCATGACTTTGCACAAATATGGTTAGAATTCTCAATTAATGCAGATAACTGTCTTGCTCTTCCGACCCCTGTGCATGCCTGGCACGCTTGCCAGATGTGGGCTTGGCGTGCAAGCGGCTGAGCAAATAGGGACCCATCTAGCAAGCCAGAAGGAGCTCAGAGGGTGGGTGGTCCACCGAAAGGGTCACGTGGGGAGAAGGGGGGGGGGCGGTTGATTGACAGCGGAGGCGACCATTCGCAGGCAGGCGGCGACGACGTCACAAAGGGAGGGGTCGGGGAGGGAGCGGGCGGGCCAATGGGAGCGGGCGAGGTGGGCGGGACCATGCCCCCTTTGTTACTGTAGCGAGATGGAGGAGCCGTGGGCGCGGGGGCAGCAGCAGCAGCGGCGCCGCGGCAACAACAACAACAACAACAACAGCAGCAGCAGCAGCAGCGGCAGGAGATGCCTCTGGTTGCACTGCTTGTGCTGCTGCGCCCTGCTCTTCCTCCTTGTGACTCTGCAGGTCAGGCACTTTCTTGCTGCTCTGTCCCATTTGGAGACAGAGGCCCTATTGCCACCTCCCTACCCCCCTAGTCTGATCGGAGCAGATCACGGTGCAGGGATGGATCATCTGCGAGGCAGCAGTAAACACCCTCTCTGTAAAAGGTCATGTCCTTCCTTCACATCGTTTTTGCATTCACGTCCACGTTTTTAATGCAAGCTCCGAGTAAACTTGCACATTCCTGCCAATGGGTCTCTGCCCATATACTGCCAATGAACTTGCATTTACGTGGCGCCTTTCACCACCTTGGAAGATCATAAAGTGCAATTCGGCCAGTAAGTTAGGTTTGAAGCATTACAAATCAAAGCAAGTACTGGAATCACAGCATCTGTGGTTACTACTGGATAGATTAATAAAGGCACTCCCGTTATAAAAGTAAAACGAATTCACGAATTGAAAAGTTGACTGGTAAATGTGTGCACATGTAAGATTTTTATATGCATATGTGCAAGCTTCGTCTTTATGAATAGCGCCTGGGATAAACCATAGTTTAGACATTTAAATGATCGCCATACAAAAGTTATTAATTTATAAAAACTATTTTCCTCCATTTAAAAGTTTCCCATTCATTTAAAATCCAGTTGCAAACATTTTGATGGCTACGTTGCAATTTACTTTCTTGCCATAATACAGAAGACATTTGAGCCGATTCAACCAAGGGAGGATATATATAGTGTGTGAAAAAAAAAGTTACATCATTTGTGTCACGTGTAGTTCACGATGTTCATTCAAGATTTAACGCGACAGCTCGGGAAACGGCCAAGTAACTCGCACGAATAACATAAATGCCGAGTACCGTGGGAACTCTTTATCTACTGCCGTTATATCGTGCGAGACTCGTGCTGGACCACGACCTCTTCACTCTGGTGACATCTTGCGTCAACTCGCCCCGTGAAAAGGCCCTTTAACTGTAACGTTTATAGTTAAACATCAATGTTCTTCTCTTATCTCACCACCATTCTCTCCGCCAACACTGAGCCTCTGAAATTTTGTTTCATTCCTAGTGCTGAGATATATTTGAGATGTGTAAAACTGTGCTCACAAATTATCGTTTTGAAAAAATAAAGAAGCTATTTAGCTATCGCTAGGTGCACAATTACTGATAAAGGCAGGCAGGGATGAATTTCTGTAAGGTTTGTTTCAAGTCCATTACGTCATTGCTGTTACTTCCTTACTATTGGTATGAAACCACACTAATGATCAACAAAAAGTTCTGGAATAACTCAGCGGGACTGACAACATCAGAGTTTGAAGAATGGTCCCAATCCAAAACGTCACTTATCCATGCTGCCAGACCCCCTGGGCTACTCCAGCACTATGTCTTTACTTTAGAGATACAGCACAGAAACAAGTCCTTCAGCCCACCAAGTCCATGCTGTCCAGTGATCACCCCGTACACTAGCATTATCATGCACACCAGGGACAATTTACAATTTTAACCGAAGTCAATTAACCTACACACCTGTACATCTTTGGAGTGTGGGAGGAAACCAGAGCACCTGGAGAAAACTCACACGGTCGTAGGGAGAATATATGAACTTCAGACAACACCCGTATTCAGGATCGAACCCGGGTCTCTGGTGCTGTAAGGTAGCAACTCTACCGCTGTGTCACTGTTCCACTCTCTTTTATTTGGATAACTGTACCTGCAGTACCTTGTGTCTGATTATACACATTTGGAAGAGTAGCCTTAAGGAATTACCATAAGTGCAATTCTATTGAGTTGAAGTGAATGAAAAATATCCAGATTCACCCAGACCCCTGCTACAAATCCCTTGTGATGTTACATGTAAGCAAAGTGTATTTTAGCCCCTCCTAGTGGTTGCTTAAAAGATTGCGGCCACCTAAATTCACTCTTGTTCTCCATTCGTTGCTTGTGATCACATGATTGGACTCATGGATGAGACAGGCCATTTTGTATTGGGACCAGGACAGCAATGTGCTCTGAAGCCCTCTCTGTGTACAGCCACACATGCAAGGGGACAGAATATCCCTTGAAGCCACCATCCTAGATATATGCAATCAGCATGTTTGCACGCCGACTGTGAGGATATAGTCACAACGGATTTAAGAGACAATTTTCATAAAGTCATCTCATCAGCCTTAATCAATTTTCCTTATACCATCAACTGCACAACCTTTAGACTTCCCAATAATGGATCCGATCGCTGCTTAAAAACAGTAAACATATTTTGTTTCAAAGTCCTGCTTTGTCCTTTTTAGGGTTATGTTCTGCCTGGCTTCAGATGAGGCATCAAAACAAAAGCAGTACAGGCAGCTCCATGAAAAACCTTAAGACAGTTAACCACGTTTCAATAATTCAAACAGCATGTGCATTCTAAACAATGTTTCACGATGGTGTCTTTGCTCAGTGCTGCTATTCTCAATAGCCAAATACAGGACAATCGTAAACCATTCACCATCTTTTTGTTTAAAATCTTTTTTTCTCTGGAACAAAGCAAGAAAAACCTTACTTTCAGTTCCACAAAAATGGAACAACAACCCTGCAGAGGTCAAGGGATATGGCTAAGCAGGGCCGGCCTTAAGCCGATTGGACCGATTGCTCCCAATTGGGCCCCGCACCTAAGGGGGGCCCCGCGCTAGAGTAATCCAAAGCTCCGCTCTGGAATCTTTGGAGTAATCTACCCTCAGCTCGGGTAGATCTACATCGAGGGAGGGGGGAAAGAGGGGTGGAGAGAGAGTAGAGGGGTGGAGGGGGAAGAAGGGGTAGACGGGGAGGGGGGTGTGAGGAGGAATGGAGAAGGGGGGGAGGGGGAGGTCTCTCAAGGTCCCAGGGCAGCGCTCCCGCTCCTCCAGTCGTCGTGATTCACGCACACAGCCCCGGTTCCACCCCTCTCCCCAGGGAGACACGGTGAACAGGGAGGGCCTAGCCCGGGTTTGGAACAACGTTTACAAACCTCGGCCTCAGCTCACATGCGTTCGCCCGGACCCCAGCATCCGCTCCCGCCGCCGGCCCTCTCCCTCCCTTCTCTCCTTCCCTTCCCTTCTTCCCTCCCTCCCTTCCCTTCTTCCCTCCCTCCTCTCCTTCCCTCCCTCCTTCCTCTCTCTCTTTTCCTTTCTCTCCTTCCCTCCCTCCCTTCTTTCTCTCCTTCCCTCCCCCCCTTCTTTCTCTCCCTCCCTCCCTTCTTTCTCTCCTTCCCTCACGCCTTTCTCTCCTTTCCTCACTCCCTTCCCTCACTCCCTTCTCTCCCTCCCTCCCGCACACATAACGCAGACGAGACACATACACACAGATGACACACACACACGACACACACGCAGACGACACACACGCACAGACGAGACACACACACACACACAGACACACACACACAGACAACACGCACACACACACACACAGACGACACACACACACAGACGACACACACACAGAGACGACACACAGAGACGACACACACACACGCACACCCCCCCCCCCTCAAGTTAGGATGGGGTAGAATGGGACTGATTGGATATTATGATTGCAATATGTGCAGGAATGCAAATAATGCCAGAAACACCACTTGCAATTAAAGATTTTTTTTTTCACATACCTACATTATAAGGTACACAATGAACAAAACGACTTAAGTACTCACTGGCTCTCAGGATGTTTTCCTTGCTGCTGCAACGAGACTGGACCTGCAAGGAGAATGGACAGTATTTATAAAATCTACACAATGTATTGAAAGTTCAAACGTACATACATGCAGTGAGTTGCACACAATAGATCATGATGAACAAAGCTGGATCACCACCATGAAATGACAATTTGTGCAAGAATGCTACAATGGGAAAGCTTATGATTCTTCATCCTAGAAATATTAAAATGTAAATGAGTGAAATCTGGAAAACCCATCAAAATGGAGGCAAAACGTTATTCGACAGAACATAGTAGCTCAAAATAAATTTGCTTCAGATCTGCTGAGCACAAGTAGCCATGAAAACTGCATGAAGGAATAAAAGGTTGTCAGAAATGAATGTGACATGTTGCAGTAAACTAATCCATGTAGAAGGGCTTGTGTGTTCTGGATCTAGCAATTGCCTTTCGAAATAAATGTATAGACACATGTGCACACATGCGTGCACACACACACGCACACACACACACTAGACACAAAACAGTAAGAATTACACCATAAATTAAATAGAAAGGTCTAAATGTGGAAATGATAACTGAAACATTCTAAGACAAATGTTAAAGGCACAGACTAGTGGACAGTGTTAAGGTGGGAAAAACAAACAATCAAGAATCTTCACATAGATAGAATAGCAAGGAGCTAGAACTCATAGCGCAAAGCAGAGTTTGCGAATGGTAGCAGCTCCTTTGATCAGTAATAGTTACTCGTGAGTTGTATCCTCTATGCCTTCTGAGTTCATCTTTAAGCCCTTCCAACCTATGGTGGAGCTAATGTGTAAACAAAAACAAAAGATTTATAATGAACAGAGAAGCTCAGAAATCTAAGAATTTTTTTTGAAAGATGAACTACGTAAACAAAAGAACTAATGAGAGGTATATTATATGTTTGGCCTTTTTACAATTTTCAAACACACTTGCTACCAACACACGAGAAAACATGCAAATTGTGGAACCACCAGCATTAACCCACACACAAGACAGGAAAAAACAGGCAGGATCTGCTTGGCAATTCAAGCAAAATAAGAGCCATGAAGCACAGAGAGGAAATTAAAAGAACAAACATAAAACAAGTATCAATTTTACTGCATGCCACGTTCCCCACTATAACCCTAAATCATTATACTTTTGCACAATACTTTCAGAAATTAAAACCTGAACATGCCTTGTCCCCGTAGGTTAGTGTCCCTCTCACTTTCTTTAGAAGAGTGTTTTAAAAAAAACTTTTACACCGCCCCTATCTTGTGACCTATCGGTATAAATAGAATGACAGATCTGCACAGTTACTTCTGTGCAGGTTGGAATGAATCAAAACTGAAGTCTCCTTGAGAGACAACAATAAAACGTTTTTAGGTGTATGATTGGGATTAACTGAGTTGCCAGAACTATACATTTTTACAAGGCTATAAACATACTATGGAAGATTCTTTCAGTTACATGAAAAGAAGAACAAAGGAGAGAAAAAGAATGCTGACTTTGAATGAAGCAATCCAATTGCTTTGTCATCTGTTGTTGACAGTTTGCTAGGGTGCGAGTAGTGAACATCAGCACAACCGATTAACAAGACAAAGAAAACATAAGCTTTTAATGAACCGATGAAATAGATATAATGAACTAGCAACATTTGTATTTGCCCTTTTATCTTTTATTATTGTCATTAAGTGCATTATCTAGTCCACCTGTCAGTAAGCTGGATAATGAAAAGCAAATTTAGACCAGAAAAATTAATGATGCAAGAAAAGGAACAAGAGAAGTTCAATACAAAGGTAGTGAGACATGAGAAATTAAAGTAGAGAAAATGTACAGCTCATCTCAAATAATGAAATAACATGTCTCATTTTGTGTTAAAGTACAATGTTGTGCTGAAAGTAAATACTTGACCACATAATCACACTCAATTAGTTGTCAGCTAAATCAGCGATATGAATGCCATCCTGAACAGTATTTTTCAGATACATCTATGCAGGTATGTTCATTCAAATGAGACTTAAAGTAATGTTGATAATTATTCATGCTTTTGATCCGTTAAACATCAAACTTTAAACCACATTAACAATACTTGGTCTACCCTTACTTGGAAGGATAAATGATTTAATTGCAAATCTTCATAATGAAGATCAGGGATTTAGACAGCCACAACAGTATCATAGCAACACTAAAAATATTCCATTTTAAAAATGTGCACAGGATTTAGCCAATTATTTTCTTCATCTGCTGCTTTCTTGAATATATATTTTTGTATGTTTTGATATGTCGTTTCTTCATGCCTGTAAATCCTTATTTAATTCTTTTTTTTATAAAATAACTTCTGGAAGTCCACCTCTGTCAATAGTTGACAATAAATTAATGTTACATTGGATGAGCAGTGAAAAACCCTATTTCTGTTTTTAAACAAGAGTGAGCAGATGAATGCTCATAAAACAGCAGGGATTATAGTTTGTTCCTCTAATTGTAATCTTCCACTATTTCCACTGAATTTATATTTAACTTCAAAATGGAATATGCACATCATAGGTAAGGCCAACATTTATTGCCTGCACATAACTATCCAGACAAAGGTGATAATTCACCTTTTCCAACAGCTACATCCTGCATGGGTCACTGTATTGGATAGGAAAGTTCCACTTTATTGATTCAGCAATGTATTCCTGTAGCAGATGATTTGGAAGGGGGAGTGAGAGGGGACGGAGGTGGGGGAATTTTCAAGATAGTGATGTATGTTGTCACTGTTCATCTTATTGGCAGAGGTCATGAGGTGTACTGACAAGAAATCTTGGTGAATTGTTGCACAACATTTCATTGGTGGCACAACTGCAGGTATACAGCACTGTTGATGGAATGAGTGAAGTTTTAAGGTTGTGAATGGTGAGACAATCGAGAGATTATCCCATTACATCCTTGTCATGCTCTGAAGGGGTTTCAGGAGGTTTGCCATTCACCTCGTAACTCAAAGCCTCTACCAACATTAAGAACAAAGGCGGCAGGCCCATGGAAATACTAACAGTTAGTTCCCTCCACATCACATACCATGCTGACTTGCAAATATATTATTCATTCATTGTTGATAGGTCTAAATGCATTACGCGAATAAGGGTGGCAGTGATTCAAGCAGATGGCTTATGATTCTCTTCTTAAGGACAATAAATGTTCGTGTTTCCAGTGACACATTATCCTGAAAAAAGAATAAACTGATAACAAATGACTGGTCCAATTAAGTTTCTGATCAACAATGCCTGTACCGGCACAGTACTGAATGGGGATTGAACAATAGATCAAGACTTTGGACATCATAGGAAGATAGAGTTTGGATGCTACTGTACAAGTCCCAGCCAATATACACCCTTGTTGGGCAGATATTGCCTGCTACTTGTAATGGACACACATTGTCTTCTCTTGATCAGTCTAAGCCTGATTGTTAATCTTGCTGCATGCTAACAAAGAATGTTTCATTATCTGTTTTTGAGAATTGCTGTCTGAGATCTGTAGTCTCCAGTTAACAATACTTAGTTATGTGTGTAACAACCTTCTTAGAAAAGGCTGTGCCACAGTTAAAATGCAAAAACTGCAACAACATAAAACCTACTGAACAGTTTATTGTGCCTGATATTTGTAGTCTTTCAACCTTTTTTGGGAGAAGAAAAAAAAAATTGCATCAAGAGGTGGAAGGTTTATGAAGTAAACACACGTTAATTATTTATACCTGTGTTATGGGAGTGGTACCAGTGATATTTTATGCTAAAAATAATATCTTTAAAACAGAGACCCCTAGCCACAAATTCCTAGAAATTTCAGGCAATTGAGATACAATTCCAAAGGAAAGTGCATTCACAGCACATAAGCCTAATATTGCATTGGGTTTGTGGGTACATCACTGGGCCTCAAATTGTATTGTATGATGACAGGTCACAACCTGCTTTTGATAGATGCCTTAAACTCAAAGATGAAAAGGACCGCACCAAAATGGCACAAAGCCTGAATATCATGGAAATAAGGTGAGAAGTGATGCAAAAATGATTTTGAGGGCTAACATGCTATTTCACCTGATGGAAAGGATGAAACAATCCTGCTTCCTTTCAGTACCTAAATAAGATAATTATTTGCCTTTGAGGAAAATATTTATTGCAGTTTCGTGTACTTTGCATCATTCTCAGCTGTACAGACAATTTAAAGAAGAAACCATACCAATTCTGCTCTTAAAGTTGCATGTAGAGCAGAAATTAGAAGAGATGATAAATTTATCATCATGGAACAGTTGTCTTACTGCTCCCTGATGCAGTTATTTATAGGGTAACATTTTCAACTGGTATTATACATACAAACACTCCAAATTTTAAAAGATGAATATTCCTTACAAATGGTATCATGACGAATGCATTATGAATCCACTAACCATTCATAATGTAAATTTTACCCAGTGAAAGATTTGATCTCTTAGTTCCTCTTACCTATCAGAATGCTGTTTGTAAGTCTTCATACTGATATTAGCAATGGTTTATTATTGTCAAAATACAGTAATAAACTCTGTTTTGCTTGTTATCCATCAAACCATACAAACATAAACCTGTCAGGTAGTGTAAAAAACAAAATAAAGTGAAGAATATAGTGTTACAGCTACAGAGGAAGTGCAGATTTTAAAAAGTGTTAGGGTGGCAATGAGGAAGATTAGAAGATTGAGATCTTCACCCCTAGCACACGAGAAGTTCTAATTACAAACAGAATGACAATTTTATGTTTAGGGTCAAAATATAAATGTTAACTATTTCCAACAACATAAGCATACTGAAAGCATATTAGAATAATATCAAGGTATTCTGACAATTGAATAACTAAAAAGGTTCCACCCATGATTAGATACCAATAATTTGATCTTTAACCTGTTCCCCTAAAGTACTGTTTGTTAGTTTGACAGTTCAAAACACACCATATTGATTTTCTTATTCTTCATAGGTGAATGGAGTTTTGTAATAATTCAGAAGAAAGGCAAGAAAAATGTAGCTATAGAATATCCAACAAAATTAGCACTGGAGTAAGCTTCCATTGCAGCAGTCTTAATTATATGGCAAGCAAAGGTTTCTAATTTGGAACTGGCTCCCAAAGGGCATTAAACCAAATACATGCTGTTTTACAACTATTTTAGTTAAGACTAAGTGTTATGCACAGGGTATGAAAAGAAATGGGGTAAAAGCAAGATACTTCTAAAACTTTGACTTTTCTGATGTTGGATTAAGTAAATGGCAAACAAATCTGTAACACCGACTATCTTCAGATGATCAATGTGAACTGGAACACTGCAAGGACAGCCAATTATACCAGCAGTGGAGTGTGAACAACTGCAAAGGAAACTAATTTGTTGCTGAGGTCAATGTTAAACTTGATATTTTAGAAAACAGTTCTGTGAATTTTGAGTTTTCCATGATGCATGAAATATTATAAAAGATGCAGTTATAAAATATGCAAAAAAGATAAAACAATGCACACTCAAATCCATAAAGAGTTGATGGTTAATCCGAATTAAAGACACATACACTCAAATGGAAATTACAGATATATCAAAAAAACTAACATTAAAAAACAATCTCTACAGTTTTTCAATCCTTTCAGTACTGGTAGTAAATTATTTTTGCATGGGGACTTTGACTGAACTAAAGGATATCCAAGTGGTCTTTCAAATTGCGAAAGCCAATTCCAAACCAGAAAGTGAAATAAACCAGTTTTGATTATCATGAACCAAGTCAAATGTGAGAAATTATCCAAAGAAAAATTGGAAGACATGTCTACAAATCAAGGCACTACAAGATTAGACTTTAGGCTTTAGAGATACAGTGCAGAGACAGGCCCTTCAGCCCACCAAGTCCACGCTGACCAGTGATCACCCCGTACATTAGCGCTATACGACATGAGGGACAGTTAACAACTTTACTGAAGCCAATTAACCTACAAACTTGTACGTCTTTGGAGTGTGGGAGGAAACCGGAGCACCCGGAGAAAACCCATGCAGACACAGGGAGAACATACAAACTCCATACAGATAGCACCCGTAGCCAGGATTGCTACCCGTAAACCTTGCTCTCTGGCACTGTAAGGCAGCAACTCTACCGCTGTGCCGCCCACTAAAAATAACCTTTGCATCAGAAGTTTAGACTAGTTTATTAGTTTAGGGATACACAATACAATTTATTTGTCACTTGAACCTCATAGAGGCTCAAATGAAATGTTGTTTCTGCAGTCATACACACAAGAAAAAAAGACCCAAGACACAACACAATTTACACATACATCCATCACAGCGCATCTCCTCCTCGCTGTGATGGAAGGCAAAAATACATATCTCTCCCCTGCACTCCCCATTCCCCTCCCGATGTCAGAGTCAAAGCCCCCGGTGGGCGATGGCAATTGTCCCTGCTCCGGGTCTTGTTGTTGGAGCCCCCAGCGGGCGCTAGCAAAGTCCCGCAGCCGTTGAAGCTGCGCAGGGCGGTGATGTAAGGCCCCGCTCCAGGCACTCCTCGACCCCGCGACTCGGGCGGGTGAAGTCGCCGTTGCGGAAGCCCCAAAAAGCGGTCTCCCAGCAGGGACCCGCGGGCTCCCGGTGTCACTGTCCACCGGACCTGCGGTAAGCCTCCGAATCCCCGGGGTCAGGTCGGGTCGCAGCAGCGCGCCACCACCGCTCCACCCGCTCCGAACTCGGCCAGCTCTACGATGGTGAGTAGGTCCGCAGCTCCGCGACTGGAGCCCTAGGTCGTTCCTGCTGGAGGCCGCTCCACGTTGCAGCCCCAATGACAACGGAGACCCGACAGGGAAAAGGTCGGGTTCTCCGTGCAGGGGAAAGATTTTAAAAGTTTCCCCCCCCCCCCACACACACACACACATACCCCATCAAAAAAAAAAAAAAACTACATTAAAACGGGACAAAAAATAACAAAAAGACAGACGGACTGCAGAGGCCGCTGCGACGTGAGATACAGTGTGGAAGCAGGCCCACCGAGTCCACGCCAACCAGTGATCACTTGTACACTAGATATATCCTGCACTCTAGGTACCATTTACAGAAGCCAATTTACCTACAAACCTGCAGGTCTTTGGAATGTGGGAGGAAACATGAGCACCCGGAGAAAACCAACACGGCCACAGGGAAAAGGTACAAACTCCGTACAGACAGCACAGTTAGTCAGATCGAATCGGGTTTTTATCACTGTACAGCAGGAATTCTACCACTGTGCCACAATGCCACCCCAAACCTCCTGGGAGGAGGGGAGAAAGGGGGAGAATATGTAATGAATCCACGCCTGGTCGATCCTGTGGAGAACATGCATGAAAATGGCTTGGTTGCTAATTACCCTGATATCAGCTATACAAAAAATGCCATAAATGTTCAGCAGCTTGGGAAGCTTCTGCAAAGAGGGAAACAGAGTTAACGTTTCAGGTCAAATATCAGACTTTCATCATGATTTCAGTGCTCAAACAGCACATAATTCATTGTATGGTGAATAGTGAGTTTAAAACTAAGTGCCTTGGTATAAAAGGGAGTTGATTGTTTAGGATGGAAATGAAAATAAATATAAATGGGTTGTAAATCTTTCGAGTTCCCCAACACAAAGCTCAGTCTTTGGGTATTGAGTATTTGACAAGGTGCCACATCAAAATATTGGGGTACTGATTAAAAGCCCAAAGATTGGAGGAAGTGTACTAAAATAGATTGAAAACTGGCTGTCTCGTAGAAAACTGGGAGTTGAAATGTTTTTCAGACTGGAAAGAGGAAATTTGGGATCAGTTCTTGCCACATTGCTGAACATCAAATCTTAAAGGTATGTAAATGCTCACCGACGTCTGACATTGTAGACACTCCTGGGAGATTATTATGCATTAAAGCCCAAATATATTTGAGTGAAACCGATATCAGAATTTCAATTTATCTTGTCATCGACCATTGAACAAATAATAATTTAAATCTGCTTGTTTGTCTGCTGAGTGGCTTCTGTACTTCTTTCCGTTGGCATTAAGATTGATTCCTCTATGTTATCTGGCAAAGTACAGGGAATTATAAATATTAATCTAATAGCAAAGTGTCACTATTTTTTCCAAACTTCAGGACTAAAAATTGTAGATTAGATAAATTTAGCATAAAACCATTGTTATGCATCTGTTTAGAGATCTGATTCAATAATTTTTTTCAAGAGAGGCACCAGCAAAATGTTATTGAGTACTTTTGCATATATAGAAGTGCATGCTAAATTAAAATGACTTTTCAATAAAACTCATAAACATAGGCAAACGAACAGCTCAATTTTAAGCTGCATGCCCTAAGTTGAGGAAAAAGTAAAAGCAAGTCTTCTAGTTTTAGTTGCATTTCATGAGTTGCTCTACAATTCTGAAAAAAAGCCGATTTACTTCAGGAATTAAAATACATGCAAAATGTATGCCATTAACGTCCATTTTAATTGAAAAAAAAAGACTTAATTGAAAAAAAAGAGACTATTAATCTAAATAAAGGTATTTTCTGAACTAGAATTCTTTTTAATCATTTTGATTATTTTATTTGAAGATTTCAGTCTCATTCAAGTATATGGAACCAAAATTACGCACCCCAGCAATAGCCACGAGATACCTTAGCTCTTGCTATAATACTTTCAATAGTTCATGCAACAGTGGAAGATTCTCCATTATCTCTCCAGCATTTGTTGCTAATAGTGAATCCTCCGTAACACAATTTCAGTTCCGCATGCGTTAGCTGACCTTGACTCATCATTCAACGTAGCGGTAGATTTGTTGCCTTACAGGGCCAGAGACCCGGGTTCGATCCCGACTATGGGCGCTGTCTGTACGGAGTTTGTACGTTTTCCTTGTGACCTGTGTGGGTTTTCACCGGGTGCTCTGGTTTGCTCCCACACTCCAAAGACGTACAGGTTTGTAGGCAAATTGGTTTGGTAAAATTGTAAATTGTCCTTGGTGTGTGGGGATCGCTGGTCAGCGAGGTCTCGATGGGCTGAAGCACCTGTTTCTGCTCCGTATCTCTAAACTAAACAAGTCGTCACTTCGCAACTGAGCAACTTCCAGATGGTGATCAATAAGGTTGTCACTGATTGGCTGCTTAGTTTGACAAATAAGGTCTCTGCAAATGAAATTTGAATGTTTTGTCAGTAGAAGAGTGATTACATGAGATTTGGAAAGAAAAGGAGAGCCAAGTTAGTGCTCAAATTAGCAGTTGTGAAGGTTGCAGTGCATGACGATCACTTAACAAAATGAAATCTAGGTTTATCAGGGTTTGAAGAATTAATTCTTCACTGGTAGTTGATGCAGGTACTATCGCAGCGTTTAAGAAAAATTTCGACATGCACATGGATAGGATAGGTCTAGAGGGATATGGGCCAAACGCAGGCAGCTGGGACTAGTGTAGATGGGGCATGTTGGTCTCCACCGGGTGGTGCCAGCAATGGCTGCCTCGCCAGCAGTCTCATGTCCTTTCTCTGTTTTTATTATTTTAAGTATGTCTTAAATGTGCGTTTCAATGTTTCTAGGTTAGTTTATGTGGGGGGAGCGGGGAGCAATAGAGGAAAACTTTTTTTCAGTCTCTCACAATGACAGAGATGCGACTTTCTCAGTGTCACATCTCCCTCTCTCCCCCCCCCCCCGCAGCCCAACAACTGGATTGGTGCGGCCTTTCCTGGAGACCGGCCTGAAGCTTCAAGCCGCAGATCATTGCGGATCTGCGATCCTTTGCTGAGGATCGCCAGAAGAAGTGCTTCCGATCGCGGGGCCTGTGGACTTTTAACATCATGAAGCCATGGTCTCCAGTAAGAAGCGGCCGACTCGGGAACTCCTTGCTGCGGAGTGTTCCGATGCATCCCGACGTCGGAGTTTCGATCATCCCAACGAGAGGGCCTGAACATCGGACCGTCTGTAGCGGATTGCAGATGCTGGAATTCTGAAATAAAACTGATGATGGCTCTTTCATTTGAAACATTAACTCTGTTTTCCTTTCCAAATATGCTGCCTAACTTACTGAGTGCTTCCAGTTTTTCAGTTGTTATCTCAAAGCATATTTTGCTGGATCCAGCCTGATTTTAGCAGTTGCATTGTTCAAGTGAAAATACATACAGTGGGGCTATGAAAGGTGCCATTATCCAAACCAGAACAATGATAACTCATTTAAAAACAAATTAGGATATAACAGAAACTGAATTTTAGCTTGCCAATTTGATTGGAGCATGGAAACCACTGGTAAGATAGAAAATGATTAATTAGTTTAGCATACCTGTTACTGTATTTTAACATGGCCATTGTATTAATGTATAATATTTTGAGAAATTGAGAAGCTATGATGACTGTGCATGTGAATCAAATCCTATTTCACTATGTAAAGCGACATTACAGGTAATGACCCTTCCTGGATTCTGGAGCTGGAACTAAGATGAAGGGAAGTGTCATTGTGCTAAATCAAAGGTTTGGTCACAGGTAGGTTGATCTCATGCTGGAGATTCTGAAGGCATATTTGGAGATAATCTGATAATCTAAAGGGCCCGTCCCACTTAGGCTATTTTTTAGGCGGCTACAGGCGAGTATGCTGTCGCCACATGGTCGCTGGGCTGTCGCCTGTATGTCGTGAGTAGTCTCCTCAGAGTCGTAGCGTCTTTCTGGTCGCCGCTAGATTTTCAATGTTGAAACATTTTCGGAGACAGCCGGCGACAGTGGGTTTGACGCCAATGAGCGTAGCTTGACTTCTCCTGACATAGGTGCTGTCGTAGTTGTCTCCAGGTTAACGTAGGCTGTCGCCAGGTGATGTAGGTTGTCGCCGGTGCTGGCCATTTTTTGTTGTTGTTAAAGTAATGATTCTATTTCAAATTTTATGCCGAAGGGGGGGGTCCAGTCGCCAGTTTTTCGGTGACCCGCTACGACTATGACAGTCGTATGCAGTCGCCTAAACATAGCCCTAAGTGGGACAGGCTCTTAACAGTCTGATGTGGCTGCAGATTGCCACAGGAGGTAATAACAATGAAATATCGCCACAAGAGTGCATTCACTGTCCTAGGTGTTATAATACCTTCAAAAGCACAGGAAAGATGAGTACAAATGCTCATTCACCTATATGGTGATGTGTGTATCACCCAAGGTCTCCACTCTTCTTTCCTCAGCACATAGCAACTCATTTTGTAGGTACCTTACATTTTTCTTGACATACGTTTTCTCATCTATTCACACTCATCTATATGAAATATAGCTTCAGTTAACCTAAAAAATTATCTTTATCCATTATTTTACCGTAAACATACTCTCACTCACAGGTCTCCTCTTCCCATCCTTTTAGAAGTGGAGAGTACACCAGAGAGAGGCAGAGAATTGTAGTGAAGTCACTCACTCTGAGGATGGACCATCACGGGACTTATGCAAGTCATGCACTGGCATAGATAACCAGCTTCAGTGCTAAGAAAGCTGGTTGGATTTTTACCTGCTGATGGATGACGAGCAACAGTCAACGGTGGAGACATGAAGAGCAGGGAAAAGTTCACATTGGAGGAAGCAGAGACATCCAAATAAATGCTCAGATAAACACAGATCTTACATCTTCAGACCACTGACAATGAGCAGGATAGCTGTGGAGTAGCTGTGAAAATTGTGATGACCAGGTGTCCCAGTTGTACTGTGCACACATGCAGAGATGGGAGTGCCTGTTTTGAACAGCTTCTTGCAATTAATTTGTCATCAATACAAAGATTAATCATCAACATGAAACGTCACATGCGACAATCAAACAAATGCTTGCAGAACTTCATCGAGGGCTTGTATACTTTATAAACACCACCTTGAATAGAGACATGAAATCCTAGCCTTGAGCATCATTGCTTCACCAGTATTGCATGCGAGGGATAATGGAGAGTGTGTTCATGAAATGGGGCATTGCTCAACATGCTTATTTTTCTAATCCAATGTCGCAACATTAATAGGTGTCTCTGGCTAAGTCTGCAAGGTTGAAGATGAAGCTCACAGGTTGTAAACTACCAGAGGACAGAGGCAGGAGCATCTCAGTATACAGGCCAATCATACAAACAGATTGGCTCTATTCTGCAAGACCTACACGGATTACACTACATACGATTGCTGGAAAGAGAAAAAATAAAAACTGCTTATTGCATATGGCTATGCATCTGGATTTTGGTCTTTCACATAATGTTAAAAATGTAAATATTATATTTTAACCTTATATAAACATTATTTTTTACACCACAATTTATTATTGTATAGTTTTGGTCACTGATGTCTTTTAAATGTTTTGATAGTACCTATCTTAATTACCTCCCTTGGCAACTCTTTCCATATATCCACCAGCCTCTGACTGAACAAATTGCCCCTCTGGTTCTTATTAAATCTTTCCCCTCTCACCTCAAACCTATATACACTGGTTCTTGATTTTCCTACTCTACGCAAAAGATTCATTCCACTTACCAAGTCTATTCACACTATGATCTCAAACACCTATAAAAGATCACCTTTCATCCTACTGTACTCTAAAGAAGAAAGTCCTAGCCTGCCCAACCTCTTTCGCCCTCATGGTAACAAGCTTGTAAATAATCTTTGGACTCTTAACATCTTTTCTGCAGAAGGGGGACCAAAACTGAACATAGAATATTTACGAGGTTGTTGCTGTAGAGAGAGGCTGGCATGTCGTAAAGGTAATGCTACTGTTGTTATGGGAGATTTCAACATGCAGGTAGACTTGGAAAATCAGGTTGGTACTGGACCCTAAGAAAGGGAGTTTGTTGAGTGCCTCCGTGATGGATTCTTAGAGCAGCTTGTACTGGAGCTTACCAGGGAGAAGGCAATTCTGGATTTAGTGTTGTGTAATGAACCGGATTTGATAAGGGTACTTGAGGTTAAGGAGACATTAGGAGGTAGTGACCATAATATGATATGTTTTAATCTACAATTTGAGAGGAAGAAGGGTAAATCGGAGGTGTCAGTATTACAGTTGAACAAAGGGAACTATGGAGCCATGAGGGAAGAGCTGGCCAAAGTGGACTGGAAAGATACCGTAGCGGGGATGACAATGGTACAACAAAGGCAGGTATTTCTGGGAATAAGGTGCAGGTTCATTCCAAAGGGGAAGAAAGATTCCAACAGGAGTAAGGGGCTACTGTGGCTGACAAGGGAAGTCAGGGACAGTATAAAAATAAAAGAGAAGTATAACATAGCGAAGATGAGCGGGAAACCAGAGGATTGGGTAACGTTTAAAAAGCAACAGAAGATAATAAAAAAGGCAATACGGGGAGAAAAGATTAGGTACAAAGGTAAGCTAGCTGAGAATATAAATGAGGATAGTAAAAGCTTCTTTAGGTATGTGAAGAGGAAAAAATTAGTTAAGACCAAAGTTGGTCCCTTAAAGACTGAAAAGGTTGAATTTATTATGGGGAACAAGGAAATGGCAGATGAGTTGAACAAATACTTTGGATCAGTCTTCACCAAGGAGGACACAAACAATCTTCCTAATGTACTGTTCAAGAAGGAACTACAGATGCTGGAAAATCGAAGGTAGACAAAAGTGCTGGAAAAACTCAGCGGGTGCGGCAGCATCTATGGCGTGAAAGAAATAGGCAACGTTTCGGGCCAAAACCCTTCTTCCTGTCACTCTACACTTCCATCCCCCACCAGGAGGGTCTCAAAGCCCTCCGGTTCTTCCTCGACCAGAGAACCAACCAATCCCCGTCTGCAGATACTCTCCTCCGCCTAGCGGAGCTGGTCCTTACCCTTAATAGCTTTTTGTTTGACTCCTCCCATTTCCTCCAAATACAAGGCGTAGCAATGGGCACAATCCTTGTTTGAGACGTACCAGGGCCCCATCCCCAACCTCTACCTTCACTACATCGACGATTGCGTTGATGCTACCTCCTGCACCCACACACACCTCACTGACTTCATCAATTTCATAAACCCACTGACTCCAATGGCTATCTAGACAACACTTCTTCCCACCCTGCTTCCTGTAAGGACTCCATCCTCTACTCCCAATTCCTCCGTCTATGCCGCATCTGCTCCCAGGATGAGGTGTTCCACACCAGGGCATCGGAAATGTCCTCATTCTTAAGGGAACAGGGGTTCCCCTCCCCTACTATAGTTGAGGCTCTCACCAGGGTCTCTTCAATACCCCGCAACACTGCTCTCTCTCCCCACCCCCCCCACTCGAAATAAGGGCAGAGACCCCCTAGTCCTTACCTTCCACCCCACTAGCCGTCACAAACAACAAATAGTCCTCCGTAATTTTCGCCACCTCCAACGTGACCCCACCACTCGCCACATCTTCCCATCCCCCACCCCCCGTCTGCTTTCCGCAAAGACCGCTTCCTCCGTAACTCCCTTGTCAATTCTTCCCTTCCCACCTGCACCACCCCCTCCCCGGGCACGTTCCCTTGCAACCGCGACAGGAGATGCTACACTTGTCGCTTTACCATCCCCCTCGACTCCATTCAAAGACCCAAGCAGTCGTTCCAGGTGCAACAGAGGTTCAACTGCACCTCCTCCAACCTCATCTATTGCATCCGCTGCTCTAGATGTCAGCTGATCTACATCGGTGAAACTAAGCGTAGGCTTGGCGATCGTTTCGCATTAACCAACCTGATCTCCCTGTGGCTCAGCACCTCAACTCCCTCTCCCCTCCCATTCTGAATCTGACCTTTCTGTCCTGGGCCTCCTCCATGGCCAGAGTGAGTACCACCGGAAATTGGAGGAGCAGCACCTCATATTCCGTTTGGGCAGTCTGCACCCCAGCGGCTTGAACATTGACTTCTCCAATTTCCAGTAGCCCTTGTTGTCTCCTCCCCTTCTCAGCTCTCCCTCAGCCCTCTGGCTACTCCTCTTCCTTTCTTCTTCCCGCCCCCCCACCCTGCATCAGTCTGAAGAAGGGTTTCGGCCCAAAATATTGCCTATTTCCTTCGCTCCATAGATGCTGCCGCACCCGCTGAGTTGCTGCCGCACCCGCTGAGTTTCTCCAGCACTTTTGTCCACCTTCCTGATGTACAAGTGGCCAGAGGATCTGGGATGACAGAGGAACTGAAGGAAATCCACATTATGCAGGAAATGGTGTTGGGTAGACTGATGGGACTGAAAGCTGATAAATCCCCAGGGCCAGATGGTCTGCATCCCAGGGTACTTAAGGAAGTGGCTCTAGAAATCGTGGACACATTGGTGATCATTTTCCAATGTTCTATAGATTCAGGATCAGTTCCTGTGGATTGGAGGGTAGCTAATGTTATCCCGCTTTTTAAGAAAGGCGGGAAGAGAGGAATTATAGACCAGTTAGCCTGACATCGGTGGTGGGGAAGATGCTGGAGTCAATCATAAAAGATGAAATAGTGGCACATTTGGATAGCAGCAGCAGGATCAGTCGGAGCCAGCATGGATTTACGAAGGGGAAATCATGCTTGACTAATCTTCTGGAATTTTTTGAGGATGTAACTAGGAAAATGGACAAGGGAGAGTCAGTGGATGTAGTGTACCCAGACTTTCAGAAAACATTTGATAAGGTCCCACATAGGAGATTAGTGGGCAAAATTAGGGCACATGGTATTGGGGGTAGAGTGCTGACATGGATAGCAAATTGGTTGGCAGACAGGAAACAAAGAGTAGAGATTAATGGGTCCCTTTCAGAATGGCAGACAGTGACTAGTGGGGAACCGCAAGGCTCGTGCTGGGACCGCAGCTATTTACAATATACATCAATGATTTAGATGAAGGGATTCAAAGTAACATTAACAAATTTGCAGATGACACAAAGCTGGGTGGCAGTGTGAACTGTGATTGTGGATGATCAGCCATGATCACATTGAATGGTGGTGCTGGCTCGAAGTGCCGAATGGCCTACTCCTGCACCTATTATCTATTGTCTGTAATAAACTGACCACAAACTCACAACGTCATAATGGCGTAAATCAGTCTGAAGAATGGTCCCTACCTGAAATGGCCATTCTCTCCACAGAGAGAATTCTCTACTTTCTCTATTCTCTACCTTTTCAAACAAAGGGTGGTACATGCATGGAACAAGCTGCCAGAGGAGGTCATTGAGGCTGGGACTATCATAACATTTAAGAAGCAGTTAGACAAGCACATGGATAGGACAGGTTCGGAGGGATATGGACCAAATGCTGGCAGGTGGGACTAATGTAGCTTGGACATGTTGGCCGGTGGGCAATTTGGGCCGAAGGGCTTGTTTCCACATTGTATCGCTAATCTTTGGAGAAAAGGAATAGGTGACATTTCGGGTCGAGATCCTTCTCCAGAGATGTTGCCTGGCCCGCTGAGTTACTGCAGCATTTTGTGTGCATGCCCGTTGATGATGGTGCTTGGCTTTCACCGGCACCGAGGGGGTGAACCGATATCCACTGGATAAGGCAATAGGTGCAGCTGACGGTTCCCGGCTCGTCGGGAAACAGGTTCCTCGGGAGTTGAAGCAGAGTTGAGCTGGAGTTAGCGCTTCTTCTCCACACTGGCTGTAAGCCAGGGGCTCCACTGCTCCGGACAGGTGTCCCGTCAGTCCAAGGTCACCCCGGACATCTCCGGCTGCCCCCAGACAAGGATGGGACACTCTGGAGGGGATGGGGACAGTAGTGAGACTCCGCTCATAATCTGCCTCCTGGGGTTATGCAGGAGAGGGGTGCGTGGTTCTTCCCTGTATAATAACCCTGTATAACCCGGAAGGGTAGCCTGAGTGTGAATGGAACCCATACACCCAGGCTGAGGGGGACCGGACCGTGATTCATTAGATTGTCACTGCTGAGATGTCGGCATGGACCAGTGGAGAAGGGAGAAATAGTGTTGCTAACTCCAGTAGCAATTCAACAGCGCTTGCAGCGCAGGAGACCCGGTTCAATCCTGGCCACGGATGAAACGCAGGCTGCAAACACGCAGCAGGTCAGCTGCCAAGAATGTTTTTTCTCAAGTGACCTATGACCTGGGCATGCGCAGTTGGAATACCGAACTCGCTTATTGAAGACTCGAATTACAGCAAATAGTTCATGCGAACTTGATATGATAGTTTGTATAATTTACAAGTTAATAGTTAAATCTGAATTATTAGGTTATTTCATGAATGAAAAACCCATTCCTACAAAGATTTATAGCATCCCAGGCTTGTGCTCTTCCATATCATTACATTAACATCCCGTTTAGTTACTTCGCAAATTTATGAAAAAAATGTGCAATATCCATTTCATAAGAAAACTCTCCTGCCAATCATTATAATAACAAAACTCTGGTGTACCCTCGAGAAACAAAACATTTAAAAATATAAAATCAAACAATTCAACAGTGAAAGAAGCTAGTCGGGCAGCAGGAGAGGAAATACCAGTCCAACAATGGTAGTGATAAGCCCCAACTGATGGCAGGAATGGTGGACCCAATGGGGGCAACATAATGATGGGGGCAGAGGGGCCAGTTTGATGATGAGAGTTGCAGGGCCAAATATATCGTGGGAGTGGAGGGGCCATTCCAATAGCAGGAGTAGAGACGTCAGTCCTGTGGTAAGAATAGAGGGGGCGGCAATGGGTGAAAGGGGAACTGACATCTAAGTAACACAATGGGCATTTGTGGCCTTGGATGATGTTGAGACCCACTGCTTTGCAAGGCTTTCTAATGTACATGTCCTGTGTATAAATCTATCTCCAACCCACCATACATTTTAATCTTACAAAAAAAAATTTGAAAACCTTATTAATTCTGGATTTTACCGTCATTTAATTTTCATTTCTTCTTACTTTTGGACAATTGTGACAATGTAGTTTTAATTGCTTATCCATAATTTCTTGGAGAGCACTGTGGGCCACTGAGGAATATGTGAAGAATATTTACTACATAAGCAGAGGTGCCAGTCCCTTTACTAAAGATATTAAGGAACTAATTGGAGTTTTACAATGGAAAAATGACTAACGGTCACGTATCATGTCACTAAATTAAAAGTTACCAGATTTAATATATCATTTTTGTATTTTGCACCTATAGGATCTTACTTCATAATTTAAGTTACTCGCACATTAACCATTACAGCACTTCCTGGATATTTTAAAATAAAATAACTCTAATAGGCATGCCTTGGACATGAAACCACGCTGATAATGTGTTAAGAGTGTGTGGTTTATCTTGGAGTTTATTAAACAATGTTTGCCTTAATGCCACATCATGGAACAAGCTGTGGAACCTTCATAGCAAACTGTTTCCAAACGTTCCACATCATTTAATGAGGATAACCAATTCAGCACTTAATACAAGATTTTGATGGTGTAAATGTTCTACAATATAGTTTTTGAATTTTGCGATTAATTTGTTGAATGATTTGTCCGAGTCTGCTCAGTTGCAAAATTAGTTCACATTGATCATAATGAGGTTGGCACATTTAAAATAGTTTAACCTTCTAGAAGCGCGCAAACCAAACATTTTTTGCTTACAAATTTAGCAGAACTGTCATCATATATCTTAACAGAAAATATTTAAAAGGCCATTTACAAACAAGTGCAACAAAATATTCTGTAGCTTTGCAAAACTTAAGAGATATCCATTGAATATGAATAAACTGTGCACAACCTCTTCAATATGAGCTACATGTCAAGATAATGTATTCATTTTGAATGTCACCTTGGATCCCGAATTTTGCCAATGCAACACTACACCACATGACTCTTAATTAGGAGACTCTGATTTGAATCCTTTCTTTGACCACAATAAACTCTTTAATTTAGATTTAATTTTGATGCAGATATCTAAATTTCAACAACAATTTTAAAATTTGAGAAAATAAAGTGAGTAAGATAAATACAAACAATACTTGAAAGCTACAAAGTAATGGATTTGAAGGAAGGTCCAGACCATAATCAGTAACTGCATATCAAAACGTGGAGGATTTCAGCAATAGCTGGGAGTAGAGCATTCATGAAAGGGCATGTGCATATTTTAATCTGTAGCAAGTAAATTCAATGCGGTTTAATTTGCAATAGAATGTAATTGCATCCAGAATCAATATTAAACAGTGCTGGAATAATAAAATATATTGTAATCAGAGAAAAGATCTTTATCTCTCCTGTGCCGAACATAACTTCAAACCAATCTCTGAAAATCTTATTTTACTAAGGCTTCTTAAGTGAGGTTATTACCTACCAAACTCATGTATGTGGATATGTTGCAAGGATGTTGTTAATCAGAAATCAAATTCTTGAAGGAGAGGAGAAACAAATGGATGGCACAGAACGAATGAAGAACATTCACCAATGGAAAATCTATGTTTGAAATCATTACTTTGTGATTACGTGTGAATCATGTTCTTATGAAGAGAAACAACCCACCAAAATGTATTCTGTTAAACACTGGGCCCAGTTAGAATACAATCAAGGTAACAATAGTTTATATTAGTCTGACCCAGTGAGATCTTCCAATTTATTATTTGTATTCTCAGTCATGTTCAACTCATATTTTGTTTGGGCAGCTTACAACACAGGTATGAATATTGATTTCTCTAACTTCAAGTAACCCCTGCATTCCCTCTCCCTCCATCCCTCCCCCACCCAAGTCACACCAGCTTTTCGTTCTCGCCGAGCTACAGCTAACAATGTTTCCCGTTTCCTTTATTGTTGTTACATTTTTTGCATATCTTTAATTCATTTGTTCTATATCTCTCTACATCATCGGCTATATCTCTTGTTTTCCTTTCCCGTGACTTTCTGTCTGAAGAAGGTGCCTCCACCCGAAACGTCACCCATTCCTTCTCTCCAGAGATGCTGCCTATCCTGCTGAGTCACTCCAGCATGTTGAGTCCTTCCCTGGTGAGCAGTGGCTGCACTGCGGACTTGCTATAAAATACATAGCAGTCATTTACCCATCCTGCTCCGACAACAGCCTAATAAATCTACAACGTTTATAATAAAGACAAGGGCAGCAGGTGGAGGCAAACACCGCCTGCTGCCTCTCCAAGTTGCTCATCTTCCTGAGTTGGAAATATGTTGCCACTCCATCATCACTTGGTCTAAATCCTGGAACTTCCAACCAAAGAGCATCACAAGAGTACTTTCATCAGCAGGTCATCAGTGGTTCAAGTAGGATGCTTCAAGAGAAATTAGGGATGGCCATTTCAGCCACTCTCAAAATCCAAAAGCATTTTTTTTAAATTGGAAAGTCCAAAATCATTGTCTGCAATCCTGACTGCAACTCTATTCACAAGTGCTATTCATGAATACCATCCCTTTCCCATTCCAACATCTAAGGCCAAACTAGATTTATGTATACTTTGCTGTCCTTTCTGATGCTGAGATGATCATCTAATTACATGTCCTGCCACAGCACCAAGATTTGTAACATTTGTAACATCACCCATCCCGGTCCAAATCTTAATTGCTCTGCTGCTTTTATTCACTCTAGACACCTGACTATTCCAATGCTTCCCTACTTGGCTTCTTGTCTTCGAAACTCCATAAAACTAATTCCATATTTCCTTAAGTCATTCAGTCCACCGAGTTTATGCTGGCACACACAACAATCCCATTTGCCTGCTAATTTTCTTTGTAAACTATTCTTCTCACATGCTCAAAATGTGGAACAATCTACAATGGTTGAATAACCTGCCAAATCTGCAAGTCTCTGAGTTGTGGGAGGAAATTGGAATCCCGGGGAAACCTTGCAGTCACATTGAGAACGTGCAAACCGCACAAGGACAGCACCAGAGGTTGATATCAAAACCAAGTCACTGGAGCTGTGCCGCGCTGTCAGCTGAACTGTTGCCTTATCCTATTTTCCATGTAAAATGTTTTGAAAGCCTAGAATTGCCTAAGTTTTTCAGATTATACCGTTTAAATTTCTCTAGGGCTACTTCTATAGTCTCGCCCAGTCCTCCAAGACCTCTGTGTTCCTTCAATTGTGAAATGCATGACTCAGATTTTATTTACCCTACTCCCTCATAGCTGGCTGTACTTTCAGCTCTGGAATTCCTTCTTCAAGTCACTCACAAGAAGCATTTTGGGTCATTCGGTGAAATAAACCTTTACAAATGCAAGTCGTTGTCTTGCTCTCCATGTGTAGTACCTAAGCTACTGAGTATTTTCATCATTTCTCTTTTATCACAACGGTATAGCATTAGATTTTCAATGAATACCACAATGTTACTGCGTGCAATTACGAAAGCTAACCTTAGCTATAACATTTGTACTGTTTTAATCCAGCAAATTAATAATCTAACAGACATGCAAACTAAACAATTACACAACTGTGCTTTAGTTAACTTTTAATTTTTTGACTTTTAAAAACATTTAAAACTACTTAAAACTTTTAAATATTTAATAAAACCATTACTCTTCTAAAGCTTCATCTGACAAGATTATTCTACTTCCTCATTTCAATCACATCATACAGCAAACAATACCAAAGCATTTTTGATTAACTTGCATTATTAGATAATGTAAATGTTGTATCATTCATTGGGAATGTGATTCTCAAATAATGGATCAATTTGATAGCAAGGTAAGCTTTAAAGAGTAATAATCATTCTTTGTACATTCTACATTATATTCTACATTATCAACTAACCAATAAAAAACTGTCCTTCATCACGTTTTGAGCTGTGACCGAAACAATCTACTATTTTTACTCCATGAATTTCTGATTACAACATCCTTTCAGCAGAAAATTCAGCATTGAGGCCATTCAAAGCCCAGTTTGATTGCAACAAAGGTGGGGGGGGGGGGGGGGGGGGGGGAATCAATCATTCAATTACACACAAATCTCTCTCTGCATAGAATAAATTATTTTTGTAATTCTTCTGTGAAAATGATCCAATTCTTTGGTCTATTACATTTGCCACTATTCTTATAGACACAGGGCAGGCGCCCAATGAGCACCTTAAGACAGATGTAAGGAAACAAAGGTAAATTATTTTTGAAGTATTTTGAATGCCATTCAGCACACTGAGAAATAATAGCTTGGCTGACCCTGTTGATTAGCACCAGAGGGGCTACTGTTTTCACCATTATTTTTTATAACTCCTGAATGGAGATGATTGAACTCAGACTAGAGGCTGGTGACAGAATGATCTAAATTACTTCATTAAGCAGAAAGGAAATCTTGTTGAGGCAACGGGTTTGGAACAAACATCATCTTCAGATCCTACAGAAAGTCTTCTTTTGATAGTATACTGACAAACCAGGCTATCAACATTCTTGACAAGTAAACCATTTGCAGTAGTTCTTACCCACTGAAAACGTACAAGGTTAATAAATATACTTTTGGATAATAACAGGATCATAACTCAGGATCAGGATTCAGCATGATGGGAAAATACATACACATTTCTATTTTTAAGTTGTTCAGGTGTTTCCAGTACTTTTATAACAGAATTCAGCAAAGTGAATAGTGTTGAATTTCATTTCCACTACCCATCTTTGAATTTTGTGCTGTTAGAATTGGAATGTCAATTTTGACGCTATAGCAATTAGAAAGTGAGAGGAACTCTTCTACCCATGCTTTTTCTGCGTGACTAGAAACGACAATGAAATTCGGAAATGTTATGATATACATTTCCCTGCACTCACCCAAAAGTAGAAAAGGAAAGTCAATAAGCCAGTGCAAAGTCAGAAGTAAAAACAATCCCTCCTCACAATTTGCATACTTACCAGACTTACATTAAAGTTGGCCACATTTTGCTGTGTTCATTTGTATCTTAACAGCTTTTAAGATTAACACTGGCATTTTAAGAAATGTTTAGTTAAACCCAAATATGTTATACACTTGGAGATAAAAACCCCCCCTATACTTTCTTTCTTCCTCCTACACCCTTACGCGTTTACCACATTGTTTATTTTTATTTCAGATCAGAAACATACCATCAAAAGTAACATGCAGAATTGTAAATACTGTGTTCACAAGAGCAGGGCGCAAAGCAACACAGTAGTGCTAATGATGCAAGAACACGTGCAGTGTACCTCTGTAGCACAATAAGAAGGTGTGCATGAAGAGAGCTCAGCCTGGTTGTGCAGCAAGGGAAAAGAAAACACTGTTAATGAGAGTGCGCCAAAAAAAGGTCTGAAGAGGTTCTCTGCATAGGAGGTTCCAGTTCTGAGGCAGAAGGCAGGGGTTTCATTGATCCATCCTTCTTTTGAAGTTGGGATAGTTTTGGTAGATTATACAAGATCTGACCTTTAACACCAGGAGCTAATGCCAACACAAAGTAGCCTGTATCCTTTTTGTTGGCATTTATTTCAGACAACTTTTTTTAATGTTCTTGTAACATTTTTTACAACAATTACACCATGAGGCTGATTATAGGTTATCAAAGTTTTGTCCAAGACCTTATTTCTGAAATCTTTCAAGATCAAGTAAGAAAAAAAATACTAGCTTAGATTCTATTCACCTTGAACTGCTGACATTATGTTATCTCCAACAAAGGTCAAGGGGAACTCTATACTGCCAGGAATATCAACAATTAAATCTGCATTACAGTCGCTTTGGTTTACCATGAAGAGATCTGGCGTAATCTTTATCACCCTGAAAAGGATAATTGGTGTAAATGTTTGACTACGTCTCACGAGAAAAGTGGAATTAAACAGTGTACTACTGGAAATTGCTGCAAGACATCTGTAATACAGATTTCGTCTTAAGCTCTAATATTAGCGTTTAGAGCAACAAAATGGATACCATTTCATTTGATGTAGGGAATGGTTATTTAAAGTGTATTGAAAGCTATTCTTCAGCCTCAATCTAATGAAACCCTTGTTGTTGTGGAAAAGGAGCAGAGAAGTATGAAAGTAAATCATTTGAGCCACTATTATCGACCTCCAGAAGAGTAACATCGCCAGGTAAAATTTAATATTTACTTTGTGTGAGACTCCTTTCACATTTCCTTCCAGCTGATCTTTGAGTTCATTCAGCTTTTGATGGAGCTACATGTAAACATCAGATTTAAATTGCCTATCATTTCACTTAATACTACATTCCTCAAGATCTTTGGAAGACATTTAATCCCAAAACAAGCATCATTTACATCTTAATGTGTCTTTCACTTAAGAGTTTTCTGAATCAAAGCTTAAAGCTGCAATAAATGACAGTGCATACTTTGTACAGTTTTGCCAATTTACTCAGCTATTAGCAGGAACTTTAGAAAACAAAATACAAATTAAGGAATGATGTTAAATTAGGATTTGGAGGAGTTTTGTGCACGAGTGATTTTCAGTCTAAAGCAGAAGGTAGAGGTTTCACTTGACCCAATATCTTTTCTCAAAGTTGAATGAACTGAAAGGTTGGTCAAGGTTCACTCAAGGAATCATCAACTTTAGTGGATAACTCAGATGCGTAAAAAATGTTTATATGCATTACATTGTACCAGGCATAAAACTACAAGAAACATTCATGGAAAGGATATTTTCAGAAATAACTCTAAGGCTAAAACAAAAACCCAATTATTAAGCTATTTTTCAGCCACTCAGACACCGCTACAATTTTAAATTTGCATTGTTGTTTTATTAATATCATCAATACTCAAAATGCTTCCTGTCCCTTAAGAGGGTGACTGGCCCCAATGTTTTCAACATAATTTATTTTTCATGTACTGAGGGTAATCATGATCAGATGCTTAAATGTTCATGTATCGGAGGTTTGTTAATCTCTGGTTATAGAGCATTGAACATTTCAGTGAAGTAAGACAACTATCCAACTGTGCAATGGTAAAGTGATTTTGACTTCATGTTCTCGCCTTGGCCCAACCTCCCCTGCTTAATTCCAAAGTAAATGCAGTTACAATTATAGCGGTGATTGCCCAATGCATTACCTGTCGCTGTGGTTTAAACACATATTAATGCTGTAGAATATCTGTTCAGGATAATTACACTTGAAATGGTACCACTGGCGACTGATAGCTGATACTTGGCAGTTTTAACAAACAAAGCACGCAATGTCAATTCAAGGTGTTTGGCAGATTGAGATAGAATCATTCAATCAGTATCTTAAACAACACAGTGGAAGACCTAAATTAAGCTGAATAACAAAGGAAATTTGTGAGCATTAAAATGATTGATGAGCTGGGGTTAAGCAAAATTAATATTCAATAAAATGTTAACAGCCATATGAATAAAATATAAGAGAGCAAGAAGTTTATGATTGATGACAAGGCACCAATGTATCTTAAAAACCTGAAAAAAACTGGGAAAGGGGAGGAACTTTGTATTCTGCTTTGTAGTCTTGGCAGAGGGTAAACATGAAAAAGCAAATGTAAAATGCAGGATATTTAAAAACTGAAGAGGAATGAAAGGAGTATGTTGACAAGACAGGATCATTAGGTGGGCAAGTGCAGGTTACTTTATGGCCAATGCATAGAAGAGCTGGCAGGTCATGCCAGATCTGTATAAATCACATCTGGATTACCAAGTATCTGGTCGCAACATTATAGGAAGGATGTAATAACACTAGAATTTAGCTGCATGCCACAATTGGCTATGCTGGGCTTTTCTATTTATGTAAATGTTTAACATAAAAATATCCTCAAGTAATTCAAAGGAATATTACAGAGCCACATAATGATTGGAAAGTTGACCGAAAGTAAGTCAATAAGGTAGATTTACAACATTTACATTGTTTTAATAAAAAGAGAGGCAGAGACATTGTGAGAATATTCAAAGTGAGAATATTCAAAATGTAAATCTACAATCCGGCTGTATAAAACTCTAGAACTTGAGGGGATTTATTTTTTTGATGAGTGCAGATCAGCGAGTGTTTGGCATGGCTGGGAATTTTAGCTGCATTTCCACAATTGGCTAGGCTGGCTTGCTTGGAACAGTAAAGACTGAGACAAGACATAATTGGAATATATAAAATAACAAATGGGCTAAATGAAGTGAATAAGAATTATCTATTGTACAAATAAAGAGTGCTTGAAATATACAGAATATCTAGTGCAGGGGTCGGCAACCTTGTTCTGCATTGGGGCCAGGACCCATGTCTGTGAGCGGATGGCGGGCCACATCTATAATTAATAAATGGTGGTAATAATAGTCATAGTTTTGTTTCGAAAGTGCTGTACTTAGAGGAGGGAGAAGGAGCCTGGTCAACGCCAACCACCCCCTGTCTCCACCGAGCCTTGGGTGTCCCCAGTGAGAGGGCGAGGCGGGGGAGGCAGGGGCCAGGAGGGCGGCTGCCTGCTCGGAGTGCCGGGACTACCGGCATCATGCTGCCCACCTGCCGCTGCTCACCATCGAGGTGCCCAGCGACACCTCGGTGGACATGAGTGACTGGTCTGAGCGGGGCTCGCGGGGCCGGCAGCTGGGCTACGAGGCAGAGGCCCAACCCCTCCCTGCCTCCCTTCCCTGTCCCGGTCCACAAGGTCCCTCCCATGCCCACCGCCTGGACCTCCCCCCCGGAGAGGCCAGTCGCAACAGCAAGGCGGAAGCCGATTTTTCTGACGGGGACAACGAGAGCCTGGACAGCACGCTCAACTCCAACGAGGCCGTCAACTGCAGCATGGACTCCTCGTCCCGGAGCAGCCTGCCCGAGGCACCCACAGACCTACCTGTGGGAAACACGTCACAGCTGGGACTCCCCCACCATTAACAATTACGTCTTCCAGCTACGGCAGTACTGCATCGGACTAAAAGAAATACGCCTGCGGGCCAGGTGATTCCGGGTTATGAGCCTAATCCGGCCCGTGGGCCTTAGGCTGCCGACCCCTGGCCTAGTGGCTAGGACATTCTATATGACTGTTGTGTGAAAAGGCTGCTATGAATGTAATGTCAAAACATATTCAAAGGTATCTCAGAATAGATAGACATAGATTATTTATTCTTTAAGATTTATTGGTATTTTATGCTGTATATCCACCGGGTGGCGCCTCGCCAACAGTCAGTCTGTCCCTTCCTTCTTTGTTGTTTTTTTTAGTTAAATGTATGTTTCAGTGTTCTTTAATTTGTTTTATGTGATGGGTGGGGGTTTGGGGGAAACTTTTTTTAATCTCTTACCTTGACGGAATGCGTTTTTTTACCGTATCGTATCTCCGTCCGCACTGCGGACTAACATCGAGGAGATGGCGGCCTTTGCTGGAGACCGACTACGGGAGCTCCAATCGTGGGAGCCTGTGGACTTGCCATCGTGGAGCTCACGATCCCTGTCGGGGATCGACCTCAGAGCTCTAACCGCAGGTGCCTGTGGACTTTAACATCATGAGGCTTGCGGTCCCTGGTTAGAGACAGATTTCGGGAGCTCAAAGCCGCAGGAGCTTTGACCGCCCGATGCGGGAGCTTCGATCGCCGGCTGCAGATGGTTCGACTGCTCCGACCGCGGATGAATAAGGAGGAAGGAGATTGAACTTTATTGCCTTCCATCACAGTGAGGAATGTACGGAATCTGCTGTGGTGGATGTTTATGGTAACTTTTATGTAGTTGTGTGTCTTGTTGCTTTTTTTAAAATTATGGCGTATGGTAATTCGAGTTGCACTGTACCTTAATTGGTACACGTGACAATAAACTGACCTTTGAACCTTGGTATTCAGTTTTTAAGATGATCTCAAATATAGATGACACAGTAATAAGCTGATAGTTTTCCCTCAAGGCTTTTCTGATTAGTACCATGCCGATACTGTTGAAATTCCAATTGATGCATGTATGGGTAATGTGAATTGTAAAAGAAACATTTTATATAGCTATGCACATTCTTTTTGGTATTTTAACATCTGAGATTTAGGATAAAAGGATATATCACCATAGAAAGAAGCCTATACCCGATTATTGATAGAGCTATCAAATTTTTCCAACCTCCCTGTTGCTTGGTGATAGATTTGCCTTAAATGAATAAATGTACAGCTTGTAAATAAACAGCAATGCTTTCTTCTGTTTAACAATGTGTTAAATTCTCAGTGCAGCGTACATTTCTCAAATAACTCAATTACCACCAACTATCAAGTAATGTGAACTAATATATTAAACGTACACCTGTGTTATCTCATGTGTTGCCACCTCATAATCTGTTTTGATGCCTTGCACTGGCATTTCCTTGAATATTCTTGTAATCCCATGTGATTTTTCCCAATTCCTTCCATTTGCTAAGTTTAAGATCCACTTACTTGTATGTCGGGTTCATTCAAATTTATTTTATGAAATAACTTTTACCTCAGTAACAAGAAGCAGCAATTTTGGGTGGTGTGATTCTCCAATCTCCCGTGCGTCAGCGTGCTCAGGACAAATTGAACGCCAGCACCACTTCTTAGCTGAGATCAGTGAACTCAACAGAGGTCACAAAAATAGAAAGCTCTGCGCTGCGGTACTTAGTTCCATATCAAGCAATGCAATGATTCACTGGGTCATGAGTGGTGAGCAGCTGAGTATAATGGGGATCATGAAAACAACTTAATTTCATTACAATATTTGAGTTGGTTGCTTTGACTGTTTGGATATGAGCCTGATGCAACTATTGGTTTCGCATTATTCATCTTAAAATGGGATTGAAAGAACTATTGGTTTAGCAAAATTCACCTTGGGATAGCTAAACTTAATGCCCTACCATTACCCCAATGTTGTTACCGACCACAGATGACCTGTAGCATCCTTGTATTTTTATAAGGGATTTGGGGCTAGATGGTTTTAAGGCATAAATACCTTAAATAGATTTCAGACAGACATTTTTACATGCCAACAGTTCAGAACACATGTTAGGAATTCTCAAATCTGTCTCATGGCAAAAGAGCTGGAGAGGCACTTAGATAATCTATTGGTGTTGTTATACAAAAAAGGAGTACTTTAAAAATAACTTCCTTCATATTAATTTAGTAAAAAAGCTGCAACATAAAATTAGTAAAGGTGAAGGAAAGGAGTGCCCTTTTAACTATGAAACAGTAAATAGGATGGAAAGGCAGAGAAGACATTGAACACAGAAGTAGAAATATCCCCCTCTGGTCCAATCCCTCCCTACCCATCTCCGAGACACCTCACAGGCTCTTCCTCTCTTCCGTTTTCCAGGCCCCCACTCCCTCATCTTTACTATGGATGTCTAGACACTCCACACCTCCACCCTCCACCCTCCACACCTCCACCCCTCCACCTCCACCAGGAAGGTCTTAAAGCCCTCCGTTTCTTACTTGACCGCAGAACCAGCCAATTTCGGTCTACTAACTCTCTCCTCCACCTCGCAGAGCTGGCCCTTACCTGTAACAACTTCTTCTTCGACCTCCCACTTCCTCCAAATCCAAGGCGGTTATGGGCTTTCGCATGGGCCCAAGCTATGGCTGCCTCTTTGTAGGGTACATCGAACAATTAATGTTCCAGGCATACACTGGCCCTATCCCCAAACTCTACCTCTTCTACATTGGCAACTGCATCAGTGCTACCTCCTTTCACCCATGCAGAACTCACTGACTTCATCAACTTCACCACTAATTTCCATCCTGCACTCAAATTCACTTGGACCATTTCCGACATCTCCCTACCATTTCTAGATCTCACCATCTCTATCACAGGAGACAGACTATTGACTGACATCTATTACAAATCCAGACTCCCATAGCTATCTAGACTACACTTCCTTTCTCCCTGAATCCTGTAAAGACTCTATCCCCCTACTCCCAATTCCTCCGTCCAAACCGCATTTGTGCGCAGGATGATGTTTTCCATACTAGGTCATCGGAGATATCCTCATTCCTAGGGAACGGGGGTACCCCCCTTCCATTATAGATGAGGCTCTCACTAGGATCTCCTCGACATCCTGCAGCTGCGCTCTTGCTCCCCCTCCCCCCCCCATTGGTAACAATGACAGAGTCCCCCCCTGTCTTCACCTTCCACTCCATCAGCCATCGCACACAGCATATAATCCTCCAACACTTTCGTCACCTCCAACGGGATCCCACCACTGGCCACATTTTCCCATCTCCACCTCTTTCTGCATTCCGTGGAGACCATTCCCTCTGCCACTCCCTGGTCAACTCGTCCCTTCCTACCAAAACAACCCCCTCCCCAGGTACCTTCCCCTGCAACGGAAAGAGATGCAACACCTATCCCTTTACCTCCCCCCTCTACTCCATCCAAGGACCCCAATATCTTTTCAGGTGAGGCAGAGGTTAACCTGCAGCTCTACCAACCTCATCTACTGTATCTGCTGTTCCAGGTGTCAACTCCTGTATATCGGCGAGACCAAGCGTAGGCTCGGCGATCGTTTCACTGAACACCTCCGCTCAGTCTGTCTTAACCTACCCGATCTCCCAGTTGCTCAGCACTTTAACTCCCCCTCCCATTCTCAATCTGACCTTTCTGTCCTGGGCCTCCTCCATTGTCAGAGTGAGACCCAGCGCAAATTGGAGGAACAGCACCTCATATTTCGCTTGGGTAGCTTACACCCCAGTGGTATGAACATTGACTTCTCTAACTTCAGACAGCCCTTGCTTTCCCTCTCTCTCCATCCCCTCCCCCTTCCCAGTTCTCCCATCAATCTTACTATCTTTGACTGCATTCTATCTCTGTCCCGCCAATTCCCCTGACATCAGTCTGAAGAAGGGTCTTGACGCGAAACGTCACCCATTCCTTCTCTCCAGAGATACTGCCTGAATTACTCCAGCATTTTGCCTCTACCAGTAGAAATAACATTTTCTTCAAATTCTGAACATGAATAAATAACACTAAAATCAATATGAGAACATATATAGGGTACAATTGCAAAATATTTTTTAAAAAGCAACTGAAGCTGAAAACTGCAAGTTTTGTGAAAATGGGAGGCAATAGAGAAAGCAGGTGCAAAATGCTAAAGCAGAATTTGGGAGAGAACTGTGTAAACAAACTTGCAAAAAGTTTGTGAACATATTTACTTTAAGGGATCCGCCTCTACTAGCAATTCCTTTTGTTTCATCTGCACTTCAAAGTTGCTACAATGGGTGGGGGTAAGTGTTAAAGACATAAGAATGAAGAAATGTGAACTTAAAAAACAAATTAGGTTATTCACAATATGCAAGACATTTCATGCAATATTTCAACAAACAATACACCAAATATTACCATGAAAGGTTGCCAAGCGCTCATACCATTCTTTACAGACAAGGATCAATTTTGAATAGATGATCAATATTATGTCTGTTTAATCACCATTGGCCACACTTCAGTTAACTTTATCATGGACTTGCAGAATCATGTCAATCAGTCAACATTGCAGCCAATCAAATGACAACAGTCTTCACCAATATCCACAATGTCTCACTTCAACACTTCTGTGTCCATATACGTTAAAAAAACCTCCGTTATTCCAGTCCCCCAGAAAAATAAAGTGACTGCTCCATTGACTGCAGCCCAATGACTCTAACATTGGTTATAAAATCAAGTGTTTTGAAAGGTTGGTAATTGATGCCATCTCTCTTGCACTACATTTAGTCTGAGATCACCTTGACAACAACGACACCTATGTCAGGCTGTTGTTCATTGACCACAATTCAGCCTTCAACACATAAGCTCATCTCTAAATAATACAATTTGATTTAGTTTTTGAAGACTAAATACCTCTTTTCAAAATAAGGAGACCGCAAAAATAAAACCTTAAAACAAATTCCTTTGTATCAATGGGTTTTGCCTGCATAAGCAGTAATACGAGTTTCTGGAAGGTCCAGTTCACATGTGACAAGGCCAGTAAAACTCATTATTTTCTCCACCAAGGCTGGCTTAAATGCAATAAGGGAAGCCATATGTACATGTTGACATTTTATACTACTTTCACTCATCATGTTTACATTTTCTAAGCACAAATACCCACTCTGTTGGCTTATTAATTGAAATGTTGTGCTTTTTTTAATCCACCCGTTGGATGGAAGTGGCCAAAATTGTCTTTTGAAGTGAAATGTTACTGCCTCACAGTTGACTTCCATTGGATAATTTAGTACAACTGAATACAAACCCAAAAGATGAAAGAATACCAAGGAAAGCCAGCTCCATGGTGATTTACTAAAATACTGAATAACTATCTATTCCCACAAGAAGGACACAAGAAAATTATTTCAATATTAAAACATTCTATTTTGTGTATATGGAAAATCCATCTCCACATATATATAAGCAAAATCATTCAGCAATGATTCTTCAGAGACTGTTTTCCATGGATTGAAACAATGTTCAATAATACTGTTCAATGCTACATTATTTTTATTATTATTATTTTTTTGAATTAATTTTATTAGAAGCAATTGTACAGGGATAAGGCGATCGACATAACAGTTATACAATTATTGTACAACTTCATTTTTAACATTAAAACCTAAATCAAAAAAGAGAAAAAAAGAGAATGAAGAAAGAGAAGTAAAATAAGAGAAAGCAAGAAAAAGACCCCTATGCTACCAAAGAAGTGTAAGAGAAAAGAAAAGAAATAAGAAAAGAGAAGATGGAGATATGGAGATATACCTTCCCCCCCCCCCCCCCCCCCCCTCCCCCTCACCCATCCCCCTCACCCATCCCTGGCATCGGGTTTAAATTTGTGTTTAACCATTCTGTTGTTGCAGAAATTCAGTAAAGGAATTGAGAAATTGATCTGCTTTTTCCGCCAAGACAAGCCTAATGTTTTCCAAATGTAGTGTCTCGGACATATCAGTAATCCACATCTTCACTGTAGGGACTGTTGTCTGTTTCCAAAATTTGAGTATTAATTTTTTCGTTGTTATTAGGCTGTAATTGAGGAAACATATTTGAAATATCGTTAGCTTAGAGCAGGCCTCTGACATACCTAATGTGATCAGTTTTATATCTGGTTCCAATTTAATTTTAAGTATTTTGGAGAAGTTATCAAATATTCCTCTCCAGAAGTTTTGTAACTTTATACAGGAAGCGAAGGAATGGGTTATAGTCACTTCTTGGAGGAGACATTTATCACAAATAGCAGAGACATTTGGGAAGATCTTGTTTAATTTGGTCTTTGAATAGTAGAGTCTATGCAGTATTTTAAATTGTATCAGGGAGTGCCTGACATTGAGAGAGCAGTAGTGTATGTATAGAAGGCTTTCCTCCCAGCTATCTTTTGAAATTAATAAACCCAATTCGTCTTCCCATGCTCGCCTATGCATCTCAGAAGATGGGGTGTGTGCAATTAAAAGAGTATTGTAAATGTAGGATATTAACTTGCTTGTATCAACCTGTCTATTCATGCCTTCATACAGTATATCTGGACCCATAAAGTGACAGTCTTGTGTATATGTTTTCACATAGTCTCGGATTTGAAGATATCTAAAAAAATTACTTGCTTTCAAATGATATATTTCTCCTGTAATTCTTGAAACGAGAGGAATCCCCTTCTCGTAAAGATCTCCCACCATTTTAATTCCTGAGTTTTTCCATTGTGCAAATGCCTTATCTAAAGTACAATGCTACATTATAAAGACATTTATCTAATTTACACTTAAAACTGCTGACTTTTTCTGTGTGCCAAATCCAATGAGTATCATAGGGAATTTCAATGAGTATCATAGGGAATTTTTTAGTAAGGCATGGTTGATAATAAATTTGTCAACTAATGAGCATGCTACTAATGGCATTCCATGTAACGTTTACAGCACATGGCATTATATCTCCCTCCTTCTATTTCATATGATACCAGAAGATAGCCAGTTCTTTAAAATATCATGAAAGGACATTTACAAAATAACATATGTTATACAAAGTAGCATTTTTTACGGTGGTACTATCTGACAGTTGCTACTGCGGAATATTATTTCAACAATGTTAAGAGCCGCATCATATTATTCTTAATGACCAATACTTCATATGCTAACGTGATTTAAATTTTGGCACAACTAGCCACATTTTTCAATTTGGACTGTCTGTCAAAGTACTATCTCACTCTGGAATTTCAAGCACAAAATTCAAGTTGCCATTCCAGTATAATACTGAGTAAGTGCTTCATTGAACTATCGTTTGTATGAAACATAAAACTGAAATGGCCCTCTCAGGAGCAAAAAGACCCCACAAGCATTATTTTGAAGAACATTTTTTTCACTGCTGACCTGGCCATTAATTATCTCCCAACCAACATGTCAACAACAGATTAGTTAACCTTCACATTGAAATGTATCTGAGCATGTTGTATGTAAAATTGTTTTTGGCTAAATATAAAATCGATTATCATATTTTGCGCAAGTAAGAAGTCTAATCCCAATTCATGTAAATATTCTTAAAAAGGTGTTCCAATGTGTGGACTGCTACACTTCCTGGGATATTGTCAACTGAAGTCCTGCTCTTCATATTATATTCCCCACAAATTAGTGAAATAACATTGAAATCCCTCAGAATTAATTCTTACCTTTAAATGTACAGACAAGAAGTACTTATTAGGTGACAACACACTGTTTTTGTGAGAAATAGCAGCAACTAATTCATGCAAATCAATGTCCCATAATGTTAATACATTTATGTTCATTTGGTTAAGTGGATTGTAATTGACCACTGTAAAAATGACCCACACTATTCAGGGAACTTATGAAGAATCAGATTTTCACAAAGCTCACAATGCTTGCTTCAGCTTGACATCCTCGAGCTGGCCAAGTTGAGGACCAGCTCAGATTGCATTTAAACAATCCATTTACCTGACTTCCTCACATGCCTGCTCTCCCATATTTAAAGCTCATTCATGACGCTCAAGCAACCTACCCATCTGCCACTTGACTATGTTCCTGATTACTGCAAACAGCCCAAAACTGTTATCTCCTCATCCTCATCCCGCTTGGAGTGCATACTGTCGTTGTGTCCTTGGGCAAGACACTTCACCCACCTTTGCCTGTGTGTGAATGTGTGTGAGTGATTGGTGGTGGTCGGAGGGGCCGTAGGCGCAGATTGGCAGCCACGCTTCCGTCAGTCTGCCCCAGGGCAGCTGTGGCTACAGAAGTAGCTTACCACCACCGAGTGTGACTGAGGAGTGAATGAATAATGCGATGTAAAGCGCCTTGAGTATTAGAAAGGCGCTATATAAATCCCATCCATTATTACAGCATCTGATTTGACATCATTCCACAACACCAGCCACACCCTCAATTTGGGTATTCTGATCTACCTCAACTGTTATCAACTCAATGATCCCTGATAGCCAACTATATCTCCACCCCTCTATCAACCCTGGAGTCAATCTCTCCATTTTCTGGCCTGAATGTCCACCTCACCATCCTATGCCTCCACTTAGTCCCTGTGTTGGGGTGGAAGATTGATTGCAAAATTCACGTGGTCCGCCCTGTTTCGACGAATGCAATCAACCCGGCATGCACAATCAAATAAGATCAAATAGAACAAGCTGTCCTGCAACTTCAGGCTGTGCACGCCATACGCACGAAGAAGTCCCTGTGTTGCAGTAACATGATTTCACTTATGCGTTTTGCATCAGCAAAGGGTATAGAGAGGGAAGTGCCGACCCAAAACATCACCTATCCATGTTCTCTAGGGATGCAACCTGACCTGCTGAGGAGTTGCTCCAACACTTTGTGTCCTTAAGATATGCAGAAGATGCCATTCCTTGCCAATTTTGTACTGAATTTCCTTGTAATTGGCCCATAAACAAAATATTTGTTAACCCAATTACAATAACTGTTTAGCATGCCTATTATCAACTAAATTCTCAGCCAACAACACTGATTGGGAAGCATACTTTCAGTATTGTACCAAAAAAAATCTATTTACATATCTGTGTCAATTGGTAGAGGCGATTTCTTTTCAAAGTTTCAAATGGATTAATGCTGGCAATTAATAGTTGGTAAGTAACCTTGCAATGATTTCCCAGTTTTTGCTTCTATCTCCATCTCTTCTATTGATGCAGATTCCTGCTAGGAGACCATTTAACATCTCCAATCAACCATCCACCTCCTTGTCCTTTCTTCCATTGAAACTCATCCAAATGTCCAAACATCACATGAGATTTACTTGGCCAGGGTGACCATGCTAAAAGTGAATTTTGAGCAAAAAACTGCCTGCATGTGTCTATTAATGTGACAAATAAGCAGTAGAAGCTATTGTCAAACCATTTAACTCAAAATTTGAAATATTAATGACAATTCCTTTTTTTATTTATTAATTCATCTTGTTCAGCTCACAGTGAAAAATATCAGGGAAGTGAAATTTACTTTTAATGATTATTGCTTGCCAACATTACACAGGGGTGCTGTGCAAATCATGATTGCTTATGTCTGTTGGCAATAACTCTTGCAAGTATTCTACATGGTACACAGATCAGTTTGAGCTGGAACTGCCACCTTACGGTATTTTGTAAATATATGATAGTGAGCAATACAGTATTAACAAACAAAACTCAGCAGAATCATAAAAAAGTTACAGACAGTAAAGTCATTTGTCCCAATAAGTCTTGCTCTTTGCACAAGCAATGTGGCCAGTCCTTGCCAAAGTCTTCTACTATTTTTCTTTTAAGTGTTTATTCAGTTCCTCAATGAATGTCACAACTGAATCAGCCCCAGTAATCTCCACCCAAAACCATACACTCCACATTCAAACCATCATTTTACCCTTGTCATTATTGGCGTTTTTGAAAAGCACCTTCATTCTATACCCTATGGTTCTTGATCCTTCCAGCAAAGAGAACAAGTTCTCTCCACCTACTCTCTCGACCGTTTCATCACCTTACACACCATTGTCTGTCTCAACATTTTCTATTCCTAGAAAAGCAACCCCAGCTTCAGAATTCTCATAAATAGTCCAACAGTCGCTCTCTCACTAATTAAAAGATGTTTAGCCAGGTACATAGATAGGAAAGGTTTAGAGGGATATGGGACAAACATGAACAGGTGGGACTAGTATAGATAATAATAATAATAATAAATTTTATTTGCGGGCGCCTTTCAAGTCTCAAGGACACCTTACAGAAATTAACAAGAGTAAAAAAACATATAATCGGAGTAAAATAAATAATAAAGACATCACCAATACACAAATTAAAGACAGAATTCGATCCAAAGACAAAAAATCAAAAACACAATGTGAAGTGAGAGCAGCGGCAACTAAACCGCGCCAGCGTACACTCTCCCTTTCGACAGCCATCTTGGACACAAACTAAAATATTCACTTACACACAAAAAATCATCCCCCCACAATGGTTACCACTGGGATAAGCAAGTTGGATCAAAGGACCTGTTTCAATGCTGTATAACTGTCCAGCATCATAGAGCTGGATTATGATGAGATAGTCCCTCTTCTCAGTCACTCTTCTAATATCAGTTAGCGCATTCACAGTGCAACTGTTTGATGGTTTGATATATACAGAGCAGCATCTTATGAGGTTTTATGAAGAAAGTCTACAGATGTTAATTAAGATCTGATTTAAAGCAGTGATTGCATAACAGTGCTGCACAAATTGGTAAAGGACAACGATAACAACTGATTACAGTGACCACTGAGGTAAACAGCCAAAACTCCTATCCTTACCATGCTTCCTGCAGGCTCACAAACTCTGTAGCAAAAAGTAAAAATCTGCTGGGAACAGCTATTTGTCAATTAGATATTTCCCATTTCTTTTAATTTAATTTTTCCTCCTGTTGTTTCTTTGAATGGTCAAAATAGAATTGAATTGAATGTAAATAAATACATTCTGCCAAGTACAGGTTCTGGGGCAGCATAGTGGTGCAGTGGTAGAGTTGCTGCCTTACAGCGCCATAGACCCGGGTTTAATTCGGACTACAGGTGCTGTCTGTACGGACTTTGTACGTTCTCTCTGTGACTACATGGGATTTCTCCAGGTGCACCAGTTTCCTTCCACATTTCAAAGACGTGCGAGTTTGTAGGATAATTGTCTTCTGTAAATTGTCTTTAGTGCATCGGATAGAATTAGTGTGAGTAGATGGTCGTGGTCAGCAGGACTTGGTGGGCCGAAGGGCCTGTTTCCATGCTGTATCTCTAAACAAAAGATGCCTGTGCTATTCGGTAAATGATTATGTCTCCATTTATGTCTCCATTTTAAGGTGAGAGGGAGAAAGTTTAAAGGAGTTGCACAAGGGAAGTTTTTTTAACACAGTTCCAGGTACACGCTTTCAGGGGAAGTGGTGGAAGCCGATACAAAAGCAAACGTTTAAGAGGCATTTAAACAGAAACATGAACAGGCAGGGAATAAAATGAAATAGAACATGGTCAAGCAGATGAGCTAATTTAAATAGGCCTGTTGCTGTACTGTTGTTTTGTATGTTCCATGCTCTGAAAGGCAACAAAGGCCTCCATTTTTGAAATATATATTTACTATACCAATAAAAGATGATAAAGATATATCATTTTTTACAGCAAATACACTAATCTAAATGCTCTAAGTAAATAAATATAAAAATCATAAAAATGTTTCATCCTGACAACAGATCTTATTAAAAAGTATTCCAGACTAATTTGTCATGTTCCCCCAGACTTGATATTGCAAAAAGAATTGACAATAGTATTAAAGCTCTGTTTCTCAACAACATTCGATATGAGCAAATGCTGGGGTTATTGAAAGTGATCTGTGAATTTTCTGAAATGGTCCCTGTCATTTAGTGAAACATTTCCTCACTTCCTTTACAGCTGAATGAAATCCTCCAAAATATGACAACAACAGCTTGAAATGTTCTAATATTCAAAAGCAAACTTGGTGCTGTGGTCATTCCATAAATGAGAACTGTACATATTTTAAGAGTCAGGAACCTTTCAATAATACCAGTGAAAGCATGAGCAGTCATTTTGAACCTGTAAATGTCAGGAAACTTACCATTTAGAAAAATACTGAGAATCAGAAATTAACTGAATACATTAAATTATTTGCATCAACTCAATTAAATATATATTTTTTAAGCATCAAGGTCGTGACAGAATTAATCATGCTCTGTGTATACAACAAATTGTTTTTTTCTATTGCACTGAGATTCACATGGGGAATGTTGGACAAAAATTGCCTGAAAAATAAAATTTGCAAGTGAGCTACAATTGGCAAGATTATTTCAAGCAAATTGATCCTAAAATTGCTAAATCATTGAATAGCTATACAGATAGGAAAGGTTTAAAGGGATATGGGCCAAATGCAGCCAAGTGTGATTAGTCCAGAATGCCAACTTGGTCTGGTGAAGGCCTGTTTCTGTGCTGTATAACTCTATGATTTTCAGTGACTCTATGACATACAGTAATCACCTCTGGCAAATGTACCAACACACCCTATATGGCAAATACTAGTAACCTCCACAGTAAATCAGTTCCTTTTGTAGAAGGAAGAAATATTACTTGGGATATTCACCTGTATGATTACATGAGATTGTTGCAAAGCAACATTCTGAAGCTGCATTTTCAATTAAAGAATGGGAAATAGATCTATGCATTTGATAAAGAAAATGGAAAGATGTGAAAGCACTTAGGAAAGACAAAAATATGTGCCTAACCCATACAGAATTTAATTGTCTGAACTTCATATCTGATGTTACAATGTGAGTATAAAACTTTGACATTTTTGAAATGCATACAGCATTTAAACAGTACAGTATTTATACAGTACATGCATCCAAGATGGCGGCGCTGCCTTAACAGCTGCGCCTCGCCTGCAGTCAGTCTGTTTTTTTTCTTTTTTGTGTTGTTCTTTTGTCCTGTTTTAGTTAATTTTTGGTTTATTAGGTTGTGTATGTGTGTGGGTGGGGGGGAGAAACATGTTTTTGGTCTCTTCCTCGGGGGGATGCGACTTCTCTTGTCGTATCCCCCGTCTCTGTCTCCGCCTGCGCCAAGGCCTAATAGCGGAGCTGGCGGCCTCGGAGCTGGGGCAGCGGCAGCGGCGACCCGACCTTGGAAGATCGGCCGCGGGCCCGGTGGACGACATCGTCGGGAGCTCGCAGGTCACAGGTTGGTGACCTGTTCTCCGGAGCTCCCGCGACAACAGCTGCGTCCGCTGGATTGGAGGGTGGCAGCTTCGGCGGCTTCGACCACCCCGGGCCGCGGAGTTGAACCGGCCCGTTCGCGGAGCTTGGATTCAGCCGCGGGACTGACATTACTTACCATCACCCGGCGGGGTCACAACATCTGAAGCCTGGATCACCTCGGCGCAGACGGAGAATAAGAAGGGAAGAGACAAAGACTTCAGACTTTTGCCTTCCATCACAGTGAGGAGGTGCCTGGTGAACTCAGTGGTAGATGTTAATTTGTGTTTATTGGGTGTTTTTGTCATTTTTACTATATGAGGCCCCTGACTCCGCTATCTTCAAGAGCCCTATCTAGCTCTTTCTTGAAAGTTTCCAGAGAACCAGCCTCCACAGCCCTCTGAGGCAGAGAATTCCACAGACTCACAACTCTGTGTGAAAAAGTGTTTCCTCATCTCCGTTCTAAATGGCTTACCCATTATTCTTACACTGGACCCCTTATTCTTAACATTATAACATACACACACACACATATATATATATATATATATATATATCAGGCACGTGCCGTCAGGGTAGGCAAGGTAGGCACTGCCTACCCTGACTAAACTTATAAAATGGTAATAACTAAATATAAATAATAAAGGCACGGGAGAATTATGCCTATCTAAGAGATCGATCTCTTAGGCAGGCATAATTCTCCGTGCCTTTCATCCGCAGCGCTTGTAACCCTTGAAGGGCTGTGCAGCCCACGTGCCGTCAGCGCTGCTTCAAACGTCAATTTCAAGGGAGCTGAAGGCAGCAGAAATTCTGCCTTTGCAGCACTACGCAGCTGGTTTCTTGGCGGGGTTTTCAAATATGGATTGTCAATATTTTAAGTGTATCTTAGGAAACAAAGAGAGAAGAATGGAGTTCATGTACCAATAATGTGGTAAGTACATTTTGTGTTTATGTTTTTAAATACCGTATTTCCTGGGGTGTGGGGTGGGGGGAGAGCTCATTTCACAGCGTTTGGGAAGTCTGGCCCGGGGTAAAGTTGCGGGGAGGGCACGAATGTTGTGAAGGAGGGGGTCAGGATCATGCCACTTGCGACACTCCTTGCATGGAGGCGTGCAATGCCACCACATTGAGGCCGGGGGGAGAAGCAGCTCGGGTGGCTGTGAGCGGCCGCTGGGCCGGACAGCGGAACCAGCCGCCACCTTAGCTCCTTCTGCCGGCCCCCGCTCACCTCTGGCAGCTCTCCGTCTAAAAACCTCTCTCCTGCCACTCGCTGGCCTCACTCATGTCAGGTTGAGGTTGAGGTTACTCGGCTGTGGGAATTTAAGGATTTGCGGGAAGTGAGAGGTGTTCAGACGGAGAGCACTGCCAAAGATGAGCGGGACGGCAGAAGGCGCTGAAGTGGCGGCCAGTCGTGCTGTCGGGTCCTGGTGGCCGCTCGCAGCTCCCCGAGCTGCTTCTATCCCCGGCTACAATGCGGTGGCGCCCGGAGAGCTGCAGCAGCGGTGAGCGAGTGAGTGAGTTACTGGCATTATCCCCGACCCTCTCCTTCTCAACCCCTGGCACAGACTCTCCACACGCTGTGAAAGGAACTCTCCCCCTAATTGGTCCCTTGAACAAGTGTTGTCATTCAAGATGACAACTGATTCAACTTTTTCCTGTACTCCCGTTTTTCCCACCATCTCTCCACCTGCCATCACCCTTACCCCCCCCCCCCCCCCCCCCACTCATTCAGTAATTCAGAATAAAGGAGACTTGGAAGCCTTGGGCAAATTGAATTGTTACTGCAAAATGTTGCATTTTGGGAAATCAAACCAGGGCAGGATCTTCATAGTGAATGACAGGGCCATGGGCAGTAAAGTAGAGCAGGGGGATCTAGGAGTGTAGGTACAGTTCCTTGAAAGTGGCATTAAAGGTAGATAGGATTGTCAAGAAGGTTTTCAGTACATTAGCCTTCATCAATCAGAGTATTGCATAGAGATATTATATTACGTTGTACAAGACGTTGGTGAGGCCACATTTTGTGTATCATGTTCTGTTTTTGTCACCCTGTTCTGGGAAGAATGTTAAGCTAGAAAGAGTGCGGAGAAAATGTACAAGATTGTTGCCAGGACTTGATGGCCTGAGTTATAGAGAGAGGCTCGGCAGATTAGGACTTTATTCCTCGCAGTGTAGAAGGGTGATCTTATAGAGGGGTTTAAGATCATAAAGAGGATAGGATGAATGTGGAGTATTTTACCGAGAGTAGGGGGATCAAGAACCAGAAGACATAGATTTAAGGTGAGTGGGGGGGGGGGGGAAGATTTAACAGGAACCTGGGGGGCAACTTTTTCCACAGAGGGTGGTGGGCATATGGAATGAGCTGCCAGAGGAGGTGGTTGAGGCAGGCACTATAACAACATTTAAAGGACATTTTACAGGTACATGGATAGGAAAGGCCTATGGTCCAAATGCAAGCAGATAGGATAAGTGTAAATAGGGCATCTTGGACAGCATGGGCAAGTTGGGCTGAAGGGCCTGTTTCCGTGGTGTATGACTATGATATAACAATGGTTTAAAAATAATGCAATATCTTTGACAGCATAACCCCAGTTACTGAAGATACATAAAGAGGAAATGATCTAGATGAACCCACAAAAGCACCAACTTTGAAATAGCTGGGACAGGTAAAGTTCTGGGAAAGGTAAAGACTGCCTCTTAAGATGCCAAATTGACTACCGGTAATCACTGAGTAACCTTTTCCAATCTTTTCAAGCAGAAATAGTTTTAAGTGCTTATATTGCCTTTGCATACCAGGACCATTTGCCGCCTATCGCCTTCAGTCTGACCCTTAAGCATCTGAGCAGGTGCTTAAGGGTCAGACTGATGATGCACAAATTATGATGTGCATTTTATAATTTTGAAATGTTCTATTCCCTTACACAGATATTAAATTTTCTTCACTAAATCCTCTATACCATAAAATTTGCTTTAATCAATTTGGAACCAATTCTGTCAGTGAGTTTGAGAATTTTATAAATAACCATATTAAAACTATCTTCAAGAAAACACCCTCATGAAGCATACTAAGCATTAACATGCCTTACAAATAAGCTATATTAAACCTTTGTTTTGTGTCTTGTCCCAAACTAACTTAGTTGGAAGAAAAAAATGATTACAGATAGTAAGTGTTGGCACTGTGGCTTTTTATATTGAGAGTAACTTTCTATGAACACTATGCATCTTTGAAGCACGCTATAAAATAACTCAGTTCCAGCTCTTAACACTGTAGAAAAATGCCACTGTTTTTGGAACTTGCGTATATCACATATTTCAATTCCAATCGAAAGATCTACTGGGAGATTGACAGTGAGCTACATTAAATTAATTAAACCCTGTGCACGTGAAGAGGTCATGATGCAAAACAGGAACAGGATCAGCACAAGCTGCTTCTTAATTTGATTCAGTCTTTCCTGAGCCACTTGCAACGATTCATTTATATCAACAAAGTTTATTACTAGCAACTATATTTTTGAAAAGCCAAAATAGTTATTTTGTGAGAATGAAGAGTTGCAATAAAAAAAATCAATTTAATTTGCATATTCTTTTTATCTTGTCCTTTGCATAAAGATGTGACTGAAGGGGATATTTTAAAATGGTATCTATAACTACAGTATTAACTACAGCAAATATGATCAAAGCGTGTATTTACTATATTTTTGAATATAAGCAATTGTCATTTAGTTAATACCCATTTGGACACAGAACAGTTTTTTCACAACCTCGGTAGTCATATTGCATCATACACATGAGTTTATATTTCTCTTTGGATCTGTGTTTTATATCTGGATTTTGTATTCATATCACGGTTAGTCACACAGTAGAATCTATTTGTTACTTGATGAAGGGTGACACATTTAATTAAATGTTACTGAGTGCTGCTGTAAGGTTTGGTTATTATTAGTGCATTTTGCCTGAAGAATTGTGCCACCTGATTAATTCTCCCTTCACAGCAACTAAAAATACAAGTGAGACATAATACGTAAAGTTCAACAATAAGTCTTCCAAATGAATGAATCAATGCTTCAAGTAAGAATTAAAAATAGTGGAGTTTGTTACTTGGATTATTGCAAATTGAAAGTCAAGTCATTTAAATGAAAACAACAAAGTTATCAATTTGCTAAACGAACAGAATAGTTTAGAATAATTAGACAGTGACTCAATGAGTCAATCTTAGGCCTTGTTCTGTACATCTCTGCACAGGTTTAAATCTATACAGAGAACACAATTAATCTGCTGTTCGATTCCTGGATGGCAACCAAGTGAGTCAACTTCTAATGATTTTCTTGACCAACTATAAAAATGCAATTAAGAAAAATCAGGCAGTCAATGGCACAAACTCTAGCTTCTCAACCTAATCCAGTGAAACATACTTATGCAATAGAAATAAAGTAGTCAATTGCAATGATCCATCAAGAATTTGGAGAAAGACAGCCTTCCCTCTTCAAGAACTCGGCATTAGTCCCTGGATCAGCAATGGAAAGATTTTTGGAATTTGCGGCAATGAAGAAAGGCAATATTCATGCAAGAGATTTATAACTAAAAAACAGATAAATAATTCAAAATCCTGATATTACTTCATCAAAATTCATAATATAAACGCGATCCACAATTTGTAGATCAATTTAAGTGAAGAAATAAAGCTTAGATTGTATAATTTATATATCTTTCACAAGTGAAAGTTGTAATGGAATACAAGGGTTTGTCCCAACTATTGAATATGAATGGATCCACCATCTATACACATAGTCCAAAGGAAAGAAAAAAAACAAGTAAATTAATTGAATCAAAAAACCTTTGTGACAACTGTTTACTGGTCAAATCAAAATCAGAAGTTCACGGAAATATGGTTTTGGAGTATTAAAATACTCAACTGTAAAGGAGTCAGTCCTCTTTATAAATAAAGCAAGAAAAAGGAGTTTGCGAGAACACAAAATCTGTAGAGCCAGAATTTTCATAGCACATCAGACCAAACTGATTAGTGGTAAATTTTCCAGCACGATTTTCTGGCAAGGTAGGGGTTTCATACCTCCTCATCAATAGTTGCAAACCCTGCTTACATGAACTCAATGACATCCTGTGCCACAATTCATTATTTTTTTAATTAAGCACTCGCAGCTACATTTGTAGATTTATGTTATAAATTATTTCCTTGCAAATTATAATTGAATCAAATACACATTGCATCTAGGAAGTTGGAAGAGAACAAACTCTGTATAATCTGAAAACATTTGTTCTACACTTGAAATCCAAAGATATTGATTTACCAGCACTATATTTCTTGAATGAATATGAAAGTGAGTGATCTTAAAAATAAGATGTCTACATCTTATCAATAAAAATATACAGGATTGCCACTGTTATAATAGCTTACTAATCTTTCTACCTTAAATAAAAATAAAGACACATTTTTGCAGCCTAACCAGGTGGTAAATTTGGATTAATGATATCTTGTAATGTTTAAAACAGACATTTCAATTTAGCTACAAAGCATTGTAGACACGGCTCCTGTGGTAATCCTCACCAATGTTTTGTTTGAGGAGCAGATATTCACTCATCAATTACTTAACCAAATTCAAGATTCAAATTCAAAAGGGCACTTCTAGTAATTACTTACTTTTGGTGTAGGGCAGGAAGCTGTAGACAGCCGCGATGTAGCTTGAGCTCGTGGCGATTCGGACGGAGTTGTGCTCAGCGATGCATTATCTCGTGGAATCACTTGAACACCACGAGAAATTATCGAATCTGGGATCTGAAAGTATAACAAATGCTGAAGATAATAAATTACAAAAACTATTCCTTCACAGATCAATACATTTTTATATTAATCCACTTGAAGACTAATTTAATTTAAATTCACTTCTCACAGATGTTATTTCATTTCACTTTCAAACCAAGTTATAAATCGTAAATTTGAATCTAAAGCTGGAATATCTCTTAAATTAGCATTCTTTATTATCCAAGAAAATATTTATGCTGTTTGCCAATTCTTAACTTGCAAATGTAAAAACGATACGACATAAAATAGTAATACTTATCTCTAAGCAATTCTTCATGTTACAATTCTGAAATTACATATCTGTATAATTAAGCAACATTTTGATAACATGTAGTACCAGTATTACAGAGTAGGATATTTCTTAATTTAATCAACACAAAATGTGTTACTACATATTTACAACACTAACAGGCAACAGTCTCAATAATTTCATACTTAACATTAATCATAAATCATATTAATTAAATGTTATAAATTGTATAAAACATTTATAATTATTACACTTATGGAAATCGATCACTTGCACTCAGATGGCAGGAATGATCACTTCTGCACAGTATGGTTTCCCAATGTTAGTTTTTAGTGACATGCATCAATCTTAAGTTGAATCTATTGATTAAAAATCTTTCATATAAATTATAAAGCAAAAAAATAAAAAAAATGTTGTGCAAACTGGATATTTTAACAAACTTCTAAAATTGAGTCTCCTCTGGGAGATTGAAAAATGTATGGTCAATGCAGGAATGATATAGCTATCAAAAAATAACAGCAATTGATTTGACTCAACTTCAGTTTCTCTAAGTAGGTTGGACCATCAAGAATAATTATATGAAAGCAAGCTTTATTACTTTATTTCCATTACATCATTCCTGTTTCTTAAACCCAAGATGATTGTGAGCCCTTTTTGAAGGGTAACCTGCCACCTTCACCACGTTTCAGTTATATTGCAGCTTTTGAAGTAAAGCTAATCCACATTTTCCAAAAAGGTCTGGGAAATCTCAAAAGGCAATTTTAAAGGAAAACTGAAGAGCAACTCAAGATCTTATCAACTGCAATGTATAGTGCCCAGCAACACCAGATAAGTAGCTACAAATCCAATTGATTTATCTCAACAGAATGATTCGGTTTTTCAATTTTACAATTATTTTCAATGTGAATCCAGATACACTAATAATTATTATAATTCAAAACTAATATCACCTTTAAATCTGCAAACAAACTTCACATTAGTGGAGTCTGTCAGTAAAAACAATTGCGGCAATATATGTTGCTCATAGGCACTGGGATCTTCAGGCCATAACTTATTTCTCAACCACCTGTCTAATTCTAATTGAGCAATACTAGTCCTCAACATTTAACCCCACAAACTGTTCTGAAGGGAAGGTATTTAGTCATTTAATCAATCAGTGAAAAAGCACAAGGACATTTTATATCTAGTGCTTCGTGACAAATGAACAAAATGATTAACGAATGAGTCACATGATGTCAATGTGAACAATGGAAAAAAAAAAATCACAATTATGCAGATACATAATTTGGTGAGAATATAATAGGAAGATGAACATCTTGAAACAGATCATCTAAATGGCTAAAATGGTCTAATTGAAACAATAAAATCAGTGCAAGTGGTTCATTTCCTCGCGAAGGACAACATATTGTCAGATGTTTACTGTTAATGCCTCTTTGCTGTCTCTTACCGGCTCTCCTGCATTGATGGCAGAATGAGAGTGATGACCAATGAAACCAGGGACAGGTTTACCACCTTTAGCCATGACAGGAGCGGGACTGTGTACAAGTTGGAAGTTCTGATGTACAACACAACTATCAGCACTATGACAGGAAAACACAGGCAACTGGAGAAAAACAAGCAAAAATGATTTGATGGGTAACAATGAAATAGGTAGGATTGATTCTACATGTATGATTATCCTTATTCTGCGGGAAGTTTTTTACCTTAGCTGCTATGGCTGCTGCAGTGATATGTGAGGACGAACTCTCTTCAGTGGAAGCCACTCCACTGTCTTTCTTCTCTTCCTCCTCATCTTCACACTGAACACCTTTGTCTTCTGTCTGTTTGTGTGGGCTGGTGGTAGGAGGAGGAGACAGTGGTGGCGGAGGTGATGGAAGGTCCTCCAACTCATCATGAACCTCTTTCACTTTCACAACTGCATCTCGCAACAAGTCGATAGCATGAGGTAGGGCAGGTAATATAAACTGGAAGCATTCCTGCATGCAATTTAAAAGTCAAATGATAAACATTCAAGTAATATATAGTAGTCAGATAACACAAGTTTGTAGATATAAGTTCAATTAACTTAATTCAAAGTAAATAATGCAAAGGAAATCTTTTAAATAACCAAGTTTACCACACTCTACATACTGGATGACTTCATAAACCAGGCAAGAATCAATAAATTAATCAAGTGGGATAAATGTCTGTTACATTTGCTGTAATCACATGGATTTTGTCATTGATTTTCTTCTCATTATTGGTGGTAACGCTGCTGTATTCATGTTTGCAGCTTTTGAATGGGTATTCTGTCGACCACAGAAAATAGGAATCATTTGTTCAATTACGCATTGTATTTTTGTGGGACGCATAGAAACAAAGGACATTTTTCAAAGTACATTTCTGATATGGTATTTGCTGTTCTGAACAACATGATGCATAGAAATGATAGTTTTGCAACTCATCTTGACACAGCAGAATAGATATGGAATGAAACAGTTAATTATGTGTGCCAAAACAACAGGGACAAATGGAAATATGCTGCATTTTACATGGGAAGGGAAGGTAACCATAAAAGAAGGCTTGACAAGAGTGAAACAACTTTAATTAACTGTGCACACAATAGAATCATAGTCAGTCTAGAGAGGCCTTTGGGCCATCATCTATATTGAAAATCAAGTATCTATCTCTACCGATGCAAGTGTACTATATATTTAGCGTCATAATCTCCAATGCAATAATAATGAAAAAAAATGTAAGTCCTACCTGTGAACCTTTCTTGCTACCGGGCAGATTAATAATCAGAGTTTTACCCCTTATTCCACATACGGGTCTGACAATAGAAATATATTAATTGTAAGGGAATGCACAGTTTACATGCAATACAAAGTAACATTATCTGCAACTTAGACACAACCATGAACACAATCTCCTTATTCTCATTAGTTTTTAATATATTTAAAATGTTCTTTGTGCTAAAATAATTGAAGAAACACAGATTGTTGTTTATATTAACTGGGTAGAACTCCAAACATCTAGAACCTTTGGTTGTGCCAAACTGGCAAGATTTTCAGGTCTACTGGGGTATTATTTCCATTAACACCCCAACCCACTTTTAATTTTTTTCTTCAAAAAATGTTCACATAGTAGTGTCATAAATTTTTCAATGAATCAGGTGACTGCATAGAAACATAGAAAATAGGTGCAAGAGGAGGCCATTTGGCTATTTGGCCCATTCATTGTGATCATGGCTGATCGTCCCCAATCAATAACCCGTGCCTGCCTTCTCCCCATATCCCTTGGTTCCACTAGCCCCTAGAGCTCTATCTAACTCTCTCTTAAATCCATCCAGTGATTTGGCCTCCACTGCCCTCTGTGGCAGGGAATTCCACAAATTCACAACTCTCTGGGTGGAAATGTTTTTTCTCACCTCAGTCTTAAATGACCTCCCCTTTATTCTAAGACGGTGGTCCCTGGTTGGGAACAATTTTCCTGCATCTAGCTTGTCCAGTCCTTTTATAATTTTATATGTTTCTATAAGATCCCCTCTCATCCTAAACTCCAGTGAATACAAGCCTAGTCTTATCAATCTTTCCTCATATGACAGTCCCGCCATCCCAGGGATCAATCTCGTGAACCTACGCTGCACTGCCTCAATCACAAGGATGTCCTTCCTCAAATTAGGAGACCAAAACTGTACACAATACTCCAGATGTGGTCTTACCAGGGCCCTATACAACTGCAGCCCTATACAACTGCACTGCATAGGGAGCATAGGAAAGACAATACACTGATATAAGGAGTGTGGGAATGGGACCACCCTGCGATTTTAAACAATCACGGGAATAGAGCTGCACAGAGTTCAAAAGGTGTTTGGAAACAGTGCGCTAAAAGATGTGTTGAAATAGTGCTCTGGTAAGTTCATACGGATGTGGGAACAAAACTCCTATGAGTATAGAAGAAGCATGGGGACGGGCGTATAGCGAGTTTATAATGCTTTTTGGAACTAGGCATTTATGCAGTGATTTTTATAATCTAAAAATGTTCGTTGATGCCATGGAACTAGATCACTACAGGCAGTCAATGTATACAGACAAGGATCCTCAATTCATATCTCAAGTTCAAGTTCAAGTGAGTTTATTGTCACGTTTCCCTGATAGGACAATGAAATTCTTGCTTTGCTTCAGCACAACAGTTCATAGTAGGCATTGACTACAAAACAGATCAGTGTGTCCATATACCATTATATAAATATATACACACATTAATAAATAAACTGATAAAGTTCAAATACCAGATAATGGGCTATTAATGTTCATAGTTTTGTCCGAGCCAAGTTTAATAGCCTGATGGCTGTGGGGAAGTAGCTATTCCTGAACCTGGTTGTTGCAGTCTTCAGGCTCCTGTACCTTCTACCTGAAGGTAGCAGGGAGATGGGTGTGTGGCCAGGATGGTGTGGGTCCTTGATGATACTGCCAGCCTTTTTGAGGCAGCGACTGAGATAGATCCCCCTCGATGGAAGGGAGGTCAGAGCCGATGATAGACTGGGCAGTGTTTACTACTCTTGTAGTCTTTTCCTTTCCAGGGCACTCAAGTTGCCGAACCAAGCCACGATGCAACCGGTCGGCATTCAAAGGACACAATTGTCCCAAAGGGGTTGCTCAGTTAAGTTTACCAAAGGAAAAGACTGCTATCTCATTTGCTTTACTAGAAAAGGATATAAAGACGCTCAGACTCAAGGACAGCTTCTTCCCCTTTGCTATCCGACTTCTGAACCAATCGCCTCTTTCACACGCCCTTCGTAGAAGTCCTGCCGCATTCTCTTCCTCTTAACTGCCATATTCAAGTATTCTGGCATTTCACACTGCTTTCTTTGCACTACAGCACTTCAGATTTATATACGATTAATTTTATCATCAGAGATGATTATCATTGCCTGTTTACTCTATCCACTTCTTGTGAACAAGGGCTTTCATTGCACACTGTTGTATATGAGAATAAACTAAACTATATTTGAATTAGTTGCCTATTAACTTGACTCCATAACATAAAATGTTTTTGAAAATAATTCTCCATCCCCGACTTTAATACATGTGTTTTAGTATGTTGCTGCTTTAGGCAATCACAAAGGTAAGAATAGATCAAAAGTATCAAGTTCACATTTACAAATTTGCTGTGTAATACATTTGCGTGAATAACATACAGGGATTTATAGTCAGAATAAGTATGACGTATGCTACCTTACCTGGACAACATCCCCAGAGGAGTGACATTCAAAGAACCTATTAGCATAGCCAGTGCCATTCCAGGAGCCTCTCTTTCTATAACCTCTTTAGTGGCCTAAAAGTAGAAATACAAAAGAAAAGACGATTAAATATAAAAAATTGGTATCAGATCATGCTTTTGACTGTAAAAAGCCACTCTTCCCCACCACCAGTTGCTATCCCCAAGATATTCTCTTTTTGCATCATAAACCTTATTTTGTATCCAAAGTGAAAAGATTGCTCATCTGAAAAAGACAAAATACTGCGGTTGCAGAGGATCTGAAACAAAAACAGAAAAGAGTGGAAACAGTCAGCAAGTCAGGGTGCATCTGTGGAGAGAACAGACAAATCAAAGCACAAAGATACTGTCAGTGATAAAATTTTAGAAAGTATAAAATAAGGGGAAAACAGCATGCCCTAAAGAATGCTAATCAAACTAACCCATCAGCATAGCCAAGACCATTGCAAAGCCTTGCCTTCTATCACTTCTTTAGTCATCTGGAATTAAAAACTATATTATTCTATAAAACAATTAAACATCCAAATTTGGTATTGAGTTGATATTTTAATTATCCAATAGTCAACACAATTTCCTATTTATTTCTCTTGTAAGTTCAGTTCATTTGACAAAAGGTGAAAACTTAATTATTTTGTCTGTTCTCCCTAAAGATGTATGTAATGGCAGATGGCTAGTGTCAGCAAGATGCACAAGCAAAAAGGCATGCAGAGCCAAAAAGCGCATATGGACTCATGTCTGAGTGTTTCCAGCATTTTCTGATTTAGTGCAACGCAAGAAATATTGAAGAATATAATTAAGATTCAGTACAATGGCTTCTACTGTAACCATCTGACTCCATTAAATGCTGGGTTCAAACCTAGACTGATGAAACTTGGCCATAAATCTTTGGTATCTCTCAAAAAGTTGGTGCACAATTAGACATACTACATTCAAATGCCTGACTTTGAAACTCATGGTTGGTGCATGATGTGATTTATTAGATGCTGCAAGGTCTGATGCCTGGGTTAAGCCAAAATGATGTGAGATTTATTCTGTGTCTAACTATGCAGCACAAACAGGACACTATCAATATGTGGCTAAAGAGGAAATCACCAACATCCATCGTCTCAGTGAAGTCAAATAATTCATTTATGCACACACAAAAAACTTTACAATAATGGAAGAATAACGTTTTCAGACACTTAATAAAGTTATAGTGATAGGTTTAGGAGTAGGGACGCTGAATTATTATTTGATGGTAGCAGTTAATTATTTGCAGAAAATTGCTTTTTCAAAATGCACAAATTTTAAAAATAGGTATGCGATTTCAATTGGAACTCTTGAGATTATACTTGGAGCATTTCTTTGCAGAGAAAATGCACTCCATTCATAATTCACTTTTACACTGAAATGTAGGAGAAATGCTTGTTTCCATCATGGAGGCTCCAAAACCATTGATTATAAATACAAAACGGATATTAATAAATCTAGAAAGGAATTCAGTTGAAACTTCTTAATCATGTATTCAAGAGAGAGTTAGATATAGCTCTTAGGGTTAACGGTATCAAGGGATAAGGGAAGAAAACAAGAACGGGGTACTGATATTAGATGATCAGCCATGATCATATCGAATGGCAGTGCTGGCTCGAAGGGCCGAATGGCCTACTCCTGCATCTATTTTCTATGCTTATATGTTTCATGGAGTTTGAATTGAAAATTCATTCCAACATGGAATATTTGGGATAAATAAATACATTTAAAGGTAAGATACCAAGGTATATAATTGAGAAAAAAGTTAGAAATGTGGAAGGGGTGTAAAAATAAGTTAAATGAAAGCTCCTGAGGAGCAATAACACTGCCATAGATCAGCTAGGTTGAATGCCTTGTCTCTGTGCTTTGAAAATATTGTACAATCCTCAGAAATAAAAGCAGCATGATAATATACAGTGGAATTATAAAGAGGATACTTATCGTGGTTTGAAGCTATGGATACCAAGAGGGGACCATCTATTTGAAATGACGCTTTAAAAGGTTAAGTTTGAATCAGTAAATTTTGCAGGAATCTCCATTCTGCAACATGCATTCGTCCACCACCATAATACGACCCAATAAAAGATTGCAAACTCCATACAGCAGACAAGGTTGATTCTTTGTAAGATTAAAAATTAAAATGAACTAAAATATGAAAGCCCATTTTAGCCCCGAAGCCAAAGAAAAATAAATTAAAGGAGAGGGATGAAGTTCAATGGTCAAAGACATAATTACGTAGAATACTGCACTTTCATTAATAATTTCAAGCATATCCTTGATACTGTAAAGAAAGCGAATGAAATGCCCTTGAGGGAATGAAAAATAAGTTTTTTTTGCAAAATGGAGAGTGAAAACAGGAGTGATTAATGTGTTTAAAGTAATTTTGCTATTTTTAAGATTTTCTAAAAAAAATACTGCACTCTTTTTTCCAAGTATGTGTAAATTGTACCTGAAAAAGCTGAACGTTTGTTTGCAAATACAGGGCAAGATGCTCTCTTCTTTGTTTTGTAACTGTGCTGGTTGTCTGGTTCATTTGAGAGGAATGAAATTAGTAAGTTTGACTGTGTTTGCAGCTCATACATAGTGGAAATTTGAGCATTTATTTAAGGATGTTCACCAAGAAAGAGAAAAAACATCTTTGTTCAAGAAATCAGACTTCGACTTTGATCTTACAAACCATCTTCATATTTTGCATTACACAAACTCAACATGTATTGTAACAATGCTCACAAGAATTACAAACCATAGGGAACAACATACTAACATCTCACTGTGGTGTGGTAACAAATTAGTTGTCCCCATTTACTTTGTATATGGTGAATTGCACATATCTAGTAAAGGTGCCACAAAGAGTTAAGTGAGATGAAAACTTTTATAAGTAAAGAATCATTTAATATTGTTCTTCTTATGCATATGATGCTGGCGGTGAATTAACCATGCTAAAACAAAATGGGAGAAAAAAGTCACAGAAGATCACAGGAAGCAAAGGAGTTAATGGTATCTCAGCAGTCCCTCAAAAGGGTCTACAGTTTCAGTCATCATAAGGATGCAAATCTCTAAATCTCTTTTATGCATTTTCTTTTGCAAGACGTTCCTCTTCTGTGGTGTTTGATTTGGGCTCATTTCTTTCATCCATCATTCCCAAGTTTGCTTGTTTCTGTTGCAGACTTATCATCTCACATATGTACTCAATTTCTGTTGAAAATAATATTTTAAAAGAACAGAAAAAATGTGGATTTTGAACTTCATTGGAGAGTTAAATAATGTAACCAATTTCTTTCTTGTCTCCTCTCTCCCTGACAGTTTGCTACCAAACAACTAAATAATTAACCACATTGTTACATTTACAACCTCATGAATCTGACGAACTTTCTGAAAATTCAACTTTCTTTTTAATAGTCCTTATGTTCATGAGCGGGTAGCATCATCTTTAATATCTCGCTTTATACACGTTTAGCCACATTGTTCTCCTTCTCTCAACATGAAATGCCTTGTAGGTTTGGTTTCCTATCTGCCCAATTCCTTGCCTGTAAATAGTTGTAAAATGTGGCCAGAATGCTTCCAGTTGAACACTGAAACCATCTGTTCAATCCAAATAACAATCATTGTTTTCCGCTCTGTGGTTACTCAATCAAGAGGTTTCAAGGAAATAATTGGCAATTGGATTTCAAGGAAATCATTGTTACATTATTTAACTATGCATCGAGGTTCAGAATTAGAGAGCATATTCACTGAAATGATTCCTGGAAATATAGGCTGAGACTATTAGGACTACCTTTCCCAGAAATCAAGGATGGGAGACACAGGGAACAATATGCATAATACCAGTGGGGAATGAGAGAAGTTTAGTTTAATTTAGAGACTGTGTGGAAACAGGCCCTTCGGCCCACTGAGTCCGCACCAACCAATGATCGCCTGAACACTAGTTCTATCCTAAACACTAGGGACAAATGACAGAAGACGGTTGACCTATAAATTTACATATCTTTGGAATGTGGGAGGAAACCGGAGTACCATGATAAAACCTATGGGAACCTTCTGACTCACCCAGAGGGAACAGGCAAACTCCGTACAGACAGTACCCGTAGTCAGGATCAAACCCGGGTCTTTAGCATTGTAAGGCAGCAACTCCACTGCTGCGCCATTGTGCTGTCCTATGACATGCGGAAAAGGGTTTCCAACTTAAGAAAGCAAAGGTGATCAGTTCAGTTTGGAATAATGTGAAATGGAGAGGGGGTGGGCGGGGTGGAGGGGAATGATGTATGAAACAAGAGCCTCAGCATCTGAGGAAAACAGTGATGGCTATGAGAAAGCAGAATCGAGATACAAGAACCAATTTCAGCAGGGAATTCATGGAAGACAGAGTAGGACATCGAAGAGCAACGGAGACGAGGACCAATATGGTTAATAAGAAGGAGGGCAAATATTATACAATTACTAATTAATTAGCACATTAAATCAACACGTTAATTTCAGTTTAAACACCATATAGAAACAAGCTACGAACATTACTTTGGAATCTAAGTTATGAGCGTATCGAAGCATCTCCCTGATCATCATGAATGTTATCCAGACAGCTAACAGGCATAACCAATCAGACATGCCTCTGAAGTCATTTTTCTAAGTTAGCTGAATTCAAATTGTGCTTAATGATTTTGTTGCAAGTTCAGCATGTTATTATTCAAAGACCAAAAAACTAAATTAGGTAGGCCCAGAACTCATGTCATCAACTCCTGCTTTTTCCAAAACAGCATGCTTCCTACTCATTACAACCAGTCACAATTGCACTATTCAATGGTTTGTCGTCTTAATAGGTACCTAATTTGTGGGTGACCAGAATTACTTGAAGCTCGTCAACATTAATTAAACCAGCCTGTATAGTGGATGCAGTGGTGTTCTGGAATTCATTTGGATCTGCACAACTTTCAGAAATGACTCAACAGGTTTTTGACACTATAGTGGAAACATTGGTGGAGGAGGTGCGGAATGCCTGACTTTTTTCAGTGAGTCAGAAGGTTCCCCTGATAATTACTGTAAAGGCAGTGGGAGCAGAAAGAAGTGGAGCTCAACACCTAAAGAAATGAATTCAATACTACATAAAGTTCAAATATCTTACATATGTCCCAGGGCCAGGGAATGCATCTCCCTTCCAATGCATTAAATCCAGCATTAGCCTCACATACTGCACCTCATATCCAACTATCAGTTATCAATCATGACTTGTGCCTAAAATTCACATGCTACACTGCACCCTCTCACACATTTCATTGCAGCAAGCCACACATTCACATCTCACACCTTGTACATACTGCCAACTATTCAATTATATCAAACACATCAACAAAACTGTAAACTAAAGAGCACTATTTTTGTTTACATGTCAATTAGCAGGGAGCTAAATACAGAAAGATCGTCAACAATATCACTTGCGAAGACAAACAGATATAAATCTACTCCAGGAAGACTTAAAATCCAATTTTGTACGTTGGTTGAATACAAATTGTACCATAAACATTATGTGGCAGTTCCAGGATACTGCAGCACGTTCAGCATGCTGCTGCTTAATGAAACAGCTGAAAGGATAGTGTGAAGGTAAAGGAATGGCCCAAAGAGAAATTAGTGATCTCAGAATGGTTGTACAAGGAAGGCGCAGCTCATGAAAACTTATAAAAATAAAATGTGGAAACGCTCAGCAGGTCAGGTAACAACTGTGGAAATTTTTTTTTTCATGTTTCAGGTCTGAGACTTTGTCATTAAAGGAGAGAGAAGCAGATGGACAGTGTTGAAGGAACTCGAGCAGTCAAAAAGGTGGCTTCAGAGAGGGAAGGTTGCACGAGACAGCATCGAGATGAAAGCGGAATGCAAAAACAAAATGGTCGTGGTTGGATTGGGTATAGTCAGCAGGATAGATCCAAACTGGGACTATAGCAGGCTCTGTCGCCTGTTTAGTACTGGAGTTAAAGAAACGACACAAGGATGGAAAAGGACTTGAGTGAGAGGAGGAACTTCTCAGAATCCAAACATGAACTAACAATGCAGACCTACCACTGGCTCATTAAATGGAGTTCATCTATTTTCATACTGTTTCTCACGATATTCCTTTACAATTATACCACATAATTATTCCAAGCAATTATTCTGCACCTTTTTGAATAAAATGAAATAACCAATTTCAGATCAATGTGTTAGCAAATTGGTGCAACATGGATGTTGATACATGCTTAGAATGACTGAGACTGTTCCTACATTCTATATTCATAGATCAATCTTTCAACCTAATTTTCATTGTCTTATTTCAAACAGGAGTTGTTTTTTGAGTGATTGATTCTACTCTGCCACAAAACATAATATCCCATAACAATTACAAGTACTAAGGATGGAATAATTTAGACTTTTTCGAGCAAGGCTGCACTGGAAGTTCTTGGGGTTGTTATGGTTCAATTGACATACCCAGCATCTCAGAATGACCAAAAGACATAGAAAAATGCAAAAGGCATGTTTGTGAAAACAATATTTTATACAACCCAGCCAATCAGAGGTTTTAATTGGGAAACTGTTGGGTATTTAATAGAAAATATTTTTCAATGCTACGGGGAAAGATTGGGAGAGGGAAAACGGGACTGAATTGTTGAATCTTCAGTTAAAGAATCTGATCTTATATATGTTAATAGTGTCACTGTGAAATGTAATCAATAATCCAACACTGTTAGAAATAATTCTGTCCATAAAGGCATTGTTCAGTTTCAGCACACTATGAACATCTGACTCAGTGGAACATGCAGGCATCAGTAAATCACCAAAGGAAACACAATTAGTTTTATCCCTGAGCAATAATTCAAACATTTGCAGACCTTTCACTAATGCACACAGTTGGCTCACAGTAATTATAAAGCTTTATTGTTGACAGAGTGGAGATCTTTTGAGATTAAGAAAAAATGCATAACACAGACAAGTCTGATGAATTTATCAGATTCAAAGGCACTTTTTAAAGCAATTAGATCAAAGTCTATATAAATTACGTCTGAATTATGTCAATTAAACAATTTGTTTCAAAAACAATTGCTCCAATAATTCTGTTTTGTACTAAGTAACTTATATTCTTGACACAAGTACCTTTTAAAACCAAGGGTAAAATATCAGATGAGAATTACAGAAGCAGGGAAGGACGCCAAATCGCCAATCTAATCTCTACATTTTCTTTGAAATGGAGATTCAATTAGTTCTACTCCCCTGCCTTTGCCCCATGATCTTCTAAACATTTACGGAGCAAGAGAATGCAGATGCTGGAAGTCCTCATGCAGGGTCTCAACCCGTAATGTGGACTATCACTTTGCCTCCACAGAAGCTGCTTGTTCCCCGAGTTCCTGCGGCAGTTTGCTATTTACGAAAGAAATCCATCCTTTGATGTTTTGAAGTCAAGGACACAACAACTGAGCCAAATCATTCTCATCTTATTTCTGGTTCTTTTATCAGTTACTTTAAATCTGTGTCCATTGCCATTGATTCATCTACTTCTGGATATATTTGCTCTTATGTAGTCCATTAAAACACTTCATTATTTAGATGAGAATTAACGCAGTGGACCAAACGGCCTCTTACGGGGTAAATTTTTACGGTGTTAATCATTTCTAGATAACATTTCCCTCATACCTCTTTCCCCCAAGAACAAATCCAGCTTCACTAAACCCAAATGATGTCCCTCACCAAATTACAATTCCAGCAAATCTTCTTCAACACCTCCGAAGACTAGACTCATAAAATGTGACAAGAAGATAAAAAATGAAAGCAGAAGTGTGCCAGATGGTCCTGTGCATCTGCTCTGTCATTCAATAAAATCATGGCTGATCTTATACCTTAGTTCATTCCCCACGCTATTTCCAGGTCCTTAACATGCACAATAGAGCACAACGGCAAAGCTTTATGAATTTATTCCTACTGAGTTCCTGATTTTACTTGTGCCGCTTACTAGTTTATCAGATTCCAGAACCTACACCAAAGGTGAATGGAAATCTGAGACAATCTCAAGGCTGCATGTTAAAGTCTCTGGAATTGTAGGACTCAGTTCTTCAATATTGGCAAATGATTTTGATTTAAGTAAACAGATTGTAATAATTACCAGGCATAAAGTACAATTCTATATTCAAACACAGCAGTAATCTATTTACATTGGAATTACAAATTATGTTTTATAAAATATCTTTTCATTACTTAACACATTTAAAGAACTAATTTTGCATAAAAGCAAGCAAACAAGGTTGATTTCTTCTGCCAGCCCAAACACATAAGATTCAGGTTTAAATATTATGTTTAAAAACATTAACAAGAATATTGAAAAATCATTAGATCTTGGAATTAATAAGAAATCACATTGATTAGTTTAGGTTGAAATATTAATCGTGTTAAAAATCTGAAACATAGAATAAAATAATTACCTACTTACATGCAAATATATAATTCAGGAATTTGTTATCAAATGAAGATTTGCAGTACATTATGCAACTATCCTTTATATGCAATGATGGAGAAAAATGAAGTCTCTACTTTCTAAGATGATGCCTCCTTTTTCTATACTACATTAAAATGCTTCAGAACTTGAGGCCTCTTTTTGACATGATTTCTTATGAAGATTACAACAAAACGATCAATATAAAGAATAAAACATCTTGATGGCAGAAGAGCTCTGAATCAATACTAATCAAAAATCTGTTTTGGATAACAGACATTTAATCAGACATCTTCAGTTTTTTTCTTGCACCATTAATCCCACTGCCAATAGAACACTATCCAATTTATGGTTTAATTTAGGTTAATGATCATCATTATGCCATCAGTGAGTCACCAACTTAATCAACGTTTAAAAAAAGACCAGCTGGATATGCATCTATGGGGAGCACAAGAGTTAATTCCGTTAGCGAATTTTAAACTGTCTTTTAAAGTACATGTTTCATCCATGACTGCTCACTCACTAACTATCTGTCAACTTTTGAGAATTCCACTAAGCCTGACATAAGAAAAGGCATAAAAGCCACCAAATTCTTATTGCTTTTTTTCTCACTGCCTCTGATATAATATATTGTCTCAGGTAACATGTATTACAATAAACCCAGAGGAAAACACTAACTCAAGAGGATTGAGTCGATTTTTTTATCACTGTCATGGGATTGTGCAATGGTAGTCCTCATGATTTAGTCTTGGTAAATACACAGATGACACCACTGTGGGGGTCTGAATCACAAACAATGAAAAGAGTACAAGAAGTTAGCGAACTTAGTGACATAGTGTCAGGATATTAATCTCTCCCTCAATGTCAGCAAGACGAAGCAGCTAGTTATAGATTTCAAGAAACGGGGTGGAGTACATGCCCCAATCAGAATTAATGGCGCAATGTGGAAATGGTTGAGAACTTCAAGTTCCTTGGCATTAATATTGTCAATGATCTGTCATGGACCAATCACTTTGACACGATAGCCAAGGCGGCATACCAACAACTCTCCTTCCTGAGGAGACTGAGGAAATTCAGCATGACTCCAGGGACTCTTACTAACTTCTACACATCATAGAAAGCATGCTGTCGGGTTGCATCAGAGTTTGGTTTTGGAACAGCTCTACCCAAGTCTGGAAGAAATTGCAGGGATTTGTGGATGTAGCTCAATCCATCACATAGATTAGACTTCCCACCATTGACTCCATCTACACTTCACGCTGCCTCGATAAGCAGCCAACATAATCTAAGACATGTCCCACCCTGGTCATTCCTACTTCTCCCTGCTCTCATCTGGCAAAAGGTATAGAAGCTTGAAAACACACACCACCAGACTCAGGAACATCTTCTTTAAAATCTGTTATCAGGCTTCAAGACAGTTCTTCCAGAAGCTGGGATACTGATGGATTCACCACTACCCCCTTGTGAACATTGGACTTTGTCTGTGGAATTCATGCCCTATAATGCTGAGAACTATATTCTGCACTCTGTATCTTCCCCTTTGCTCTATCAATTGTTGAGTTTGACATAGAGTCATAGAGTTACCCAGTGTGGAAACAGGCTCTTCGGCCCAACTCGCCCACACCGGCCAACAATGTCCCAGCTACCCTAGTCCCACTTGCCTGCGTTCGGTCCATAACCCTCCAAACCTGTCCTATTCATGTACCTGTCCAACTGTTTCTTAAACGATGGGATAGTCGCAGCCTCAACTACCTTGACTCAACTGGCAGCTTGTTCCATACACCCACCACTATCTGTGTGAAAAAAGTTACCCCTCTGATTCCTATTAATCTTTTCACCTTCACCTTGAACCTATGTCCTCTGGTCCTCGATTCCCCTACTATGGGCAAAATACTCTGTGCAACTGCCCGATCTATTCCTCTCATGATTTTGTATACTTCTATAAGATCTCCCCTCATCCTCCTATGCTCCATGGAATAGAGACCCAGCATATTCAACCTCTCCCCATAGCTCACACCCTCCAATCCTGGCAACATCCTCGTAAATCTTTTCTGAACCCTTTCAAACTTGACAATATCTTTCCTATAACATGGTGCCCAGAACTAAACACAATATTCTAAATGCGGTCTCACCAACGTCTTATACAACTGCAACAAAATATGCAGATATAAACTTCAATACACAGCTTTATGCAAATATGCAGAATCAAACTGCTACTTTTGTAAATTCTTCACTAAATTGAAAAAATGCAACAATGGTCAACATTTTTGGTTAAAAGGTTGAAACTTAAAAAGCAGAATGTGGTTAAATGCATTTGCTGAATCGTGTATGTCATCATTAAAGATTAATGAACTTTGTCATTTTCCACCTTCAAACAATAATTTATCTGCATTTGATTCTGAGCTGCATTTCTGATTAATAAATTCTCTCTTAAAGTGTTGTACATTGTTAATCACAATTCATTTGCTGCACTCAGGTTTGTGTTCTCTCATTTTCAGGCTTTTATGAAAAAAATTTAAATTGTAGAGTGGAACAGAGGGACTTTAGTGTGCAATTAAGTAGTGTAACCAAATAAGGCCATGGTAAAAATAAAATGGAATTGTGGTTTGCATTTGGTATAAGATGCAGATGTGGAAGGGTTGGAGGGTGGTGGTGATATGAAATCTGTACATGATTTAGCTCAAAGAATAAGTTTAGTTGAGGGAAGGCAGTTTGAAAGGCAGGTTTTAATAGAAGTGTGCTTTAAAAAAACATTTGATTGAAGAATGAGGGGAACAAAAGACAATAATAATTAATCCAAAGTAGAAAAGCAGGGAAATCAATTTACAGAAACATTGCAAAGATTGAACAAGAGAACTTAGAAGTATGAAAAGAGAGTGTGTGCACATGGATGCCAGGAGTTTCCACCAGCGGCAGACCCTTGCTTGATTTTTGACATTGGTAATGTGGGAGGCATGGGGATGAGGCCAAAGTCAGTCAATAAAAGATTGCAAAGTGGCATTCGAGAGGCAGAAGGGGTCAACTGTCTTGGTCTAATTCAAACTGCAATTACTTGAAAATTATGAATAAAAAATAAGAGAGTGGTAAAAGCATGCTTTGATTTAAATGCCACTCAAAATTAAGCAAGAAATTTATGGCTGGGTAAAAACGGAAATTCTAGCAACGCTTATTTATTTATTTACTCGTTTTTTGGCAAAGTCAGTATTTATTGCCCAAGCCTTATTGCTCTTAAGAAAACTGTTGTACGCCACCTTCATGAACTGCTACAGTTCTAGGATTTAGACCCAATGATGAAGAAGGTCTGCTGATGCATTTCTCAATCAGAATGATGTGCAACTTGAAGGGGAATATGAAGGCCGATGGTGTTCCTGTCCACTTACTTTCCTTGTCCTTGGTGGTGGAACTTGTGGGTGTGGAGATGATGTTTGAAGTAACCCAGTTGAATAACTACAGAGAATTTTGCAGTTCTGCAGAGGCAGAGTGACATGGTGAAATGAATTAATGTTGACGGAGATGGATGAGGTGCTAATCATGATGACTGCCTTGCCTTGGATAGTGGTAGGCTTCTTGAGCATTAATGGAGCTGTGACTGGCAAGTATTTCATCCTGACTTGTGGCTTGATATAATGTATTGTCTCTGTTATCATGTACTGGAAAAATCCAATAAAGCCCCTTGGGAAGTCTTTTGGTACCAGGAAGTGAATCAAGCTGCAGGATACCCAGCATCTGACCTGCTCTTCAAGTTACAGTATTTAAATGGCTGGTCATGTTGCATTTCTGGTCAGTGATGAACTCCCGACATGATGCTGATGGTCGGTGACATGGTGATAGTAATGAAAAGGATAAGTGGAGATGGTCAATGCCTGAGACACAATAGACTGCAAATGTTAGAACCTGGAGCAAGAAACAAACTGCTGGAGGAATACAGCAAGTCAGGCAGCATCAGTGAGGGGAAATAGACAGACAACGTTTTGGGTCAGGACCCACCTTCAGACTGATGCCTGATTCTCCTGCACGAATGCTACCTGACTCTTAAGAGATCTGAAGCGAAGTGAACCGTGTCAAATTCAGAGTGAGAATTAACGCATTGAATGCATTGTCAATGACACCCTCCAACAATAGCATAATGATTGCTTGAAGGCTACTGAATTGGAATTGTCCTATGTTTTTGTGTTCAGGGCAAACCTTGGCAGTTTGCCACTTTGTTGGAGAGACGCCCATGTTGTAACTATATTGGAACGGCATGATTAGAGGTATGATAGCATTCAGTACTACATTTGAGACGTTGGCCTTATCCCATATTATTCTCTGTTATCATTTGGTTTCGTGTGGAGTGAATCAAATTGGCTGAAAGCTGGCTTCTGGCTGAACATGATTTTAAATGCTTCAATCCTGTTTATACCACTCACATGCTGTGCCACACCATCATGGAAAATGGGATTTTTATTTTGAGTCTCCTTATCCTGTAAAATGTTTGATTGTTCAACAAGCACAATAGAAAATAACCGTCCAGAAATGAATGCCCGGTTAGTTCTGCTAAACATGGGGAAATGTTGCCGCAGCTCATTGCATTGTTTAATAGGCACTATTATGTATCATGTTCAGCATTTTTTTAGGGGTGAATTTTTAAGCTGAGGGAAGCAGGCCACAGCATGACCAATGATGGGAATTCTATAATTAAAGAGCCCAGACATGGTTTCTCAATACAATGTTTGGAAATTAATCTTACATCCTATGTCATAAATCGTTGGAATATACCTTGAGAATCATAAATTAGGGTTTTGAACAAACGTTTTTCATACAAAATAATATGTAGGCTCCAATGAAGAAATCTTGCTCAATCCCCCATCCCACCAAAGTGGTCCGCTACAAGAAACAGCTCATTGTACTTTTCCATTAATTACTGAATATAAATGCTAATTCTTGAAGATTTGCCCTCCCATGGAATGAGCTAGCAGAGTTCCTGACATTGGGTGCTGTACGAGTGGAGTTTGCACATTTTCCCTCCTCCCCCTACTGCCTGGGTTCCATATCCCACAGACATGTTGCTTGGTAGGTTAATTGGTTACTGTACATTGTCCAAGTGTGGAAGGGGGGGGGGGAATCTTGATGCGTATGTGAGAGAGAATATGTTGTAAGGAAATAAGTCGGGGAATAGGACTGATAGAAATGTTACGTGAGCTGGCCGGGACTTGATGGGCTTAATGGCCTCTTTATATGTCATAAGAAAGTATAAGTACTCATGTTGTTATCCACATGGCTAGTTTTACCTCGATTTTGTGCACTCCTGCCACATGTATGATGTTTTATTAACAATTGAAATAAACAACATTTATTTTCTTCATCTACTCTTTGTTACTTCCATAAAGTATTTTTTAAAGTTAGCAAGGCACAACCTCCCTCTGTGGTATCAATGTTCGTGATGTGTCCATGTTAATAGATTAATAAGAAATAAGGAAAACATAAGGTGGCTTTAAAGGTGGCTTAAATGTGACTCGTAATAATCAACTATTTCTCTGTCAATATTATTACTGGAATACCTATTCAGGGATACTCACCTCTGGAGTTACATCTCTCGGGGCAAACCCAGTTCCCCCAGTGGTTAAAATAAGATTCAATTCCTTATCATCGCACCATTCAATGAGAGTTTCCTAGAAAAGAACACACAATAATATCAATCAGTGCAAGGTTCTTTTTCTGTGAAAGCAAAGCAAATCTATGATAAAGCATATTTCCACACATACTGGTTTATTTAGAATCTCAGAATGCATGCAAAGCCTTTGCAATTCCATATTTAAACAGTCCAAGAAAGCAAACTGACATTATGTCAGCTGATAAGAAACATGATGGTGATCTCAACGAGTTTATTACACGTGTTAAGACTCCCAGATGTAGGATTATTAAGCAATACCCAAAGTCCAATATTACGTTATGCCAGGACAACAAATTCCTGTTGGTTGCAAATATGGAGTTGATGTAGAGTAAATGGTTAGGAGTAAATCTTGTGATATAAATGTTAGTTCCAACTGTTGTGACTATTGGATAAGGAATGCTTGTGAATATATGTGAATCAATCTGGAATTCTAGTTGGTCAGTAATATAAATTAATTTTTGTTTACCAAATCCCGTCAATGACTGTAAACAGCTATTTTTATAAAGTGCACTTGTGAGGTTGTTCTGTATATCACACTACATCTATATGAATGTAATTATTGTTTCATCACAATTCTTTATGATTAAATTGACAAGCATGCCATTTAGAGTCATAGAGTCCCACAGCATGGAAACACCAATTTTCCCATACATGTCCCATCTACACTAAATCCTCCTGTCTACATTTGGCTCATATCCCTCTAAACCTGTCCTATCCATGTACCTGTCTAAATGTTTCTTAAACGTTACGATAGAACCTGCTCAACATCTCCCTATAGCTCAGGCCGTCGAGTCCTGGCAACATTCTTGTAAAATCTTATACAACTGCAACATGACCTCCCGACGTCTACACGCAATGCTCAATTTGATGAAGGCCAATGTACCAAAAGCCTTTTTAACCATCATATGTAACTGTGATGTTTAAGAAGGAACTGCAGATGCTGGACAAAAATGCTGGAGAAACTCAGCGGGTGAGGCAGCATCTATGGAGTGAAGGAATGGGTGACGTTTCGGGTCGAGACCCTTCTTCAGATATGTAACTGTGATGCCACTTTCAATTAAATATGTACCGATACTCCCAGATCCCTCAGCTCTATAACACTCCCCAGAGCCCGACTGTTCACTGTGTAGGCTCTACCCATGTTTGTGCTCCAAAAATGCAACACCTCACAATTTCTCTGTATTAAATTCCATCAACCATTCCCCAACCCACCTGCCCAACCCATCTAGATCCTGCTGCAATTTTTGACAACCATCTTCGCCAACTATAATACTACCCACTTTTGTGTCATCTTCAAACTTGCTAACCATTTCATGTACGTTCTCATCCAAATCATTGATATAGATGACAAACAGCAATGGGCCCAGCACCAAACCCTGAGGCATACCACTAGTCACTGGCTTCAAGTCCCAAAAGCAACCTTCCATCATCACCCTCTGCTTCCTTCCATTCAGCTATCTCTCCTTGAATCCCATGGGATCTGACCTTCCAGAGCAGCCTCCAATGCGGAACCTTGTCAGATGCCTTACTAAAATCCATATGTCCATACCTCTTCCTTCATCGACCTTTTTGGTCACATCCTCAAAAAGTTAATTCGTTAGACACGACCTCCCATGTATAAAACCACATTGACTATCCCTAATCAGTCCTTGTCTATGTAAGTGCATGCAAATCCTATCCCTCAGAATACTCTCTAATAAGTTTCCGACCACAGACGTTAAGCTGGCCTGTAGTTCCCAGCCTTTTCCCTGCAGCCCTTCTTGAATAGAGGCACAACATTTGCCTCCCTCCAATCTTCCAACGCCTCACCTGAATATAACGACGACATAAATCACAGCGAGGGCTTCTGCAATTTCCTCTCTAGCTTCCCAGTGTCCTTGGTTATATCAGATTTGCTATGTTTGCTATCTTCATTCTCATTTTCTTTTAACCATCCATCATTTGACTTTTCCTCCTTTTGTGCATTGTCCAAGAATGACATTTGCTTCACTCTCTTATGCAACCACACTAAAAAAGAAACTGTTACAGACAGCAACATATGAAAGGGCTGCATCTGCGCCCAAGATGAGGTATTCCATACCAGGACATCAGAGATGTCCTCTATCTTTAGAGAATGGGGGTTCCCCTCTTCTATCATAGATAAAGTCCTCACACACGTCTCCTCGGTAACCCGCAGATCCGCTCTTGCTCCCCCTCCCCCAGTCACAACAGGGACAGAGTCCCCCTAATCCTCACCTTTCATCCCATCAGCCGTCGCATACAACATATTTTCATTTGGTATTTCATTTGGCATTTTCGCATCCTCCAACGGAATCCCACCAATAGTCATATCTTCCCATCTCCTTTCTGCTTTCTGCAACTCCCTGGTTAACTCATCCTTTCCCACCCAAACCACCCCCTCCCCAAGTCCCTTCCCCTGCAACCGCAGGAGATACAACACCTGTCCCTATACCTCCTCCCTCGAGTTTGGCCAGGGACCCCGACAGTCCTTTCAGGTTAGGCAGAGGTTCACTTGCACCTCCTCCAACCACATCTACTGTATTTGTTGTTCCAGGTGTGGACTCTTATATATCGGTGAAACCAAATGTAGACTGAGCAATCGTTTCGCTGAACAACTTTGCTCTGTCCGTCTTGGCCTACGTGATCTCCTGGTTACCAAACAGTTTAACTCTCCTTCCCATTCCCTTTCTGTCTACCTTTCTGCCAAGGGCCTCTTCCATTGTTAGAGTGAGGCCAAATGCAAATTGGAGGAACAGCACCTTATTTTTCACTTGCGCAGCTTACAACTCAGCGGTATAACTTCAAGTAACCCTTGCATCCCCTTTCACTCCGTCCCTCCCCCACCTTAGTTGTCATACTCATTTCACTGTCATCCTGTTGAGTTTCATTGTCTGCATATCTTGCTATCTCCTAGCCCACAGCCAACAATGGACCATTGTGGGCTCCACCTTTCCTTGATCATCTTTACTTTTTTGAATATATCTTTTATTTGTTTGTTTTATATCTCTCTATATCACCATCTATATCTCTCATTTCCCTTTCCCCTCAGTCTGAAGAAGGGTCTTGACCCGAAACATCACCTACTCTTTTTCTCCACTACCTGGTCCGCTGAGTTACTTTAGCTTTTTGTGTCTATCTTCGGTTTAAACAAGCACCTTCCGACACACTGAATAGAAAAATAGTTTTTTGGCACAGTGCTGCCTTACAATGCCAGAGACCCGGGTTCGATCCTAACTTGCTGTCTGTATGGAGTTTGTACGTTCGCCCTATGACCACATGGGTTTTCTCCAGGTGCTCCGGTTTCCTCCCATGTCTAAAAGACGTGCAGGTTTGTAGATTAATTGGCTTCTGTAAATTGTCGCTAATCTGTAGGATAGAACTAGTGTACGGTGATCGTTGATCAGTGGGGACTCACTGGGCCAAATGGCCTGTTTCCTGGTTGTATCTCTAAACTAAACTAAGCTAAAGGAAAAGGGAAATCACAACTATGGTGATATACTCTGGGCTCCGAATAAGTCATAGGAAGAACAAACAAGTATAAATACAAATTTCTGAGAAGTGCAAAATTAATTAAACTGTAATAGTTGGGTATTTCAATTACCCTAACGTTAATTGGAACAGTACTAAATGAAAAGGTTACAGAAGTCACAGAATTCTTGAAATACGTATATTCTAATAATTTTTTAAAATCAGTGCAATGCAAGCCAAATAAGAGGGGAGGCAGTACTTATTTTTAGGGAATCATGTGGTAAAGAGGCATTGCGAGAACAAACTGGGGGCAGTGTTCATATTTTAACAAGCTTGGCATGGTTGTAGAAAAGGCAAAAATAGATTGTGAGACAAAAGTGCTGGAGAAACTCAGCGGGTGCGGCAGCATCTATGGAGCGAAGGAAATAGGCAACGTTTCGGGCCGAAACGTTGCCTATTTCCTTCGCTTCATAGATGCTGCCACACCCGCTGAGTTTCTCAAGCACTTTTGTCTACCTTCGATTTTCCAGCATCTGCAGTTCCTTCTTAAACATAAATAGATTGGGAGAGATGTTTTAAATTGGTGCAAATTCCAATCTTACAAAGTTGAGATATGATTTAGCAAAAGGAGATTGGTAAAACCAAATGGAGAGACAAGGAGGAGAGAGTGATGGTCCAGAATTTATACCCATTAGAAAAAAGGTTAAATGCTCCCATTGCCCATCTCCCATCGATATCAAGCAACATGCAGAGCCGGATATAACAAAAGAAAGTAAAACTATATATATCAAACATCTACATAGCAGCAAGTCTGAAGGAGCTTAGAAGATTCAGGGTGTAATTAGAAAGGAAATTAGAAAGGTAATGAGGGTGCATGAAGAAATGTTGACAGGTAGTATCAAGGAAATCCCTGATATTCCATATGTAGGTGAAGGTGTGGAGGTTTAGAAAGGAAACAGTAGCTGCCAATGGAGATACAAAACAGCAGTGTGGGGAAATTATTGCAAGAGATTCTGAGAGAGAGAATTGATCTACCAGCATTTGGATAAGCAGGGACCGATTAGAGATACATTTGTACTATCTCAGTGCTATTATCATGTTAGTAATCCAGCGGTCTAGACAAACAATTTAGAGACATAAATTCAAATCCCACTTGGCAACAGTGGAATTTAGATCCAGGTAATAATCTGGAATTTTACAAGAACATCTGGCCATTAGTAACACTGATCACGAAAACACTGGATTATTTCTAAAAAACCTGTTTAGTTCACTGATGCCTAAACTGTCTGCGCTTTGTGAAATGAAGATTTATTCTGTCCCTCAGGATTAATTTCCTACTGGTTTGAAATTAGTTGATTAACTCTGCAATAGTTTTTAAACATTTTGTTTGTTATTCATTTTCAGAATGTAAACATTACTGGCAACGTTGGCATTTATTGTATGTCCCTAAATACTCCCAAATTAAAGAGGCAGTTAACAGTCAAGCATACTGGTGAGTGTGAAGTCACATTTGAGGCAGTCTTTTTTAGACTGGCAGATTTAATTTACGGAAGGACACTGGTTAACCAAATGGGTTTTTATGACCATCCAGTGAATGGTTACAGTTATTTTTAAAAGAAATTATAGATTTGTCTTATTTAGTCACTTGAATTTGAGTTCTGCAGTTGTCACGGTGGGATTCAAACATAGGTCTCCGGATCAAACATTCAGAATCTAACTGCTAATTGAGTAACTTAACTACCATGCTGTCAAACGTGCAGAATCCAACAGTCATCCAATCCTTCAACATTTATTGTCAAGAGAGATTTGCCAACCTATAATCAGAGTCTCTGCAATAACCTCCTTTGCTTCTGTTTAACTTGGGAAATATTTCATCGAGGCCAAACGATTTATCCTCTTTCAAAGATGCTGAACCCCTTGGTACACAAAAATGCTGGAGAAACTCAGCGGGTGCAGCAGCATCTATGGAGCGAAGGAAATAGGCAACGTTTCGGCCGAATCCCTTCTTCAGACTGAAGAAGGGTTTCGGCCCGAAACATTGCCTATTTCCTTCGCTCCATAGATGCTGCTGCACCCGCTGAGTTTCTCCAGCATTTTTGTGTACCTTCGATTTTCCAGCATCTGCAGTTCCTTCTTAAATGCTAAACTCCTTAATGGATCGCCCGTTTCGTTTGTCCCACTCAATATTTTTTTGCTATTGTCTTCCTTAATTCCATCTGTAACGGCAAATGTCCAACTTTTCCAGTACCTCTTTTCCAGTTGCCATTACTACACAGGTAAGTAGGAGTGATCTTATGCAGACCTTATAGAACAGATCATCCAGTCGTTATTTCCAGTTTAATTGGTTGTTTATTGAAGTAGATGTACAAACAAAGAGATGAACGTACCAGGTTTTCCTTATTCTACACGCAAGTTGTAGATGTTCTGTCCCCGGTCTGGCCTGAACTGTATGCTCTCCCCATGTGCCTGTCACTTCCTGTTCCCTATGCCCTAATATATACCCCACTCTGTGTATCTAATGACTGTCCCAAGTGTCCAAAATAATACTGCAAGATATATCCAGACAAAATAATATAATATGCCAACAGTAGCTAGCCTAAACATAAATGGCTCCTACACCCTAATTGTCTTACGTATATAACGAAACAATTACCAATAAACATTAAAAGGAGCTATAAAAACTTTACACATATTAAAAGAAAGGTATGTACTATGTGTCGGCATCTAATCTTATTTAGTGATTCAATCTTCTTCTCTCCCTTCTTTTTATCCTTATCTTGCTGCACATCACAGTCGGGCCACCACAGGAATCGCAGATAGTCAATATGCTTTTCTGATACCTTGACCTGATGAAACATTGCTTTGATATCAGCCATCAAAGCAACCTGTTCTCGTCTGATTCTGATGAGATCTCCAATGAGTGAGTTGGTAAGGTCTGGACCCTGCAGCAGTTGGCAGTTAAGTGATGTTCCTTTGAAGACTGCTCCACAGTCAAAGCCAACCCTTAAGTTTCCTTTCCTTGAATGATACAGAATGTACCAGAGTTCTCCATCACTTCGATTCAGCTGGTCCACTGGTACCATTTCAGCATAACCATTTTCAATCATTTCTGTGAGGAAAGATGTATATTCACATCATGGCATTTTGTATTCTTGCCAAACCTGCGTTTTAGGCTCTGGATGAGCTGCTCTCTGCAATGCAATGGTTATTTGGCATGCTGCCGCTTTCTTGTTTGAAAGGTAAGTCTAGACAATAGTGTCCATCTGTCATCTTTGCTGAGCGATTCATAATATCCAAGAACTTTACCTCTTCTCTGGACATTTCCTCTGTTTCCTTGCTGGTTCTTTCACTGAAGTCGTGATGAAATTGTTTGACCAGTAGCTCCTCTAGGTTTACAATGGATATTCGATAGTCAGCAGCAGCAGGACAGCCATTTTCATCCCTGCTGTTGTTGTCTCTTCTCAGGGGACATTGATGACCCACCCAAGTAGGGTCCTCACAGCGTATGGTCCATCTCCTTGGCTGTTGACCAACTCCCAAGGTTCCAATCCATTTGAAGCATTTGTCCCAATGAGTAGGTCAATGCCAGTGTCCATTTCAGGAATCCTGATATTCTTCAAGTAAGGCCATTGTAAGATGTCTTCCTGCCTGGGAATATTTAGCTGAGAAACAGGCATGGTCTTATGTGTGAACACATCAGATAATTGAATAAAATTGTCTTTGGCCAAACTAGATATTTCCAAACCTGAGATATGATGACTGATCACAGGCTTCACTTGGTTCATGGTATACAAGAGAATATTGGTCTTTTGTTCTGTAATGTTCAGCCTTCTCATCAAGCTTTCGGTGCAAAAGGCAGATGAACATCCATGATCCAAAAATGTATCTGTTTGCAACACTGTGTCCCCCTTGTGGCTCTTTACCTGTACTGGTACAGTGGAGAACATGCAGGTTTCATCACCGGCCCCAATATGCCCACACATATGAGGTGAGGGAACAGCATTACTCACAATTGGTTTCTCATTCTGTTCTGTATGCTCTGGCTTCTTCTCTTTGTTCTTTTGTTCAATGTGAAGTATTTCAGGATTATTTTGGTTGCACACATCACAAGTCAAACGACTTGCAGTCTTTGCTCATGTGTCCTATCGTCACACATCCAAAGCAGACTCCCTTCTCCTTTAAGAAGTCTATCCTTTCTCTGTGCCCCTTCTTCCTGATCTGTGGACACCGCCACCAATGTGTGACTACTTTTATTACAGAACAAACAAGAAACCTGAGAATTGGTGATAGATACATTTATTTTCATTCCATTCGTTGTCAGATTTTCTTACACTGCTGTTTCTGCAGGTATTACAGTAGTTGAAAAAATGCTTCCTCTTGGTCCTGACCTTTCTCTTGCTTTAGCAAAAGTAGAGCTTTTGACAGTTGACATCCTCGCATCCTGGATGTTTCCATAAAGTGGATCTGATAGTATCTTCACTTATCTCTCTATGAAGTCTACCAGGACAGAAAATCTAGCTCGATGTCCACACCTTTCCTGTAGCTGTCATGCCCTATCCCTCCACTTGTCCCTGAGCTTGTTAGGCAGTTTTAGGATAGTCTTCATATTGGAAGCAACATTCATTTCCTCCATATACAGTGCATTCAGAAAGTATTCAGACCCCTTCACTTTTTCCACATTTTGTTACGTTACAGCCTTATTTCAAAATGGATTAAATTATATTTTATTATCATCACTCTATACACAATTCCCCAGAATGAAAACAGGTGTTTAGAAATTTTTGTAAAATAATTAAAAATAAATAACTGAAATATCACATTTACATAAGTATTCAGACCTTTAGCTATGGCACTCAAAATTGAGCTTAAGTTCATCTTGTTTCCATTGATAATCCTTGAGATGTTTCTACAACTTGATTGGGGTCCACCAGTGGTAAATTAAATTGATTGGACATGATTTGGAAAGGCACACACCTGACTATATAAGGTCCCACAGTTGACAGTGCACGTCAGAGCAAAAAAGCCATGAAGACGAAGGAATTGTCCGTAGACCTCCGAGACAGGATTGTGGCGAGACACAGATCTGGGGAAGGGTATAAAACAATTTCTGCAGCATTGCAGGTCCCGAAGAGCACAGTGGCCTCCGTCATTCAGAAAAGAGTGGGTTAACTTATGATGAGCGTTTGATGGCACAGGGCCAGTACTCGCTGGAGTTTAGAAAAATGAGGGGGGACCTCATTGAAACATACCGAATAGTGAAAGGCTTGGATAGAGTGGATGTGAGAGGATGTTTCCACTGGTGAGAGAGTCTAGGACAAGAGTTCATAGCCTCAGAATTAAAGGAGTTTACCTTTAGGAAGGCAATGAGAAGGAATTTCTTCAGTCAGAATGTGGTGAATCTGTGGAATTCTTTGTCACAGAAGGCTATGGAGGCGGTCAATTGATAATCTTGCTTTAAAATAGATAGCTTCTTGATTAGTATGGGTGTCAGGGGTTATGAGAAGGCAGGAGAATTGGGCTAAGAGGAAGCGATAGATCAGCCATGATTGAATGGCGGAGTAGACTTGATGGGCCGATTGGCCTAATTCTGCTCCTATCACATGACCTTATGATTACAGCATGCCACTCTCGAGTCTGCGCTAGCCTCATAAAATGTGGACACCCCCTTCTATGTATATAACCCCACCCACAAGTTTAGGAAAAAGATACAGAAATACAAGCAGTAACTAACTTAAGAATAAATAGCTCCCACACACATTTGTTCTAGATTTGGAAACATTTCAGTAAAATTGCTGCGTGAATATAAGTTAAATATTGATGTGTAAATTTGACAACATTTATTGGTTTTCAGTAATTATTGAAGTTAAATGTTTTTTATTAATTTTGTAAACAGCTAAAAAAATGTTAATAATTGAAATAACATTCATTCAAAAGATGATTTTGATTTGATAAGAAAATTAACAATTAAAGAAGGGTCCTGACCTGAAAAGTAATCTATCCATGTCATCCAGAGATACTGCCTGACCTGCTGATTTACTTCAGCACTTTGTTTTTGTTTTATAAACCATAATCTGCAGTTCCTTATGTCTACATTGTAAGTCATAGTGCAAATTGCTATGACTGAAGGAAACTATGTCACCTTATTTTACAGTGTGAATTACTGTAACTACCTAATCGAGAAAATCACAGCTTTTTGCATGTACAGGATCAGTAAACAATAAAAATACAAAAAATTGGGGTTATTTTGTCATCAAAACAAATGCCATTAAACATTAATATGCCTTTGATAAAAATTCTACTTGGATTTTAATATATTTATTTCCTAAAGCTCAAAATTACGAGTGAGGATAAGAGCGGTAAGTGATAATACAGAACATTTTAAATAGTGCATCAATAAACAGAGCTGTAATTTATCAGAGGACAGGCATTTAATTATTGGCTTCCACTGTGCTCAGTTGTCTTGCTTATCACAAGGAATCTGAATGCAAATAAAGAAGCTGTGGCCTTTAAATGAACTTTAGAATGCACTGCTGTAAATAAAATATGTTTCCATAAATCAGTGAACCTTTCAGCTTGTAATCCATTTATTCTGTCACAATTGCAAGATCCTGATGTTGTGTCATTTGTGTTTCACACACACACACACACACACAAAATAACTGAGCTTTCAATTTTGGAGCTCAAGAATTGTTCAATGTTTTTAAATAAATATATATTATTTGTAATATAAAATTCTAATCCTATTCTTTATGTGGCCACTGGATAATATAAGGAAAATGATCTATATCATGCAAATTATTTAAGTAATCTACTGTAACAAGTCTCAGATAAAGATCATCTGAGCATTTTGTTCTTAAGTTCATTCCCATTCATGTCAAGGTTTCACTTGGTGCCAAAACAACACTCTGCTGCAAAGCTGATTCAAAACATACGGACATTTTGTGGATGGAGGTGCTAGTGTTGAGCTGCACACACTCTCATGGGTTTAATGTATATTTTCTATCTTGATCAGTTCCAAAAAGCATAATAATCAGGTGCTTGAGGTCTTACTAAGCAGCAATGGAGGTGGTGCAATGCATTGGTCAGAAGGGATTAGAAAGCATTGGAGCCAGGCAGTGATGTGTGATAGACACAAAATGCTGGAGTAACTCAGCGGGACGGGCAGCATCTCTGGAGAGAATGGGTGACGTTTCAGGTTGAGACCCTTCTTTAGACCCGAAACGTCACCCATTCCTTCTCTCCAGAGATGCTGCTTGTCCCGCTGAGTTACTCCAGCATTTTGTGTCTATCTTCGGTTTAAACCAACATCTTCAGTTCCTCCCTACACAGTGATGTGTGATAAAGATAGATCAGCTGCTCAAGAGGCCTGGACTTGGAAGGGATACATGAGGAAATTGCAGCATTTGGAAATTCCTGCGGAGAAAGGTACCGAGGCCATCTAGTTGACAGAGCAAACAGCGAGATCAATCAGAAACAAAGAGACATATAAAGAAAGAGGAAAAGACAAAATGCACAGAAAGAAAGTAAAGGGCCTGTCCCACTTACGTGTCCTTGGCACGCACATTACGCGACCTCGTAGTCCCGTTGAGCTGTGACGGTCCCGCGAAGGTCGGGCGCGATTACATGAGTTCGCACAGCTGTCTGGAGCGCGTGACGGCATTTGAAGATGGACACAAAGCTGGAGTAACTCAGCGGGACCGGCAGCATCTCTGGAGAGAAGGAATGGGTGATGTTTCGTGTCGAGACTCTTCTTCAGTCTGAAAAGAAGGGTCTTGACCCGAAACGTCACCCATTGCTTCTTTCCAGAGATGCTGCCGGTCCTGCTGAGTTACTCCTGCATTTTGTGTCCATCTTCAATTTTCTTGGCCCCGCTCTGGGAGTAGAAGTGGGGGCGGATCCGGACCGCAAAGGCCGTGAGCCCCAGGCCGAGTTCGGCGATCGTTTGCCTGCTTCTGCTGCTGTTAAAGGTGAGACGTTGCGTCGCGCCCAGGTCTTGGGCCTGTCCCACTTTGGCCGTCAGTTCCGCGACAGGCTGTTGGCGTGCGAAGATTTCGTTCACTACAAAAATTTCAGTGCCCGGCGCTATGTCGCGCACAACTACATACCCCTCCGCGCTTCTAAGTGGGACCGGCCCCGCGCGACCATACGATGCCCGTGCGCCTAAACGCGACCACGCCGTCGCGTAATTTGCGTGCCAAGCACATGTAAGTGAGACAGGCCCTTAAGAGAGAAGTCGTGAGAGTGAGTAGCAATGAAATAGACAAAGAATAACTAAAAATTGTACAGAAGAAAGGAAAAGGAATGTAAATTACGAATGCAATTTCTTTCCAATAATCTGCTAAAAGTTCAGCACAATTTTTGAAAGCATTAAAAGTGAGAAAAAAGGATAAAAGGAGTAAAGTAACAATGAGGACATTTTCTACTGAAAAAGAGAACCCTCAGCCATACATTAAGGGAAAATGTGAAATGCACCATTAGTCTGTAAAAGAAAGCTTTTGGTCCCACGTCGAAGAATTAACCATTCTTTTGGTTTCTGAATGCCGCATTCCAACGGAGGGGGGTGGAAATCTCTTGAGTTTTATTTTCTGTGCATTTTTAGAAGATCAATTCTATATTAAAACTGTGATTCACAACTGTGGCAAAATACTTGGAAAAAGGACCAAGTGCAGGCAGATGAGATTAGTTTATCGTTGCATCATGTTGGGCACGGACATTGATGGCAAAAGGCCTGTTCCTGGCTATGCTGTTCTATGTTCTGTATGTTTAATTTGGAATCCGGGGAAGAGTTGAAACTGTTTGAGTGGAAGTTTGAAACTGACTTAATAACCAAGATTTAAAACAAACTCCTCAATGAGCCTTATGGGCCTGTCCTACTTAGGTGACTTTTCAGCCGACTGCAGGAGACTATGCAGTCGCCACATGATCGCGGGTGGTTGCCGGGGAGTCGCCTTCATGGTTGTGAGGAATTCACGCATTCTGGGAACTAGTCGCGGCCTCATTAAGGTCGCAGCGGATTTTTCAACATGTTGAAAAATTAGCGGCGACTAGAATGAAGCCGTCATGGAGAGTAGTGAGAATTCTCGTCTCGTAGGTGGGTCGCCAGGTGGTCCCAGTGGGTTGCCAGGAGGTCGAAGGTTCTCGTAGGTTGTAGCCGGAGCTGACAGGTGAATTTCCTTGGCTCATTGGGAAAAAAAAACGTAAGCAGTAGTTTTCAGAACCAAGGATAACCGACCGGTCATGTTAAATGTCCGCCGAACTTCACAGCCGTGTATCTTTGGCTTCTTAAAAGTTGGCTGGCTTCTTAAAAGTTGTCTCCACTCCTTCTCCCTCCTTCTCCCCCCTCCCCCTCCCCCCCTTTTTTAAAGGACTTACCGTAGACTGTGCTTAGCCGTTTTAAGTACAGCGCCAACCTTCCTGTTCATCGTGGTGCGTGTCTGTACCACCTTGGCTTTGCACCGTGTGAATTCCAATCAGCGCTCCCCCTGCTTGCCCTATCCCCCGCCTGCTATGTGTGTGTGTGTGTGTGTGTGTGTGTGTGTGTGTGTGTGCGTGCGTGCGTGCGTGCGTGCGTGTGTGTTCCACTCTGACAGTCGCCGTTCCAGTTGCCGGTTTTTCAGGCGACTGCCGGCAACTTGACAGTCGCCGGCAGTCTCCTGAAAAATCGCGTAAGTGGGACAGGCCCATTATATTAAATAATGAGACTTTTCTTTGAAAATAAATGTTGGTCATTTATATAAAGAATAAAATAAAATAATTAGGGTTTTGGATACATAAAAGCTCCACAGGTGTTTCAAACAATTTCATAAAGAGCAAAAATAACTTGAACTTTGCACCTGTGGCATTATGACATAGGCTTTCAGAGAGCATAAGTGAAATGTTGGTGTTGAATTGTTTAGCAGAAATACTTGTCAAATAGGTTTTGCAGCTTTATACCAGAAATCTGCCTTTCTGGAAAATATGGGAATTTCATTGCTACTGTTCGAACATTCTTGCCGGAGTGCTGGGAATTTGATCAATTCTATTTTTAAACCATGATCTTGTCTTTTAGTGCTCGATTCGTCAGAGAACTACAATGTATACTTGTCAGAAACTGTTCCTTTCTCTTGCACCTTTTTGAAATGAAACCAGGCTGTTCATAACCTCAGGGTCATACCAAGGTTATTTATTTTAATCATTGTACATCTGTCCCTGCCTTAGCTCATATGCTGCCGAAAACCTTAAGAATTTGATGTTTTCAAAGCATTCCTTGTTGTTGGGTGCGAGCATTGTATCCATCAACCATCTGCTGTTTGGGTCGTGGGTTTTCTGCTCTAACTTCAAAAGATCAAATGAAAATACAAAGATACTGAAGCTATTGATCCAGAGTGTCATAAATCTTATAATTAAATTATAACAAGAGATTGGGAGAATTCCCTGTCGGATCCATATTCTCTTATGATATGAACTGAGGTACACCTCCAATTTGTCATACCTACAGTACCGATAATTAGTTAATCAATTTTCAATATCTATTAACCTTATATACATCCTGACATTCAGAAATGGATAGACTTCCTATTTGTGGTATTTATGGTGCCTATTTCAACATTAAAAACTCACTAATATCCTTCCTTAATATTGGGCAAGTGAAATATTCATCTTCTGTCAAATCCATCTCGATGCAATATATCTGGTATTATATGAACTGCTACTATTTCTATTAGCTAATAGTCACAGGATCAGTTGAGGTTCAGGGCACATGAATATAACTGGCTTTGCTTTCAAATTAACTGCAGTATCCATACACAATTTATTGAGCTATCTAGAAGGATAACATTTGTACAGAACCATTCAGAACTTATTAGGAGTTACTTGAAAGGTTAATACAGTGTAAGCCATATAGATCATGATTGTAAGAAATATCACTCAACTTAACTAACCGCAGCACCTTTTTATGAACAACACAACCATAGTATTATAAAGATCAACCATTCTATTTTGGAGCCAGTGGCATGCATTCAATACCTAATAAAATAACATTATCTATGGATAAAAAAACATAAATTACAATAACATTGTTTTGCACAAAAATTCAGTGAGCATTTTACTGTCAAATATATAGGAATGAAAAATTACAAGAGAGCAAAGCATTTAAAAAGCACTCAAGATTGATATTTGCACAGAACTGCGATTAATAGTCGGGATGAACTGAATGGCATTATCAGCACAGTGAAATTCATGTTTAAATCTGTTTAAAAGATGCAAACATTGGAAAATCTCAGCTGCATGGTTTTATCCATGTAGCAGGAAGCATTAAATATCTTTGTCCATAAGAACTCAAATCTTATTTTATTTTGTTTGTTAGTGTGTATGAGAATTTGCCTCATTCTTATATCGGTCAGGGAAGGTAATGAAGGGTTGCCACTTAATTTCTGCCGTTGGGAAGTCTCGACGTAGAAGAAAGGCTTAATTTTGGGCTTCTGTTCTTAAATTATGCCAATTATGATTCACTCACAAAACCTTCAATGTGTTCAAAGAATCTAAGGCCCACTTTCCCTGTCCTTTTGCCAGAATAATAATGGGCATTGGCAAGAACTTACAAAAGACAGAAAAAACGTAACAGTGAGAAAATACATAAAAATGCCAAGGTAAAGTGAAACAAAGCAACGTTAGTACATTTTTCGAAAGATAAACCACCAGTGATGATCCTCACAAAATCCTGCAGATCAATTAAAATATACCAGGTATTAACACCATAATGAATCATTTAGTTGTCATATTTAACAACGAACAGAGACCAACAGCACCAGGTTCACTGATTCGATATAGCCTCATTTAACTTTATGAATAATACAAAAATGATGAACATACTATTCGTGACTTGTCTCATTTGACTTCAACAAAATAACTGTCAACCACTCTCTTGAATCCTCCTTCTCAGTCTAGTGAAAGCTTTTCCCTTCCACTTTTGCTTTTAACAAATTCCATGGGTCTCAGAGTCATTGTGATGATCTACATACCCACACATCTCTCTCCAAATGTTTGCAAGTGGCAAAGACAATCTATAATAGGGAAGCTCCACATTGCCTCGAATCAACATTTGAAATATTCACCGAAAGCAAATATTGAACTATAAATCCTTCAATTTTTACAATTAATGGCAAAACAGCTCAAAAGCTGACTGATTAACATTTCAGCCGATCATCTCATAGTTCTTATACCAAAAAATGGCAATACATTTTGGTTTAAATTCACAATCTATTTGCCAAATTCTTCCTATAGAACATTAAAAAAAAAGACAATATTATGAACTAGGTGTAATATCTCTAATTATTTTCTCCATGTCCATTGTTTGAACAATTTAAAATATGTCAAAATAGTTTGGTCAATGCATTTTACTCGTAGAATCAATCTGATTACCATTCTATCCAATCTTTCGCTAATAGAATGTTTTCTCAAAATGGCTTTTCAAAATGCAGCACAAAAATGTACATATACATCAGCATCAATCAATAACTGCAAAATTCAAGATTCAAGAGAGTTTATTGTCATGTGTCCCTGATAGGACAATTAAATTCTTGCTTTGCTTCAGCACCACAGAACATAGTAGGCATGACTTCAGAACAGATCAGTGTGTCCACATACCATTATATAAATATATACACACATGAATAATTAAACTGATAAAGTGCAAATAAACATATAATGGGCTATTAATGCTCAGAGTTTTGTCCGAGCCAAGTTTAATAGCCTGATGGCTGTGGGGAAGTAGCTATTCCTGAACCTGGTCATTGCAGTCTTCAGGCTCCTGTACCTTCTACCTGAAGGTAGCAGGGAGTTGAGTGTATGGCCAGGATGGTGTGGGTCCTTGATGTTACTGCCAGCCTTTTTGAGGCAGCGACTGCGATAGATCCCCTCGATGGAAGGGAGGTCAGAGCCGATGATGGACTGGGCAGTGTTTACTACTTTTTGTAGTATTTTCCGCTCCAGGGCGCTCAAGTTGCTGAACCAAGCCACGATGTAACAGGTCAGCATGCTCTCCACTGTGCACTGTAGAAGGTAGAGAGAGTCCTCCTTGGCAATCTGGCTCTCCGTAATCTTCGCAGGAAGTAGAGGCGCTGATCTTAATAATTGCATCAGTGTTCTCGGACCAGGAAAGATCTTCAGAGATGTGCACGCCCAGGAATTTGAAGCTCTTGACCCATTCAACCATCGACCTGTTGATATAGATGGGACTGTGGGTCCCCATCCTACTCCTTCCAAAGTCCACAATTAGTTCCTTGATTTTGCTGGTGTTGAGGGCCAGGTTATTGTGCTGGCACCATATGGACAGTCGCTCGATCTCTCTTCTACACTCTGACTCATCCCCATCGGTGGGTGGCGCGACTCTCGTCAGCAGCGGCCTCTGCAGTCCGTCTGTGTTTTTATTATTTTTGGTCTCGTTTTTATGTAGTTTTTGTTATTTTGTTATTTTTTTTGTTGGGGTATGTGTGTGGGGGGGTGGAGGGGAGGGGGTAACTTTAAAATATTTCCCCTGCACGGGAGACCCGACCTTTTCTTTGTCGGGTCTCCATTGTCGTTGAGGCTGGGCAACGTGGAGCGGCCTCCAACAGGAACGACCTGGGGTTCCAGCTGCGGAGCTGCCGACTACTCACCGTCACGGGGCTGGCCGAGTCCGGAGCGGGTGGAGCTGTGGTGGAGCGCTGCTGCCACCCGACCTCCGGAGTTTTGGAGGCTGCAACTGCGGGTTTGGCGGACGGTGGCACCGGGAGCCCGCGGGTCCCTGCTGGGAGACCGCTTTTCGGGGCTTCCGCAGTGGCGACTTCTCCCGCCCGAGTTGCGGGGTTGAAGAGCACCTGGAGCGGGGCCTTACAGCACAGCCCCGCGTGGCTTGGAATGGCCGCGGGACTTTGCGAGCGCCCGCCGGGGGCTCTAACAACTAGACCCGGTGCACGACCTTGCATCACTTGGCGTGGCTTTAATGGCCGCGGGACAATCGCCATCGCCAGCCGGGGGCTTTGACTTTGACTCTGACTCTGACATCGGGGGGGAGAGTGCAGTGGAGAGATAAGTTTTTTTGCCTTCCATCACAGCGATGTGATGGATGTTTGTGTAAACTGTGTTGTGTCTCGGGTCTTTTTGTTTTGTAATGTATGGCTGCAGAAACGACATTTCGTTTGGACCTCAAGGGGTCCAAATGACAAATAAATAAATTGAATTGTATCAGTGATACGTCCCACAACAGTGTTGTCGTCAGCAAACTTGATGATGGAGTTCGCACTATGACCGGCTACGCAGTCATGAGCATAGAGTATAGCAGGGGGCTGAGCACGCAGCCTTGAGGTGCTCCCGTGCTGATTGTTATCGAGGCTGACACATTTCCACCAATACGAACAGACTGTGGTCTGTGAATGAAGAAGACGAGGATCCAATTGCAGAGGGATGCGCAGAGACCCATTTCTGCGAGTTTGGTAACCAGCTTGGAGAGGATGATTGTATTAAATGCAGAGCTGTAATCAATGAATAACAGCCTGACATATGAGTTTTTGTTGTCCAAGTAGTCCAGAGCGGAGTGGAGAGCCAGTGAGATCGCATCCACCGTTGATTTGTTGTGGAGGTAAGCGAACTGAAGTGGGTCCAGGTTTTTGTCGAGGTAGGAGTTGATTTGCGCCATGATCAACCTCTCAAAGCACTTCATCACCACAGACGTTAGTGCCACAGGTCGATAGTCATTGAGGCACGTCATCTTGCTCTTCTTGGGCACTGGTATAATTGATGCCCTTTTAAAGCAGGTGGGAACCTCAGACCTCAGAAGTGAGAGGTTGAAAATGTCCGTAAAAACTCCAGCCAGTTGGTCCGCACAGGTTTTTAGAACACGACCGGGTATACCATCAGGTCCAGGCGCTTAACGAGGGTTCACCCCTCTGAAGGATTTCCTGACGTCGGCCTCTGTGACTGAGACTGAAATACTATCACAGCGAATGGGGGCTCGGAAAGGCACATCAGTATTCTCCCTATCAAAGCGTACGTAAAACGCATTGAGCTCGTCAGGGAGTGATGTTTCGCCGAGATTCGAGCTGCCTCCCGATTTCGCCTTGTAGGAGGTGATTGCATTCAGGCCCGCCACAGTTGCCGAACATCTGTCTCATCCTCCAGTTTGGAGCAGAAGTCTCTTCTTTTGGCCTTTTTGATGGCCTTACCAAGGTCGTATCTGGACTTCTTGTAGACCACTGTGTCATCAGACATGAATGTCCGGTGTCTGGTCTTCAGAAGAGTGCAGGTCTCAAAGTTCATCCAAGGTTTCTGATTGGGAAACACTCGGAAGGTTTTTGTAGGGATGCAGTCCTCCACACATTTCTTTATGAAGTCTGTAACGACTGTGGCGTATTCGTTCAAGTCCATTGCCGAGTCCTTGAACATTGCCCAGTCTACAGACTCCAAACAGTCCTGGAGTTGTTCCTCTCCTCCCCCCTCCCCCCCCCCCCCCCCCCCCGACCAGCTCTGTACTGTTCTCATCTCTGGGGGTGCGCTCTTTAATTGTGCCCGTAGGCAGGAAGAAGCAGCACCGCGGTATGGTCGTATTTATCAAAGTGAGGGCGAGGGATAGAGCGATAGGCATTCTTGATGGTGGTGTAGCAGTGGTCGAGTTTGGTCCTCTGGTGCAGCAGGAGACACGTTGGTGGAAGTTAGGGAGTGATTTCTTTAGGTTTGCCTTATTGAAGTCCCCAGCAATGGTGGTAAATGCCTCAGGGTAAGACGTCTGGTGTTTGTTGACCACGGCGTGCAGCTCCTGCAGTGCCAGACGGACGTCTGCCTGGGGTGGGATGTAGACCGCGGTCAGGATGATGGAGGTGAATTCCCTTGGGATGTAGAAGGGGCGGCACTTCACCGCCAGATGTTCGAGGTGTGGAGAGCAGGAGTTGGACAGGACTGCCACGTCTGAGCACCACGCAGAGTTGACCATGAGGCAGACGCCCCCTCCTCTCCCTTTCCAAGATGCCAGTGTACGATCCAGTGTACGGTGGATGGAGAACCCTTCAGGCTGGACCGCTGAGCCTGGGGAGCTGGGGTCCTCCACTTTATTTTCAAGGGACTGTACATTGGCCAGTAGGATAGTAGGGAGAAGTTCCCTGCGCTTCAGTCTGACCTGAAGTCCTGCCCATCGGCCACGTACTGTACTTGCTGTTTCTGCGAACCTGCGCTGGACCGGGGATTCCCTCACAGACGGCAGCTCCAGCTCCATAATGAACGGGGATACCTTCAAAGTCGGCAGCTCCAGCTCCGTTGTTCCTAGAAGATCCAGCTCGTTGGCTCTGGAGATCATCCCGGAGTTTCCAGGTACCGTACCTACGTTCCCCCGTCGGGTCGGGTGATTTCCAGCGAACATGGGAAAGTTTAAAGTCCGGGGCTCCCGCAGCTGCGGGAGATCGCGAAATCGCAAGAGCCTTCAGGTGCCCAAGCAACTTGTCCGAAACGGCACCGATTTCTGCCGTTTCCCTGATGCGGGTGAGTTGTTGGAAGTTGTAGGTGGACCTTTTATGTTCTGGTGCTTCACAAAAGTCGCCGCAGGTAGGAGCCATCTTGAGTTCACAAATTGAGTTCACAAATGTTCTTTTGTGGTTTCCGCTTCGCTATTGCACAAAAACTTAAGTGTTGAAAAGTTTCCTTCGATAAGTTGTTTAACTTGCAGCTTCCACTATTGACTAGATATCACCTAGGATCTTGTATTGCAGGAATTTTTAATTGGTGGACATGAACCAATCTCCATGCATTCCAGTGCAGCTCAGAGTTGACATTTTTAAACCAAAGGCACATGATTTATTGATGAGGGTCATCACCTCAGCTGCAGGAAAATTGAATGTGTTGAATATATTTTATGTTATTCTATTAAAAACAGTGCAATGCAGAAACTTTTAATTTCATATATACCGCATTGTGGAGAAAAATGCAATTTATATTTATATTCAATATAAAATAAAATATTTAATGTGCATACAAATATTGTAATTTCATGTGATTCGTGAGCATTAGGTATGGTGACACTGGAAGACTTTGCAGCAAAATGTACTTCTCCAATGTTATATTCATTGTAAAAAGCAATTGGATTTAAAGCATAAAATAATATTTTTTTCAACTGACTGCATGCATCTGTAATATAGTTATTGGCTCTATGCCCATTTCGTGACATTCTTGTATTGAAATAAAGCAAGCAGAGAGATTTATCATGAATGTGATAAGAACTCCATAAAATTAATAGCAAGAAAACCCTTGAACTGGTCTCCTTCCCTTCTCGACTGACCTGGAATGATTTTTTTTTTAAAGTGTTCCCTACTGTTTTAACAAAGTTTCTCTAAATATACCACGTCAGAAGAAATATGTAACATACAACATAGAAAGGTACAGCACAGGAACGGGGCTTGCAGCCCACAATGTCTATGGCTGAGTTAAACTGATCTCATCTGCTTTACATGATCCATATCCGCCTATTCTTTGCATGTGCCTATCTAAAAGCCTCCTAAATGCCACTATCGTAGCAAGGTAGGAAATGTCATCACCTTAGTTTAGAACTAAGACCTGACGTTTTTGAGTCATGGACCTGCTTTATATTATGTGCACAGAATTATTTCCCTGCTGGCGACTTACCTTAAATATTTTAGTAAAGTCAGCGATTCACGCCTTGGGGTCTTATGCTGGGAAAAATGTTGACTTTCAAAAGAAGTCAATCAAAAATTTCCTGAGGCTAACAGGTTTTCCTATAAAATGGATGAATATTTTGATGAGCTCTGCAGTTCATTTACAAGAATCGTGCTATCATTTGTACTCTGTTACGTGTTCTTTTTGGTTGCTGCTCTTGTAATATAAGGACAAAGGAATTCAAAATTGCCTGCTCCATTATTCATCAGGTTCATGGCTGATCTTCTACCTCTACATCATTTTTCCGCTCAAGCCTTATACAGTAGTTCTTGATTCCTTTAATGTTCAGAAATCTATCTCCCCTTGTTCTGAATGAACAAAATGATTGAGTATCCACAAGAATCCTGAGCAGAGAATTCCAAAGATTCACCAGCCTTTGAATGAAGAAATGTCTCCTCTTTTCAGTTCTGAATGGCCTACCCACACCTGTATCCACCCTGTCAGAAAGCTGTACAGCTCGGCACCAGCCCTTTGGACATGAAGTCTGTGCTTACCTTTTTGCTCATTTACACTCATCCCATTTGCCTGCATTAGGTCTGTATCCATTAATGCTGTGCCTACTTAAGGACCTGTCCAAATGCCTCTCAAATGTAGGAATTGCACCCGTTTCCACCCCCTCCTCTGGCAGCATGTTCCAGATAAAAGCAACTCTCAATGCAAAGGACATATTTTCAGATTCCCTTTCAAGGCAGCACCCGGATTCAATCCTGACCTTGGGTGCTGGAGTTTGTACCTTCTCCCTGTGACCGTATCAGTTTCTTCCATGTGCTTTGGTTTCCTCCCACATCCTGAACACGTGTTGGCTTGTAGGTTAAGTGGCCTCTGTACCATTGCACCTCTTGTGTTGGGACTGGATGAGAAGTTTGATAACCTATAACTAGTGTGAACGGGTGTTTGGTTCAACAGGGATTTGGTAGGCAAAGGGCCTGTTTCCATGTTGTATTTCTAAACTAAACTGAACTAAAACTCCTTTCTCATAAACCTAAGACCTCTTATGTATTATACCAAACCATGACAAAAAGATTTGACTATCAACACGATTTATGCTTCTCATAATCCTATATACTTCTATTAAGTCACTCTTCAGCCACCTTTACTTCAGGTAAACCAAGTTTGGCTTATCCCATCTCTCCCCATAAATAACATCCTCCAATTCAGGTAACACCCTGATGAATCTCTGATGCTACCACATCTTTCCCACAGCTTGGTGGCCTAGTCAGTGTATTGTAAAGTTGCAATTTAATTCCTCAACTTTTACATTCTATGCCACAGCCTAGGAAGGCAAGGATGTCATATGTCTTCTTCGCCACCCTGTCTACTTATGTTGTCACTTTCAGGGAACTGTACTTGGACCTCTGGGACTTTCCATTCATCAACATTCTTTAGTGCCATGTCATTTACAAAGCGGGGCCGGCAACAGATGGCCTCAAGAAGGGAGAAGTCCATACTGGCCTTCTCAATCTTTCAGTCTGAAGAAGGGTACCAACTGGAAACATCACCTATTCCTTTTCTCCAGAGATGCTGCGTGACTCGCTGAGTTACTCCTGCATTTTGTCTGTCTCTTTCAAAGATGATGTTTTACACCTGAGTATCCACTCCCATTCTGTTTTCACATGGTCTTTTCTCATGCTATCAAATTCAGCCTCTCCCTAAGTTACTTAACTCGAGGACCAAACTTATTCCTTCCCATAACTGCCTTGAAAATTACAGAATTATTATCACTGTTTTCAAAGTGTTCTCCAACTACATTTCCACCACCTGCCCAGTTTCATTTCCAAATTAATTGTCCAAATTAATAATTTACACAGTTCACGACAGAAAGTGAGCTTCAAGTAATTAAGGCTTAGGGACAGGTACCAAAGCTGTTGAACTCCAAAAATAAATCATTTTTTACAGCTCTGAATTGCTTTTCACTGTCAGACCAGGTTGTTCTACCCAGGGATTGGAGTTGGTGACTCCTTTCCCTCATTCATTTACTGTACACTGAGTAAATACCTACGGGGCAAAATGCCCACTTTCCCTCACGCAGCTCTCACTCATCACAATATCAAAAATCTCTTATGATGTGTGTGTCATGAGTGGACAGTTATGGGATGTCAGGTTTGCACTGAGAATCAGAGATGTGGATAGCAATTCACAATTCAATATCCTGACAGAGAGGATACTGCAATGTATTTTCTAGAACACAATCAGTGCAGCATATAGTCACTATAAAAGAGACAAGGGTGTGACGATCAATAGCAATAGTGGAAGACAAAGAAAATTGCTTGTTTACTCGTACAAAGTGGACAAATATGATGGAAACAATTAAATGTATGAGCAATTAAGAGGGGTTTGGTGGTGAGATACATCATGACCCCATGTAGCAAGAGGTGGAAAAAAGGCTTCAAGAATGGGAGATTGGTGCACCGTGATTTTATATAAATTCATCCAAACTTTCATTTTTTAATAAAAACTGGTAGTAGGTTCTATTACAAACACCCTACTCTTCCACACTGCTGAGCCTTTGCAATTCAAAATAATTATATGTAACGAAAATATACAAACTCACAATTACTGGCAGCATTTTATGATCCCACCATCCTTACCTCTTGCATATTCCTTCAGTCATCAGACGGATTTACGGTGGCAATGACTTTCCAAGATTTCACACACTGAAGTCACAATATCTGCTTATTTTCCCCAATCTTGTTGATATTATTTTAGTTTAGAGATGCAGCGTGGAATCAGGCCTTTCGGCCCACTGAGTCCATGATGACCAATGATTACCCATACACTATGTTCTATACTACACACTGGGGTCAATTCACAGAAGCCAATTACACTACAAACTTGCACGTCTTTGGAATGTTAGAGGAAACCGGAGCACTCGGATAAAACCCACAGGGTGACAGAGAGAACGTACAAGCTCTGTACCCATAGTCATGATCGAACTCGGGTCTCTGGCATTGTAATACAGCAACTCTACTGCTGTGCCACTCCATATGAACGAGGTAAGTAAAGTGCCCAGAAAACACAGCAGATCATAGTGAAAGTCCAAACCTAACATTAGTTTTCAGGTGAAGTAAAGAAGGGATTATTAGGCAATTGCATGCACGGGCTTTCAAAAGCTGAAGAACTACCAAATAATAGACAGTGAAATTCAAAGTTATGGGATTAAAGGGGCAGAGGTGGTGTATGTGCCAAATTGCCTACCATTTTTTTCCCTTCAGGATGAAGGAAAGAATGTAATTTTATGCACTGGATATAACTAGATCATTGCTATCTTTTGCCGTACATCAGTGAACTGGATATAGACATGGAGAACTTGTGCAAAGTTCATGATGGAATGAAACTCAGAAAGGTAGTACGCAGCAAAGTAACAAATAAGGAACATTTCAGGAGGACGTCAACAGACAAGTGAAATGGTTGGAGACATATTGCAAAAAAAACTGTTGAGGGTGGTGCACATGGGAAGGAAGAATGAAGAAAGATGAAGATTGGCACAATTTCAAACTGACGCAGTGTTTCCAATTTGAAGGAAATTACCCGAAATTCGGGAAATTCTGGTTGTCTTCGGGTAATTTTAGGGAAATAAAATAATTTCGGGAAATTTCCGCATCCGGCCCATGTGATGATTTGGGGAAAAAATATATATTTACGACCATCCGCGCCTGCGTAGTTGGGGGAGGCCCATCAGCCGCGTCACAATTGAAAATGGCGCCAGTGACGCGGTAGGGACGCAAAATGACTTTGTTTCCCCACGCGTGCGCAGTGGGCCCGGGCGGGATCAGATCACCATTTTCACTACATCGTCTCGGATCTGGGTGAGTGGGGCCATGGAATATTGCGTTGGGGGAGGGAGAGTCGGACACAATGGCTCCACGCTTGTTTTATATCAGGGCTGTTAAACTACCCGCGAAGGGGTCCAATCCGGCCAGCGGGATGACTTGAGAAAGAAAAGTGCCCGCTTCTCCGGGCCCGGGCTGCGGAGTCTGCCCGCCCGGTCCATTGCCTCCATCTGCGGCGTCGGAGCCTCGCCGCCGGTCAGCCTGGCGAGTCCGCTGACGGTGGTCCGGAGAGACCATTCTCCCGTCACTGGGCGGGAGCGGGAACGACTGACTCTGAACCCAGTCCTGGTAGTAGCCGTTTCTCATGGAATGTGTGAAACAGATCCAGCACAGATTCAGCAATCTTCTGGAACTGGATTTCCTGAGATGTCTAGACCCAGCAGTAGCATACAATCTGACTATACCACCCTTGGCACCATTGTACCAAAAACTGCCATACCTGAAGGAAGTTGCATCAGTTCAAGATGTTGCCACTGAATGGAGGACACACTCCATACACCCCACTTTGAATGGCAGTTTGTCAATACAGGAGTATTGGAGAGGAGTATTCACACAGAAAGATGCCTGTGGAAACCAAGTGCACCCAAATTTGAGCAAAATAATCAGTGCGTTGCTGTCATTTCCTTTCTCAAATGCTGCTATTGAAAGGGTTTTCAGCCAACTCAAACTGATAAAGGATGACCACAGGACAAATCTAAAACAAGAGGGCTTGTTAACTGCTGTTAACAAAACTAACATTTCAAAAGAAAGGACAACAGCAAGCTGCATAATTGGATCCTTGCAAGGACATGCTCAAACTACATGCCAGGATGCAGGCTAATGCAGCTAATGCAGAGGCATCTGAACTTTGCAGGAAATTCATGGCTGAGTTCTGCAAGTAAATTGTTGTTATGAAATGTATTATTATTTTCAGTTCATCTTTCATACAATCCAAAGTTAGTTTCCCTGTACATGTACTGTACGGTAGCTGCATGTTGCATAAAGTCTCAACCAAAGACCAGTAAAGAGACCGAAGTGAACATAGTCAATTGGTGTATTGAGTTATTTGTGACACTGTATTCCAGGCACACACTGCACTGAACACATAATATGCATACCATGCAGGCTAGGCTACATCATATATGTGCACAGTGCATAATGCCTTGCATAACATTGTACAAGTAAGTAACAGAAGCAGGCTGATACGGTGTAATTACATAGATCTGTTTTGCTTTGTTCTTCTTTGTGTTGTTAACGTGTGCCCGCGAAAGAAAAACAACAACAACAAATAGCACGCACGAAGCATTTTTGAAAATTTCAGGAAATACCATAAAATTCCAGGAAATTTGGGATTCTATTTCAAGGAAAAAAATATTAAGGTGTGGAAGCACTGAACTGATGGCAAGAGACCTTGGTGTTTGCATTCAGAAGCCTTGGAAAGTTGCGCATAAATCGAGAATGCAATTATGAAATCATACAGAGCTTGGACTTTATTAATAGATACATTTATACAAAGTGAAAACCTTTACTCTATATCTTTACAAATTGCCACAATCCATTTAAGAGGCTTCTAGTTCTGGTGATCACAGGAAGAATGCTTGAGAGGATGCTGCAAGTACAAGACTAGTGCCGAAGATGAAAAGCTTGTAACATAGACAGACCAGAGGAATGCGTGAAGGAGAGATTCAACACAGATAGTCAAAATTGCAAAGAATTTTCATAAATCGGAAATAAGCTGTTTATATTGGCACAGATTTGAAATAAGAAAATTACACGGCAAAGAAGAAAAAAGAAGAGATACAAAATGCTGGAGTAACTCAGTGGTCAGGCAGCATCTCTGGAAGACATATATAGGAGATGTTTTCAGTCCAATTGTAATGGGTGAGAGAAAGCTGAGAAAATAGGTGAGGGTGGGACCAGCCCTGACAAGTGATAGGTGGATCTAGGTAAGTGGGCGGGGAGGGGACGTGATTTCCAGATGAGTGGACAAAGGCCAGTGATGAAAAGAAGACAAAAGGCTGTGAGAAGGAAGAGAATAGGTATAAATTGCAGTAGAGCAAGGAATATAGGTGGGGAACAGGGACAGGGGACGGGTGAAAGCGGAAAGAGGATAGGAGGCAGGGGACAGGGGAAAGAAAGGGGCAAGGGGAAAGAATGGGGGCAAGTGAAAGGAAAGGGGGGAGAAAAAAGAGGCAAGGGGAAAATGGAAAGGGGGGCAGGTTAGTTGGGGAAATGGCTATGCATCTAGGCAGGTCACAGGGAAGATGAGGTGGTGGGGGGGGGTGGTAGGGGTGGAGCAGGTGAGTTGTAATCCAAATTTGGAGAATTCAATGTTCATACCGTTGGGTTGTGTTAGGTTAGGTTGAGTTGGGGTGGGGGGGCTGGAGGAACTGTACCTCATATTCCACTTGGGTAGCTTCCAACCCAACTGTATGCACACTGAATTCTCCAATTTTAGGTAAACCCCTACTAATTCTGAAGGAATATGGAACAATGGCAGTATCACATGAGGCTTTCTGTCCACCATAATGTCCTTGAATGAGAAAACAGGCTTGAGGGACATTGCCAATGCCCTATCATCTTGATAATTTTGTTATTCATTCAAAGTAAGACCTTCCTTTTCCAGCCGAATGAGGATTTGCCAGATCCTGAAATTCCTAAGAAGTCAATCATAATTTCTGAAGTAATGCAGTAATCCACGGTCTTATTGTTTGGAAAACCCAATTGTTCAGCGTCTGGCTCACCTGAATTTATATTTGTACCTTTAAACCATCAGGGGTCCATTTCCCATGCTCCCTTCAATCTCACTTTGGGCCCCATTCCCAAGGTTCTGTTAAACTCAGTGAGCTCCATTCCTGCACTCCTTTTGAACTAACTCATAATCTCCTTTTAAACTCCTTTGTTCTGCAACACTCAACAAGGTCTCATTCCCACATTCTTTCTACACTCATTGAGGCGCAGCTTCACACAATCCATTCAAATTCATTCTGGTTTACAAAAATTAAGTATAATTGTGGCAGTCATCAACATTTCAAAAAACATGTTAAACCCCAAGAGAATCAGCATTAGGGTTGTGCAGAAGCCTATTAATGTGGAAGCAAAATTATCTTCCCTTTTTTGGTCTTTAGATGGAAGCATTAATAGCTTTGTGGAAATGGTGAAAAGCAGCTCAATTATGAAACTTTAATAAACTTAATTCTGCGAAGGCAAATGTATTTTCGGCAAAATATGGTCTTACTTAACAGTAAGTGTTTCATTCATTATATTCTGGTGAAACCCGGCAGAAAAATATGCAATATACTGACAGCAGTATTTCTCAATGTTCCAAGAGCTGCCGAGATTTAGTTCTGTCATTAATTTGCACCTATTTATTTTTTTAAATTGATAAATAACTTAATTGTGTCAATTTTCCACCTTATTCCTTAATTTCCAGTGCTAGTCAGGGCAGCCAGTATTTCTGCCAAAGTGAACAAAGGTTGCCAAAACATATTTGTATTTTTTAAATACTCAATCAAAAATGTTGCTAACTCAGTGTAAATTGCCAACTCATTGTTCTGAAAATGGAGATCAGAAATGTCATTATCTAAGGTAAGCCATGTGCACTTAAGTAATTTATGAGATGTTTATTACATTCACTCGAGAGAAAACATTGTGCAGCTGGAGTATCATGTCCAATTCAGTACACCATACACTAGGAAGGATGGCAAGGTCTTACGATACAATATGATAGAACTTTATTTGTACCAGGAGGGAAATTGGTCTGCCAACAGTCATAAAACACAACAAGATACATGAAACACAAAATCAAAGTGCCGAGTGGAAAGTCCAGGATTGGGGATGTGCAAAGATTTTGGGGGGGGGGGCGGGGGGGGGGGAAGGGGAGTCAGTCTACCCCACGACAGAAGGGGGAAGGAGTTGTACAGTTTGATAGCCACAGGGAAAAAGGATCTTCTGCAGTGTTCTGTGCTGCATCTTGGTAGAACCAGTCTGTTGCTGCAGGTGCAGGTTGTTGAAGGTTTACCAGTATGTCATGGAGGGGATGAGCTGTATTGTCCAAGATGCTCTGCAGTTTGAGGAGCATCCTTCCCTTCAAGACCACCTCTCATGAATCCAACTCCACACCCAGGATAGAACCAGCCTTCCTGATGAGCTTGTTAATTCTGTTGCCAAACGGCCTTCGCCCTGCTGCCCCAGCACACGACAGTGAAGAAGATGGCACTGGCCACCATCGATTGATTGAACATCTGCAGCATCTTACTGCAGACGTTGAAAGAGCGGAGCCTCCTCAGAAAGTACAGATGGCTCTGTCCCTTCTTTTACAGTGCCTCAGTGTTCCTGGACCAGTCCAGTTTACTGTCCAGGTAAACTCCAAGGTACTTGAATGGATTGGTAAACTGCACATCCACACCCTTGTTGGAAACAGGGCACAGGGGTATTCCTCCCCTCCTAAATTCCACCACTAACTCAGTCTTGTCGGTGTTGAGCTGCACGTAACTCAGCACGCACCACTCAACAAAGTTGTTGACTACAGCTCTGTATTTAGCTACCCTCCTCTCACTGATGAGCCAACATTTGCAGAGTCATCTGAAAACTTCTGCAGGTGGCAGGAGTCAGAGTTGTATCTGAAGTCCGAGGTGTAGATGGTGAATAGGAAGGGAGAGAGGACCGTCCCTTGTGGGGCCCGTGTTGCTTACTACCATGTCTGTAGCCTGACATACTGTGGTCAGCCAGTCAGGTAGTTGGTGATCTCGGACATCAATGAAGCATCCACCTGCATCTTTGTCAATTTGCTCCCTTGCAGTGCAGGTCGGAAGGTGTTAAAAGCACTGGAGAACATTACTCTCACGGTGTTTCCCGGCTTATCCAGATAAGCATTGGAACGATGGAGCAGGTGGATGATGGCGTCCTCCACCCCAACCATTGTTTGGTAAGAGAACTGCAGGGGGTCCAGGTAGGGGTTCAAACAGGAGTCGCAGGTGAGTGATCACCAGCCTCTCCATGGACTTCATGATGTCTTACATTGTCTTAGATTCGGAGTAGAGATGATTTACGGTATTAATATTGAAGGATCAGTTATGTGGAGAGGACAGAGCTGGAATTGTTCACTTTACAGGGCAAAAGCCAAAGGGAAGATTTAATGAGTGATCAAAATTATGAAGTGGTTTGACAAAGCAATAAGTTATTTTTAATGTCAGCTGCATCAGTAACCGGGGTAGAGATCTCACATAATTGGCAATAGAGAGCAGTATTTTTAACAGTGAGTTTTTGTGATGTGCTTTATAGGATGGGAGCGACAGATCCAAAAATAATTTTCAAAATGGGGTATTGCTACATTCTTGAAAGATAATCATCGATAGGGCAATTGAGGAAAATAAACACATTTTGGGGTCTAATTTTGGGGATTGTCTTCCATGCCTTAGATTTTATGAATTTCATGTTCTTTCACCCCTACTGTGCTGTTCAAACCAAATTATTTATTCTTCAGGTTGTCATGTATCAAAGTACTTTAGAAAATAATGCGAGACTCTCTCTAGTTGCGGCATGCTGTGAGGTTATACATCGTTTGCTCCCTTAACTTTTAACTCCTTGCTTACCACTCTTTCAATCTTACTTGTTATTACTTGATTTCAAGACACGGTTTAACCTTTTTTAAAGTGTTGATAACACTTTTATAAGTTTCAACCGTGTAAAGGTTGGAGGCAAGAGCAAAAAAAAATTCTCCAAGGAAGGAGCGTGGTGAAGGCGCAGCTTCTGACTCCAGTACCTTAGAAGCAATATCGAAAATGAACGGAGAAATGAACACAAGATTCTGCGGTTTGGAAGAAATGATGAAAGGAATTTCGAGCAAATTGAAGGAAGTTCAAGAAGCTGATTATGATACAAGAAGAATCTCGTAAACAGAAGGAACAAATTGATAACTTGCGAATCTTGGGTCAGGAAAGAGATTTGAAGATTGAAACACTGGAACAGAAAATGACTGAAAATACTCGGGCACTAAAGCAATACAAGACTCAAAATATGGATCTGGAAAACAGAAGCCGTCGACTGAATCTGTGAATTGTTGGTTTGCCTGAAGGTCATGAAGGGGACAATGTTATAAAATATGTCTCTAAAATAATAAAGGAGACTTTCAACATCGAGCAGTATGAAAATCTTCCAATATTGGATAACGCGCACAGGGTCGGGAAGAAAACTGGTCTCAAAGATAAACAGAGACATCTGATTGTTCGGTTTCTCTTTCTGCAGATGAAGGAGAATATCCTCCGAGCAGCAAAAAAGTTGGGCATGGTTGAATTTGAAGGATGCAAGTTTCAGTTTGTTCCTGATTACAGCTGTGAGCTTATGGGATTGAGAATGCCTTTCCATAATGTAATGTCTGATTTGTTTAAGAAACAGCTGCGCCCTGCCTTGCTCTACCCAGCTAGACTGCGTATACGACTCCCTAATGGTAACAGCCGATTTTTTAACAATCCGCAAGAAGCTTCCAGCTTTCTGGAGGCTAATGGGGGTGAAGCCGCGACGGGGAGTTACTGATAGCCGACTGAGTTACAATTGGAGATTTATTGTTCCTATTTTGACAATATATCGTTCTGTAAATGATTAAGAATTTAATCAGATGATTTATTTTCCAATTACTTTGTCGAATTTTAGTATGATGACATCAAACCATAACTTTTACGTTCTCTAAGACTGTTAATTTAATGTAATGGTATTATATATTAACTTTTAAGATCTTCTTTGTAAGCTCTTCCACTTTTAAAATGTCCTCCGAAGGATTTCCCCCCCTGTCTTTAGACAAACAAGGTGAAGCAGTTCTTGTTTTTCACAGTTTGCACGTACTTTTTAACCATAATATTAATTTGTTTTGGCTATTGAGGGGTAAATATACCTTTTTTTGACGTTTGGAGCTGTCATTAGAAGAGATGGGGGGTAGGGGAGGGGTTAGGTAGCGTACCGATTGTCTACTGGTCAGTTTCGGGCTTTGCATGGGTGGGGGGGGGGGGACAACTTTTGCTTTTAGTTTAGTATTTTCTATCTGGGCACAATTTGTACTACAAAAATATCGTCACTTCTGGCTCCGCCTTAGATTTTTCTCCTTCCAGTATTGCTATGGTCTACGAAATTAACTCTTTACATTCCACATGATTTTTACAAACAATATGGATAAAGTTATTAACTTCCTTTCATGGAATGTTAATGGTCTGAACCATCCCATTAAGAGGAATTTTTTTTTTTTTTAAGTTCTTCGTAGACTAAATGCTCAGATTATCTTTGTTCAGGAAACTCATGTAAGGAAAGATGACAATCAACGATTCTTTAAGTTTTGGAGAGGACAGCAGTTTCATTCAAATTCACAGGCGAAAGTGAGAGGAGTCTCTTTTTATTGACTCCTCAATCTCGTTTGTTCATTATGAAACAATTTCTGATCCATATGGTAGATTTTTGATGATCACTGGTGTTCTTCATAACCAAAAAGTTGTTATGGTGAATGTTTATGCACCTAATATTGATCACCCTGAGTTTTTTGAACAATTAATCGCATCCTTTCCTAATTTAAATGAACATCTTTTGATAATGGGTGGATATTTTAACTGTTGTTTGAACCCCTCGATGGACAGATCTGCATCTGATCAGGCGCTTCCAAATAAATCCGCTAGTTTTATCAATTCTTTTTTACTTGACTCTGGAATGTTAGAAGTCTGGAGATTCCTACACCCAAATGACAAAGAATTTTCTTTTTTTTCTCATGTATATCATAGTTATTCTAGGATTGATATTTATAATAGATTATCGGCTAGTTTCATTGGTCACTGCATGTGAGTATGATGCAATTGCTATTTCTGATCATGCACCATTGAAACTATCAATCAAACTACCTGATTCCAAGTTTAGTGCTAAACAATGGCCATTTAATGCTACTTTGCTTCAAGATCTAAATGTTGTTAATTTTATTAAAGATCAGATTGCCTTCTTCTTCTTAACAAACTCTACTGAAGAAATATCCAATGGTGTAGTCTGGGATGCTTTTAAGGCATATATTCGTTGGCAAATTATTTCATACTCCGAGGGATTAAAAAACTAACTAAAAATGAAATAGGTATATTGGCTGATGAGAATAAAGAAATTGATAACAAATATTCAAAAGCTTCTAGTTTAGAGCTCTATAAGAATAGTTGAACTTCAAATGACACAATTTGTTATTAGTATCACTGATTGAGAATCAGCTACTTAAAACCAAAAGTCAATTTTATATACATGGTGATGAATCTGGCAAATTACTTGCCAATCAGTTGAAACCTGTGTCAGCCAAATGTCAGATTATTAAAGTGAGTAAACGGGATGGTACATTGACTAGATCATGATGAAATTAATAAATCCTTTCAGGAATTTTATACCTCCCTATACCAATCAGAATTTCCTACTGATTCCAATATAATGCATGAGTTTTTAAAGAAACTGAACTTGCCAAATTTACCACATAATGAGTCTCTGTTGGTAGATGAACCCATCACGGAGGAAGAAATACAGAAAGCAATCCCTTCGATGAATTCTAGTAAAGCTCCCAGTTTACATGGGTTTACAGTATTTTAAAAGTATTTTTCAAGTTTACTGTCCCCCTGGCTATGCAAGGTTTTTAAAGAAGCCTTTATAATGAATATACCACAATCCTTTTATGAAGCATCTATTTCTTTAATTCTTAAAAAAGATAAAGACCCTACTGAAGTGACATCATATAGACCTATATCACCGTTAAATGTAGATTCCAAAATTCTTTCAAAAATATTAGCTATGAGATTGGCAAATATTTTACCGCAAATTATTTCTGAAGATCAACAGTTTTATTAAAATTCGTTACTCATACTTTAACGTTTGGAGATTAATGAATATTGCATATACAGCGTCAAATAAAACTCCAGAATGTGTCATTTCACTTGATGCCGAGAAGGCATTTCATAGAATAGTATGGGAATACTTATTCAATACACTTGAAAAATTTAAGATTGGTCCAAAATTTATCTCTTGGATCAAGCTGATATATCATATACCGCAAGCTTCTGTATTTACCAATAATCAGAGATCCCCTTTTTTCAGGCTCTTTCGAGGTACTAGACAGATCTGTCCTTTAAGCCCTTTATTGTTTAATTTCGCTTGGGAACCTTTGGGCACAGCTATTAGGGAATTCCCTAATATTTTTGGTATAGTTCATGAGAATAAGACACATAAGCTATCTCTTTATGCAGATGATCTGTTATTATTTATCTCTAACCCAGAGAAATCTATTCCTGCAATAGTAGCACTACTGGTTATAAACTAAATCTTAGTAAGAGTGAGCTTTTTCCATTAAACAAACAAATTTTGAATTATGGCCAGTGTGGCGTCCTAAACACGGGCCACTCATGCTCGAACCCTCGTCAGGAGATACAAGGGCGGGCACGTGACGTCATGGGCTAGAGGGAGTGTCCTGGTACTAAAGGTCTCTCACCGCGAGACCTTGAGGAGTCGACAGGTAGCTGAGCCCGAGATAACAACCTCGCTCAGCTACAGCAACATTGTATTATAGTTAGCGCACCACCTAACGTGTCACCACTGAATAAATGACTCTTTGAACCGGCCTGACGTCTCACCTTTATTCACCACGTATGGTGCCGCTACACTGGTGAGCCCCGACTGTCCGAATTGAAATTTGGACTCTCCTGAAGCACGCAGCCTCGGGAGACCTGATCACAGACATTTTTTGAAGGCTACTCTACCCTCTTTTCCGTTACCACATCAAACCAAAATCTTGGAAAAATGTTACATTTGAACCCTTATCAGAAAGGTTTAATAACGACTATTTATGAGTTGATTTTGAAATTACAAATAGATACATTTGATAAAATTAAGAATGACAGGGAAAGTGAACTTCAAATTTCTCTACCTATAGAGAAATGGGAGAGGATTCTCCAATTAGTTAATACTTCTTCAATGTGTGCAAGACACGCTCTGATACAATTCAAGGTGGTTCACAGAGCTCATACGTCAAAAGATAAGTTAGCTCGTTTTTGTGGCCATATAAATCCTACCTGTGACAGATGTAATTCTGAAGTGGCCTCACTGACCCATGTGTTTTGGTCCTGCCCACTTTTGGAAAAATATTGGAAATAGATTTTTGATACTATTTCTGTAGTTTTAGGTATTGATTTACAGCCTCATCCTATTACTGCAATTTTTGGCCTACCAATGTTAGATTCTACTCATCTGTCCCGTTCCGCCCATCGGCTGATTGCTTTTACTACATTCATTGCCAGAAGATCTATTTGATTTAAATGGAAAGGCTCTAATCCTCTTACCACACTCCATTGGTACTCTGAAACGATATCATGTTTAAACTTAAAAACAATTAGGAGTGACATTGTTGAACCCTTGGTTAAATTCGATAGGACTTGGGGAAGCTTTATTCAACATTTTCACACAATATAAATTGTCCCCTCTCCAACCGTTATAATAATTATTTTACCTTCATACGGTGGAACGGACTTGACGACAAACAGGGACTTAAATTGTTGAAATTCTTTGCAGCCCACATTTTGTTTTGCTTTTTATTGTTTAGGGGATTTTGGTTTTCTCTTTTTTCTCTCTTTTTATTTTTTTTTATTTTTATCTTTTTGTTTTTATATAGACAAGTTCTCTTTTAAACACTTAACTATATTTACATAGACACCGGGAGATCTATACTCAATGTATATTTTGACACTGGGCATACTTAGGTTATACTTGTTATTAATGTAATCCCGGTCCCTATGTATCAATATCACTGTTATGTTTATCATTATTTTTTTTTTTTTTTGCTTTTGAAAAAAAATTAATAAAAAGATGTTAAAAGAAAGAAAAGAATGCAATAATTAACATCAGCATCAAAGATGAGCGAGTTATCAATCATAGATTCTTGATTAGTAAAGGCATCAAAGATTACAGGGAGAAGGCATGAGAATAGGGTTGAGAGGGAAAGATAGATCAGCCATGATTGAATGACAGTAGACTCAATGGGCCCAATGACCCAATTCTGCTCCTATGACTTGAAAACTCATAAACCTATGAATCATATTGACTATGTTATCTTTTGATAAAATAATGTCTTCACAATCAGATATGATATCTGCTAATATTGCAGCAATTGGTATCAAACAGCAGAGTGCACGTCTAAGAATGACAGCTAGTAAATTTCTTATTGAAACATAGAAAATAGGTGCAGGAGGAGGCCATTCGGCCCTTCGAGCCAGCACCGCCATTCATTGTGATCATGGCTGATCGTCCCCAATCAATAACCCGTGCCTGCCCTCCCCATATCCCTTGATTCCACTAGCCCCTAGAGCTCTATCTAACTCTTTCTTAAATCCATCCAGTGACTTGGCCTCCACTGCCCTCTGTGGCAGGGAATTCAACAAATTCACAACTCTCTAGGTGAAAAAGTTTTTTCTCACCTCAGTCTTAAATGGCTTCCCCTTTATCCTAAGACTGTGGCCCCTGGTTCTGGACTCGCCCAACTGGGAACATTTTTCCTGCATCTAGTTTGTCCAGTCCTTTTGTAATTGTATATGTTTCTATAAGATGCCCCCTCATCCTTCTAAACTATGAAGGTGTTGAAATGCCATGTAAAGAAACTGAAAGGCCGCCACACCTCGATGTTGTAATGGGTCGTTATCATGTAAAAATAGCCCATGAAACAGTAAATGTAAAGCTGCAGAGCCATGCACATTACTAAAAACCTCAGTGAATTGAATGCAGTAATGTCAAAAGGAAAATGAATGAGCTGCTATTCAGCTTATTAATTCATGTCAGCCACTTTTACAGTGGACTGCTCAATTTGCAGCAAAATAATAGTTGGTGTTGACTAGTCTTTAGAGTCTATACAAGTCTCTTAAGTTGGAATATGCCGGAATCGACCAAAATCAAGAACAGACCTACAAAACCGAATTAAAATTGTCACTTACCTTGATTTCATCAACCTCATCAGGTACTATCTTGTATGCAGATACTGTTCCTCCCAACCTATAAAACAAAAATGTAGGCCTTTTAGTAAATTTTGTTTTTTGACCCTTTATGGATAATCTCTGCTCACTTACAAACTTGTGCCATAAAGTCAGACAATCATGCTCTTCAGCCCACCACATTCAAACTGAGCTTTTTAAAAAATCTATACCCCACTTACCAGCATTATACCTGTATCTTTCTGCTCTTTGCCTTTTTAATTACAGTGCCCTCCATAATGTTTGGGACAAAGACCCATCATTTATTTATTTGCCTCTGTACCCCACAATTTGAGATTTGTAATAGAATAAATCAAATGCGGTTAAAGTTCACATTGTCAGATTTTAATAAAGGCCATTTTTATACATTCTGGTTTCATCATGTAGAAATTACAGCTGTGTTTACTTCTTCTATGTAGTTTTTTTTGGCGGTTGGCAAACAACTTTTTAGTGCATTACCGCCACCAACTGGTATGGAGTGTGGATCAAATAACATTATAACTTATATACTAATAACCTATATCTTTCCAAACAAATTGGTTACCCTGAGAAAAAGCATTAGGATTTGATAGCACTTATATGAATTCTTTTGTAAAATATCTATTACATCAAATTGTACTTTTTCTTTTCTGAATCGTTCACTCATTTGTCTTCTTTCTTCCTCATACCTCACAATGTATAATGACATGCTCTATTGTCTCTTCTTGCCCACAGTATTCACATCTGCCTGTATTATGCTTGCCTATTATAAAAAGTGTACTGTTCAGACCAGTGTGTCCAAATCTGATTCTTGAAATTACTGTCTCCTCTTTTCTGTTTTTTCCTGCACATCTCATTTCTCCCACTTTCCTCTGGACTCTGTAGAACCACCGTCCTTTCCGTTCTTCCTCCCATTGCTTTTGCCATCTTTCCTTCAGTCTTTGCTTAATAATGTCTTTGATTTCAGTTTTACCTATGTTAATACTTAAATTAATCTTACTTCTTTTTGTTACCTCTTTTGCTACCTTATATGCCATTTCGTTTCCTCTAATGCCAATGTGTGCTGGTACCCATAAAAATATGACTGTAAGCCCCATCATTTGAATTCTGAATAGTGTTTGTTGTATTTCAATCAAAATGTCTGGTCTGTCTGAATGGCTGTGCTGTAAACTCTTTATTGCTAAACTTGAATCTGAACAAATAACTGTCCTAAAAGGCCTGGTATCCTCGACCCACTGTACCGCTAACAATATTGCAATCCAGCTGTGTTTATACATAGTCCACCCCATTTCAGGGCACCATAATGTTTGGCACACATGGTTTCACAGGTGTTTGTAATTGCTCAGGTGTGTTTAATTGCCTCCTTAATGCAGGTATGAGAGAGCTCTCAGCACCTAGTCTTTCCATCACCTTTGGAAACTTTTATTGTTGTTTATCAACATGACGACCAAAGTTGTGCCAATGCAAGTCAAAAAAGCCATTATGAGACTGAGAAACAAGAATCAGTGTTGGAGACATTAGCCAAACGTTAGGCTTACCAAAATCAACTGTTTGGAACATCATTAAGAAGGAAGTGGTGAGCTTACTAATCGCAAAGGGACTCGCAGGCCAAGGAAGACCTCCACAGTTGATTTCAGAATTCTCTCTATAACAAAGAAAAATCCCTAAACACGTCCGACAGATCAGAAACACTCTTCATGAGTCAGGTGTGGATTTGTCAATGACCACTGTCTGCAGAAGACTTCATGAACAGAAATACAGAGGCTACACTGCAAGATGCAACCCACTGGTTAGCCACAAAAATAGGATGGCCAGGTTACAGTTTGCCAATAAGTACTTAAAAGAGCAACCACAGTTCTGGAAAAAAGCATACTACCTCATCTTGAAAGTACTGGCTCACTTATCTGCATTGATGATACAGCTGCTGATGATAGTAGCATCATGAATTCTGAAGTGTATAGACATCCTACCTGCTCAAGTTCAAACAAATGCTTCAAAACTCATTGGCTGGCGGTTCATTCGACAGCAAGACAATGATCCCAAACATACTGCTAAAGCAACAGTTTATCAAAGCTAAAAAATTGTAAATTCTTGAGTGGCCAAGTCAATCACCCGATCTGAACCCAATTGAGCATGCCTTTTATATGCTGAAGAGATAACTGTGGACTATCCCCCCAAACATGTATAAGCTAAAGATGGATTCAATACATCAAGTTCACACTGATCATCGATCACCCAATCACATTTGTATTATGTTCTCCCACTTTCGCATCTATTTCGTACACATTAGGGACAATTAATAGAGGCCAATTAACTTACAAACTCTTTGGGTTATGAGAGGAAACAGGAGCACCTAAAGGAAACCCAGGCAGTCACAGGGAGAACATGCAAACTCCACACAGAGAGCACCAGAGGTCAGGTTTGTATTCTGGTTTCAGGCATTGTGAGATAGCAACTCTACCAGGGTGTCCCCCTTTAAAAACATCCAGATTAATCCCATTGCATGAATTAAAAATTCCCAGCTGCCATGGAGGGATTTGAACTGACTCTAGGTCCCCCATCCAAAACTGTTTGCTAGCCCAGTAACGTAACTACTAAGATACCATATCCTGAGTATTGAACATTATTGATCGCTATTCCTATTAATACCACAGCATATGTTTAATTTTTTTTTGTTGTTCACTAATAGCATAAAACATTTTCCAGTGAACTAGGATGAGTTTAAATGGATTGTGGGAAACTGAGCCGCAATGAGTGTAGAAAGAATATGGGAATGAGACCTTGTTGAATGTCACAGATCAAGGAAACAGGGCCGTGATGAGTTTAAAAGGAGCTTATGAAAAGGGACCTGGTTAGTTCAAAAAGAGTAAAAGAATGGAGTCCACTGAGTTTAAAAGGACTCTGTGAATGGGGCCCAAATGAATTTTAAAGGGAGCATGGGAAATGAGCCCCTGATAGTTTAAAGGTACTAATATATTCAGGAGAGCCAAACGCCGAACAATTGTTTTTTCCAAACAATAAGATAGTAGATTATGGCAATATATCAGAAATTAGGATTGAGTTCATAGGAATTTCAGGATCTGGCAGCACCTCCTCATCGACTGGGAAAAGAACATCTTAAAAGCACAGATGTGGAGAATGTATCATCAAAACAAATATCAGAGCTGGATGAACTGGGAGAATGGAATGGAATCCTTACAAAAAACAAGGCGAGAGAGTTTTGTCACAATACCAGGGGGAGTCCAGCATTGCCACAAATTTTGGTCACTAACTTGTCTCCTGAGATGGAGAGAGGAGTGAATGAAGAGGCAATGTTGGACCCTGTGAAAGTGAGAGTAGCTGGGAAACTAGCAACAAAGGAGATGGAGAGTGTCCTTTCACCTGCTGCTTTTAACTACCTAATCAGACGCTTTTAGTTCTTTATACACTTGTACAATGCTCCTCTGAATATTATAAGCACCAGAGAACAATCTTAGTTTTGAAATCAAACTGAAAACTTCAAAAATACTCATGATATTATGCTTTGTAAATTGAGACAACTTCAAAATCCTTTTCAAATGATCTATCTGTTATAATTACTTCCAAAATTCCTTAATTAAACAAATTTTGTTATAATATTTCAGCATATCATTTATGTTTATGATTTATTAAGACAAGAATTAGTGCATATATCTTCCAGTAAAAAAATATATTCTACCATTCATTCTTTGAAACAATTAATCAGAAATGATTATTCTTGACATAACTGTTTTGACTCTAAACACTGCAACATGTACGAGTTGCTGACAAATATTTTACTCACATTTCATGACATTTAAAAAAGAATCCAACCACTGACTCAACTTGAAAAATGTTCACTACAAGACAGTAATTTGGGTAAGAATAAGATGGTAAATATCTTGGCACAAAAAAATTGCTCCTAATTCTTTCAGACATAAGTGTGCTATAATGGGTTATTTATACTTCAGACCTAACATAGAATATCTGATGATTTGTGTTCTATTTATATAGGCAATGTGACACTGGAGCCATATTCACAATCACCATGAACCTAAAGAGCCATATGACCACTGTATGCAATGTGCCCCATCGCATCAAACACAGTACAATCATATTAAATATATTACTAGAGTGGCACAGCAGTAGAGTTGCTGTCTTACCGTGCCAGAGAACTGAGTTCGATCCTGGCTACGGGTGTTGACTGTACATATATTGTATGTTCTCCCTGTGATCCCATGGGTTTCCTTTAGGTGCACTAGTTTCCTCCCAAAACTCCAAAGACCTACAGGATTTTAGGTTAATTGGCGTCGGTAAAATGGTGAATTGTCCCTAGTATGTAGGCTAGTGCTCGTGTATGGGGATCGCTGGTCAGCGTGGACTCGATGGACCGAAGGGCCCGTTTCCGCACTGTATCTCTATAGTGTAACTCCTCTGAAATTTCTAACAGTAAGAATGCTGCAGTCATGTCATATTTGTTCTGTCCCACTACAGAACAAACACACATGCTCATGTAAAATAATTTAATTCCTCATATTCCGCTTGGGGAGTCTGCATCCTGCGAGCATGAACATTGAATTCTCCCAATTTTGTTAGCCCTTGCCGTCTCCTCCCCTTCCTCAGCCCTCGGGCTGTCTCCTCCCATCTCTCAGCCCTCGGGCTCCTCCTCCTCCCTTTTACCTTCTTCTCCCCGCCACCCCCCATCAGTCTGAAGAAGGGTTTCGGCCCGAAACGTTGCCTATTTCCTTCGCTCCATAGATGCTGCTACACCCGCTGAGTTTCTCCAGCATTTTTGTGTACCCTCATGTAAAAGAACATGTATTTCAAAGAATTTGAATGTATATGGTGGTAATTTTCAGGCCTTGTCTTAAATGAATGTCAGGCAGCTACTGTTCAGACAGAGAGTGGTCCTTGTATACAATGATCTCACAACCAAACATGCTTGTAACTACTATTTGTAATGGAAGTTATTTGACATTTTGTTCTTGCTCATAACAATTATCCTTTTAATAACTACTCCCTAACAGTTGTTAACCGGTGTTTTTGTGTTAACCTTTTACAATGGGAGATGAATGAAAATTACCAAACTCTAGCATAATGTAATTTCTTATACTAATACAAGCTGCGTATCAAGGTGGTGCGTGTGGCTTGAAAGACTCAGTCTGAGTAAAGGTGACATAAGCTGTGAGTTAGCTTCATGCATTACAGACTCTAAATAACCCATGTTATATATTAATCTCCTCAAATTACAATAACACAACCAAGATTCCTCTTAGCTGCTACCATTGTGGAAGCCAGATGATCTCTCCCAGTAATTTCTTCTCCCATGTCCTAATACAATTCCCAAAGTTTTCTAACAGCTTCTTATTGAGTCCAAATCACACGTTTAGAAATTGTTCAGCCAGAGCTGACCACACTTCTCGGTATCTGCATACAATGGCGTCTTGTGCGTAGTGGTGGAATGATTGGTGGAAACAGGGCCGCGACGTTGACGCTCTTTCCTTGACCCCTTCTAACAATTGATATGTGGCTAAACTATCATTCTTAGGCCCTGCCATACATAGCAACTTCATTCAATTTGCTTGATCTGACTTCCGAAACAACAGCTCAGGCTCAATTTGAATCTTTGCTAGATCAGCAAAGTTTTGACCTTAAACTGAGTTGCTTGCCTGTACCTTTTCGTCACAAGCATTCCAACTACCATGTTTATTCATTCACACACTCACTCATTCAAGGGATGTGTTATTGAGTATGACCTCTCCATAAGACTTTAGAGTCGACGTTTCCCTTGGCAGGGGGTGCAGAACTTGAGTATTCAGTCTCAAATTAAAACCATCAAAGACTGAGCTGAAAAATATTTTGAGCCAAGAGCTGGTCGTTTAATATAATCAACTCAAAGATCAATAGATTTTTAGATCTAAGCATCTATCTAAGCAAAGCAAGAATGTCATTGTCCTATCAGGGACACATGACAATAAACTCACTTGAACTTGAACTTGATATCATGGGAATAAATAAATATGGGGTTAGTTTAGGATAGTGACGTTAATGTAAAGGGTCAGTCTTGATCTTATTGAATGGTACAACAGGCATAAGGGGCTGGGTGGGCTACTCCATCTACTGTTTCTTACGGTGGACGTTGTGCTTGTGACACCAGCAAAGCAGTAGCTTTGCTCTGGAGGAAACCGGGTTTTAGCAGTAACCTTGGAGCAAGGCACATCAATGCAAATAAAGAGGGTTCAAAATACTCCTGACTTGTGCTATGTAGAATCTACATTGTAGATAATAGAATAATGTGCTCCATTGCCTCAATATTTATATGATTTTCATGATAAGTGTCAGGTCAACGGATGAGCAGGTGAATCAGATAGTTTCGTGAATCACGTCTGAGAGCCACTCATGAAAAGCAAATTTAATTTTATATAATCAGATGGTGATAATTTTAGTCACATACAACACATAAATACTTAGGCTTATTAATAGTCACAGGCACATGAGACTAGTCTACAAAGCCAACTTGGTCGCATGGACATTTGGAACAAAGAGTCGGACATCGTGCGGTATAGCCCTATGAGTCTTGGACTCGATAATAAGTAACTGACCAGTATTTTAATTCTTATTCTCAGATCTTGTGTATAATTGTAGTTCATCAATTTTCAGCTTAGAAAATATTTGAATCGTTACATTCAACTGTCAGCTGTAAAATGTTGCATCCCAACCATGCAATATTTTATGTAGGATGAATCTGCAGATGCTTGGTTAAACCAAAGATAGACACAAAAAGCTGGAGTAACTCAGCGGGTCAGGCAGCATCCCTGGAGAATAGTAAGATTAAACGAGAACTTACCAGTTTGAAGTTTGATCTTTATTTTATGAGGAGTAACGTTGAGGGATTACGTGAAGACCCCGCCAGTACGCATGCGTGTCAATCTTCAAAGCAGCGGTGTGAAATCACAGACAACAGTTATTGAACTGAACATAGTAAGATAAGAGAACCATAATACCAGTTGACCTTTATGATAGAGGGCTAGGAGCGGAGGGCACGTAATCCTTCAACATTACTCCTCATAAAATAAAGATCAAACTTCAAACTGGTAAGTTCTCGTTTAATCTTACTATTTTACTTCGGAGTCACGTGCGTGACTACGTGAAGATTTTAAAGCTCTGTGATTTCATGCCGTGAAAAACGAGTCCAGGCATCATACACTGCATCAGTAGGCCAATGATGAGTGAACATTAATATTGCATTCAGACATGACTGATATAAACATGTTGATGCTATTAATGAACAATAGTGCAATAGTAACCTCCCTCAACCGGGAGGAAACATACCTAACATAGAGTTGGCAAATACCCCCAATCTGGCAATGAGTTTGATCTGAATATTTGGACAGATCAGTAGTTTGACCATCCTGCAGCCGCTAGGATGTGGTCCATAACCCTGCTGCTGAGGTATAGCGGTCCTGGTGGAGTGGGACTCAAAATGTCAATGTTCACTCCAGTATATGCCAGACCCATTTAATCCTCTGGAGAAGGTTTGTAGTGATTCCTTCTAACGAGGTTTATGTAACTAACAATATAGCTAGTCAGAGTCTATAAGACTCTTAAGGACCTTGACATACTGGTGTAGATGCGTGATTACACACAACCCAAGGTCCATGGGATATGCAACATCTAGTTTGGTCTTATGTCCCTGTCTACTCTGCTTGACTAATCATGAACAAAACATGTTTATTATAGCCCACAGATATGATCATCCTATCCAGTGCAGCAATGACTGGACCCGTAGCGCTGTACTCAGCACCATGGCATAACCACTAGTAAGTGAGTTTGACCAAGGACAGGGATGTTGCTGGTGCCCATCGGCGAAGTGACGTAGCACAATGTTAACAACCCATATCTCTGCGTCCCTAGACCTGGGAGGTTTTAAGTTGATGATACCCTTCATAATCTAGATGTCAGAGGGTGAGACCGGACAGAGTGGTTTATGTTCACCGCAGCCAAATGATGAAGAGGTACTTCAGGCGCAGTAAATGGAATATTAACTTAATGTTATAATCCCATAAGACTGAATTTCAAGATGTCAGTCATCCATGCCGAGTTAAACGTAAAGAAGCATAAACAATACTTCCCATCTACTATGAGGAATGCTGCTATTTGATACTATTCCTGCAATCTGCAGTGAGCACTCCCAATGCTTTAGGTTTGACAACCCGAGCCACAGGAACGGTCTCTCAGTCTGTAAGTCAATGAATTGATTATATCATGCAGAGGATGGTTTCAACATCACAACTGAACCAGCATCTTTGTGCCCAGAAATAACCATGTAAGGTTTTATGCACATTCCCCACATTAGCGGGAACCATGGGTAAATCACCCAGGCAGGCACTATGAAAAGCCGAAAGCGGGAATTTTGCATGACCCGTCCTATGAGGCCAAATGGAGGAAGACATAAAAGACCATTCCTCCCTTGTGTAGCGAGAATGCACCCTTCGCCACTGATATGCCTCGTATATTTGCAACTGGTGATTGAGCCTGGATGCAAGCATCTCGATCGTTAGTGTTCCATCGATTCACAATGTCATTAAATACCTTGTGATCGAACATTCATTCTGTGTTGTCATTGATTTGCATGATAATACACCAGTGCTAAATGCGGTTAGGTAAAACTATCACCGGATACTTTGATTTGTTTGTACCTTAGTGATTAACATATTCCACCACCAAAGTGTATCACCTAGGACTTGTGCATGCAGATTATGCATATTCACACACCCTTTAATGCACAGAACGCACCTGGTGTCCATTGGCAGTTGATACCATGACTGAACAATTGATAACTCGTGCTAATCCCATCTGCCTCCGTAACTAGAGATGGTATTAGTTAATTCCCCATCTTTGAGCAATAGCATCAGTTTGTGAATGACTGAAGATTTACGGATGAGAGGTTTAGTGGAGCAACGCTTAATACTGTTCGTCCACCATTGTGACTTTGATAGTTTCAGCTGCGAATAGCAGATGTCTAATCTTTTGTCTCAGAGCCGAATCCCAGACAAATAAATGGATTGATTGTATTCCAATAATCAATAGTTTCAGTTGGTATCAGCTTGATTTAAATTTAACTGGACGGGTTAGAACCCCAATTTATCAAATATAGCTATGTGGCTGATAGGCTAATTTAGTAAAATTCAGTATGTTCAATATCATCCAGATTGGCCATAACACTTATTTGTTAGCTCTGTGCAGTCAAAGCACTGATTGTAGTGATTTGGTAAATAATCTGGAAACTGAAGTTAGCCCATTTTGCAACGCCACTGAGTGTCTCATTGCCTCATCCAGTTAAATTTCAATTATCTCCGAACCCTGTGAGCGGAAATGATCACATGGAAGTTATTCAGAAATGTCTATACTGCACTTGCGGTTTGAGGCTGTTGACAATGATCAGTCCACATCTCCATAATTGTGAGCCTGCCTTGAAATCTTATGTTATCCCAAACCAGGGTAAATATTCAAACCTGTGTAAATATTACAAACTTGTATCCGTGACAGGAGACATCATGATGTGCTCCCTACCTTCACACCGCCGGATGGGGAACTTCCAGGAGTTGCCTCAATCAGCTTCATCCTTCCACATCCGAATGGGAGGACTTATGCAACCCGACCCAGGAGCTGCCTCAACCATGTGTGCATGATTTTGCACTTCTGCTCCTGGGAGGTAGAGGAGCTCGAGTACAGGGTTGGCGCATCTTCCAGGAAGGCCGTTCTGGGCTGTGACCTAAAAAGACCTTTGTCCTGGTTGTACTGCCTTCAAGCTTTCACTAGCTTCAGTGTATCGTGGTTTGCTGGTGGGTGCGTAGGGGTGCTGCTGCTGGAGATGTGAGGTCTTGCGTGATGATGTGGCCTTCATGAGCCCAACGGCCCTTGTCGAGCTTCTTGACTTGTTTCATCAGGTTGCCCAAATGGCAGTATCCCCCTGATAGCTGTTCACCGCAGGGACACTGAGCGAAATACAGTTCCCTGGTGCTGGGTATTTGGTAGTTGTTATTCACAGCCTTCTCCTACGGCTGGTTGTGTTGTTCCTGCACCCCGAGCACACTTGTGGTATCTTCAGCCAAACCTCTGTCTTCAGGGTCAGCCCAGAAGTGACTCCTAATGCTCCCCTCTGTCGAGGGAGATGCATTATGCAGCCCTCGATAAGGTGCTGCCATGGGCGTCCTAGGACCCCATGGTGACTAGAACTCCATATACCGGAGCATGTCACATTGGAGCATCAGCTCCATCAACCGCTCCATGCGGGATATGCGATCATAGTCACTCCCGCCGGCGGTGAGTCTTCACAGCCCTGTCCGATTTCTGCTTGGCCTTCCCGCCAGTCTGTGGCATCGATTCCGACTGTGCAGGTGCCAGGTCGGAGACTGCTGATCAATAGCGATCCAGGTGCAGCCTACCGCTGCTGACTGCCCGCAATTCCGCGGTCCTCCTCAGTCAGTCTGGATGCGGTCCATTCCTGTAACATTCTCATAAAATAGCACAAAACAACCTTTGAGTTAGGATTTTACCTGCATGTCCTGTTTTAAACCTTCTGCTGCAGGGGCAACGCTCCTCCCGAGCCTGGTCTCCTGGTCTTAGTTGTTGCAGCTGGTGTTCCCTCTGTGGTCCTTGTAGAAAAGTTTCCACGTGGGGTATTTCTCCCCCGAGTTTTACCTCCGCGGTCCCTATAGCAGGGCTTCTCCACGATGTTCTCCAGTCGGGGCTTCCCCCCCCCGAGCTGGGTATCCCCGCAGTAACTGCAGCCGGGATATCCCCGCGGTCCCTATAAAAGGGAAAGCCGCAATTTGCAATGTCGGGGGGCGGGGGCTATCTCTGGGTGCCACCAGCAACAATACGAAGCCGCTGGTTTTCTGCCAGTGGCTCGGAAGGCGCATCCACCACCGCCCGCTCCCCACGTTCCGCGGTCTCCGGAGCGGTTCTCCAGGTGCCCCCGGCACCAATATTAAGCCGCTGGTTCCACCGCCAGCGGCTCGGTAGGCGAATTCACCGCTCCCCGCGTTCCGCGGTCTCCCGAGCGGGTTCTCCACCTATATGAAGCCGCTGGCTCCACCACCAGCGGCTCGAAAGGCGAATCCACCTCCGCTCGCTACCCGCATTCTGCGGTCTCCCGAGCGACTTGGTCCGTGGGCAGGCATCCCCGTGACCGGGGTTCCCTGGAAGTTCGTGACTGGGGTTCCCCCTAGTCCCGACTTTGCCCCGGACTTTTAGCAGGACCTCTAAGTGGAGGTTCCTGCAAGAAGATGAAAAACCTGAAAAGGTTTTTTAAAAACTTACCTCAGGTCTGTTGCTGGCAGGAGAATCACGTCCATCCTGCCAGTCGTCACGCAATGCGATAGACGATATGACACGCATGCGTACTGGCGGGGTCTTCACGTAGTCACTCACGTGACTCCGAAGTAAAATAGGAATAGGTGAAATTTTGGGTCGAGACCCTTCATCAGACCTTTCTTCCTTTTCTTCCGAAATGCTGACTGACCCGCTGAGTTACTCCAGCTTTTTGTGTCATGCAACATTTTATCTGCCTGCCTGCATAAATTGATCTGACTTCTGAAAGGAAGTTTATTTTCCCTTCCCTGTTGATATATATCTCTATTTCTCCCCATGGCGTCCGTGGTTTGAAATGGATTACAATCCAGGCAATTACATTTAATGTTCAATAAATTGATAAGTAAACAGTTAAAAAAGGTTTAACAATTTCACCAAATTGTACACACTGCAACTTTTGTTTGCATAATAGTTGCAAAGACTGCAAATAAAGGCTCTCGACCCGAAACGTCACCCATTCCTTCTCTCCAGCGATGCTGCCTGTTCCGCTGAGTTACTGAAGCACTTTGTGTCTATCTTCATTATCTTCCTTTATCTTCGGTAATTTGGACTTAATTACATGGATGATATCTCAGGCATGGCATTGCTAATCTTTGGGGGAAGAGATGGGGCATTATACTAGAGTGGACAAAAAGACTGCTTCATAAAGTCATTAACTCGGAGATTTCATTTTGATGGTCTGTTCTGCATAGGGAACTGTGATCCAAATACAGGTGACCTCCGCATTGTGGCCATCTGGGTATGGAATTCGTTAATCACAACCCAAAAATTTGAGAAATGGAAAAATAATTATCACGGAATTTATGTACGCACGATGGCGCAGCAATAGAGTTGCTGCCTTACATCGCCAGAGACCCGGATTTGATCCTGACTACAGGTGCTTTCTGCAGTAACTCTACCGCTGCACTATTATGCTGCCCACTTAATACTGTGGGACAACATGCTTTAGATATGACATCACAGTGTCAATTGAGTTGGCAGTCACAACCTGTCCTTCCTTTGCCACCCTGTCCAGTCCGAGGACATGTAAACAGATGTCTCAGAGTGAAGTGCGGGGTGGGAGATTGCAACCTTCACGTGGTCCGCCCTGTTTCGATGAATGCAATCAACCCGGCGTGCACAATCAAGTAAGATCAAATAGAACAAGTTGTCCTACAACTTTAGGCTATGCACGCCATACGCAAGAAGAAGAGTGAAGTGCTATCCTGCTCTCTAACTCCGAGGCATTTTCCCTGACACTCTACACTGTGCTACCTCTTACACCAACTCTCTAAAATAACATGAATGTCATCACAATGAAGGTGCGCCAGTTCCTCTACTTTCTCAGAAGTTTAAAGAGATTTTGCATGTTACCGAATCTCTAACAAACATCTACAGATGCAATTTAGAAAGTATCCTGACGAATTGCATCATGGCCTGGTATGGCAATTCCAAAGCACAGGAACGTAAGAGGCTGCAGAGGGAGGTGGACACAGCCCCGCTCATTGTGGGCACAGCCCTTCCCATGATTGAAAGTATTTACATAAGGTGCTGCGTCAAGAAGGTGGCAGCCATGATCAAGGATCCCCACCATACGGGTCATGCCCTCTTCTCGCTGCTACTGTGAGGCAGTAGGTACAGAAGCTTGCCAACCTCATGTTAATGAACAGCTACTTTCCTACGACCATGAGTTTCCTGAACTGACCTGCACAACCCTAATCCTACCTCAGCAATAGAACATTACGCAGCTCTTGCACTATCATGGACTTATTTTCTAATTGTATTTTGTTCTCTTGTCTTGTTTTTGCAGAGATTTTCTTCTCACCATCTTCCAGAATTAATGTGTATTGTATATATATAATTTATGGTTTTGTGCATTGTGAGTCCATGCACCGGCGATGCTGATGCAAGCAAGATTTTCGTGTAATCGGGTAATGCCAATAAAATCAACTTGACTTGGTGTATAGTGAGTATGCTGAAGGCTTATGACAAAAACTGCAGTTGTTAGCCTAGTAGTTTATGTTAACAATGAGCCCCTGAATGATCTCGAAATCCTCCAGGGTTTGATACTGCATTTAATGCACCATGAGTTTAGCATGCACATTTTTTTAAAGTGTCATACATTCTAAACTTTGAGCTTAAAATAATTAATATGTTGTTGCATGTAGGGTAAAGAAACTTCCTGTAGCAGTCAAATTCCAAAAAGACAGGAAATATTTATGCCTGGAATATTTGTGAATGACATCAAAATAATATAATTTCCAAAATACTGTTGTAAAATGTGCAATTTTCAAACCAATAGACATTTTTCACCGATGTGCCTTTTACAGTGATTTTCTAAACGATATGCCAGGTATGCAGCAACCAGAGGCTCCAAAGAAAGCGTGTGACAAACAGATTTTGTGGCCATGGCAGAGGCTGTGAGGCAGGCTAAAATGGTGTCCATGGGATCTAATATTGAACACTTCAATAATTGAGGTATAAAGTGGATGTCTTGGATTTCTCCAGTCACTCCAATTTACATACGCCTGTTCCTCATGAGAACCTATTTGGCATTGATTTATTTTTTGGAATCATGTCATCTCCAGTCTTGAGATTTCCAATTATATAGTGACCAAAGATTAGGTCGTTCCTATCATCTGTTCTTGGTAAAGTACTAAATAGTTTCGACTTCGTAAAATGAAACGGCAATCAGAAATATTTTTTTTTTTCATGCTTGCCCTCCAAAATATCACTTTTAATTTATGGAATAGGAATCAAGATGTTGAACTGCATGACATGATTTTTAAAACAAGATGCCTGCAAATTATTTCTGCGCAAGCATGTCATGAAATAGCAGAATATTGCTGGCCCTCTATAGATGAACCGTCTTTAACTGCTTTATCTTATCAATGATGGAATATAACATCATTAAGTAATTCCATGGGGAAAAAGGACAAAATAGGAGTTACAGAAAGGACAAAAAACACAATTGTCCCAAAAATGCTTAAATAGATGTTTTAAGTTTCAAGTAAAAATAAAATTGTCACAGACACATAGAAGTATAGTGATTATGTTTGTTAGTAATATACAAACCAATTGCCTCGGACTCTGGTTGTGTCTGTGGCAAGTACCTGCTCACATTTTACAATATTCACAGCAAATTTTCAAACTGTTCGGGCCCAGAATATACAGAATATACAGAACAGGCATGCAGTCAGCACTGAGGTGAACCACAATTGTCATTGTGGAAGGACTCTTTAGCAGCTTTTTCTCACCTGAAATATAAATAATGCAGTAAAAGAATTCCCCATGCCTCATACAGATTTAAACTCAAGAATTCCTGACTGAGGACAGACATATGGAGAGAAGGGGTTGGGAATCTTTTTGTATTTTGCAAAAAATAATTGTTGAAAATTGAGCTTCTTAACAGATAACTCAACAATCACCTGCTCCTCCAAGCACGAGGAGAATTAGTTTAGTTTACAGATACAGCCTAAAAATTGACCGAATTGGGCCACAAGTCCACGCTGACTAGCGATCACCCATACGCTAGTTCTATGCTATACACAAGGAACAGAAGCCAATTAACCTACAAACCTGCACGTCTTTGGAATGTGAGAGGAAACTGGAGCACCTGGAGAAAACACACGGTTACAAGGAGAATATGCACACGCCATACAGACAGCACCCGTGGTCAGGATCGAACCGGGGTCTTTGGCACGGTAAGGCAGCAATTCTACTACCGCGTCACAGTGCCGCCAAATTCTTCAAACAAATCAAAAATATTTTGTGTCCATTATATTTATGAACCTATTTCCTACATAATAGTTCCTTGTTTATAACACTCAAATGTATTCTAATTACATATTTGATAGGAAAAGTGCTGTCATAAATTAAACTAAATTGAGGTCAGGGAAGGTGAAGAAAAAAACATGTTCATTGTTTTGGAGAATTTCCATGACTGAAATAGGTGCTTGGCTTGTCATTTCTATCATCAGATTTCATGGTTTTCAAAGAAGATAGGCACAAAATGCAGGAGTGACTCAACAGAACAGGAAGCATCTCTGGAGAGAAGGAATGGGTGACGTTTTGGGTCGAGACCCTTCTTCATACTGGTTCTCATGGACTTACTGAAAGACACATGTGTAAGTAGGATCTGAGTAAAAAACTACCATAAGCATCAGTTGCAACAAATTCCCTTTACCATGGGTTAAAATAGTAAGATTAAACGAGAACTTACCAGTTCGAAGTTTGATCATTATTTTATGAGGAGTACGTTGAGGGAATACGTGAAGAACCCCGCCAGGACGCATGCGTGTCATTCTTCAAAGCAGCGGTGTGAAATCACAGATAACTGTAATTACTTAAACATAGTAAGATTAGAGAAAGAAATACCAGTTGAGTATATGATCATGGGTGGGAGCGGAGGGCACGTATTCCCTCAACGTACTCCTCATAAAATAATGATCAAACTTCGAACTGGTAAGTTCTCGTTTAATCTTACTAATTTACTTCGGAGTCACGTGAGTGACTACATGAAGATTTCAAAGCTCTGTGATTTCATGCCGTGGAAACTAGTCCATGCATCACATCTGCCTTAATGACTGGAGGAATTGTGTCAACATATTTTAGACTTGAATCCGACATTGAAATCCATGAATTGATTAACACAAATTATAGCCCCTATTTATGGGGTAATTAAATCACAGAACTTAAATTGTTTCTGCAAATGTTCCAGGTTTAATGACTGGTTTATGATAAAATAGTTGGAATGTTTTTTCCCCTGACCATCCTGCTGCCTTGAGGATTTGGTCCATTGGTACATCCAACTGCATAGCTGCCGATGTAGCTGCAGCCCTGGTGGAATGAGATTTAAAATATTAGTATCCACCCCAGCCTGTGTTAGAACCTGTTTCAGCCATCTTGAGATGGTCTGGACCGACACGTTTTTGTGTGGTTGCTTATGGCTGACTAAAAGTGCCTTCTCATTGCCTCTGATGATTTTCGTTTTCTCCATATGTAACGACAAATGTTTTACTATACAGAGACGATCATCTGTTAGGTAAGACCTAAATTCAATATTGAGGCCCGCTGATCCCTGTCTGTTCTGTTTCACTAATTCATAAATATGAAACATAATGTTTTCAGATGAAGAAGTCATGTTGTCCAGTCTTAATTTATGTAATGACTGTACCCTTTGTGCCGTGACCAATGCCATTAGCATGACTGTTTTTAATGTCAGTCTATGTAGGGACAGAGCTGTTGCTGGAGACCAATTCCTGAGCATCTTCAGGACAATACTCACATCCCATATTTGGGAGTACCTGGTTCTTGGGGTATTGGTATTAAAAATTCCCCTCATAAGTTTTGTTACCAGTGGGTGAGTTCCAACAGAGTGACGCTCTGTTCCTTGCCATAGATAAGTCGATAAGGCACTTCTGGCACAGTTGATGACACTATAACTGAGCCCCTCATCATAATGGAGGCCTGACAGGTATTCCAGAACAGACGGGATGTTCATATCTCTGTAGGTGATGCTGTTTTTGTTACAATACATCTCCCACTTCCTGATATAGATCAGATACTGTTTTTTGGTGGACTGTCTTTGGGCCGCCAAAATCATATTCACTGTTCGGTCCGTCAGTCCCAGCTGTGGTAGAGGTATTTTTAAACTCTACAAATTAATAAAATCAAATAGTTATAGCATGGGTGGCTATCCCTTGTTACGGGATGAACCAACAAGTCTGGTCTATTCGGGATATTGATACATGGTTCTAATGCCATGTTCATTATCACTGGGAACCATGGTTGAGTAGGCCAATCGGGTACTACCAAAATACCAGACGCAGAGTCCTGCTGTATTTTCCTTAATACCCGACTGATGAGGCAGAAAGGAGGGAATGCATAAATAAACAATTTCCCCCCAATGCAGCAAAAATGCATCTGTCGCCGCTGCCCCAGGGTCTGGTTCCCATGAAACATAATTTGATAACTGGTGATTAAGCCTGGATGCGAATAGATCGATATCTGGTGTTCCATATCGTGCTGTAATATCAGCAAATACTTTTTATTCAACATCCATTCGGTGTTTTCATTAAATTTGCGTGACCTGGTGTCTGCCACTAAATTTAGTTTACCTGGTAGGTAAGTAGCTGATATCCAAATATCTCTCTGGATACACCACTGCCAAATTGTATTAGCCAGATTGTCACATGATGTCGATTTGTTTCCACCCATGTGGTTGATATATGCTACCACGGTGGTATTGTCAATCTGTAGTCTAACATGCTGGTGATATGACCCAGTACAATATGACTTTAGGCCATAGAATGCACCCAACATTTCCAGGTAGTTTATGCCCAGTGTTAGTAATAATGATGCCTCCTGAGCAGTCCATCTACCTCCACAGCTGGAGATGGAATTGGTGGCACCCCAACCGAGTGCACTGGTATCAGTTTGTAGCACCATAGAAGGGTTGCTGATAATGATTGGATTGAAACAAAGCCAAATGTTATCTATCCACCATTTTAGTTCCATTATAGCTTTGATTGGTAGCTTCATTGGTCTGTCAAAATGACCAGCATTGATTTTGAGTGCTTGTATTTTTGCTCTCTATAAATTTTGGTAATGTAAAGGTCCAAATTGTGTGGCTGGAAAAGCAGCCACCATTTTGCCAATTACTTTTGCTACCAATCTAATGGACGGTTACTGATGTCAATGAGGTTATTGCAAGACTCTATTAAGTCTATAGCCTTTCCCTTTGGCAAAGTCACCGACATGTGAACTGAGTCAATGGTGAACCCCAAATAGTCCATAGTAGTGGAAGGCGTTAATTTAGATTTAACTGGATGGATAATAAACCCCAGTTTTTCAAAGAACTGTTTTGTGGCTGTTACAGTTTGTTTGGCCAATTCCAAAGTTTTGCCCACAATAAGTATGTCATCTAGATATGCCATGACCATGTGTTTTCGTTTCCGTAGAAACGCTAGGGCTGGTTTCAAAATTTTAGTGAACAGCCTGGGGGCTGATGTTAAATCATTTGGCAGCGCTCTATATTGCCATGGCTGTCCCATCCAGTTGAATTTTAAGTAACATCTGTGGTCACCTCATATAGGCACTGAATAGTAAGCATTTTTTAATCGATGCTAGCCATGAAGTAACCTTTGGAAATCAATTGTTTAGCAGTAACAAAGGTTTCCATTTTAAAATGAATATATTGTACAAATGTATTCAATTTGGTCAGATCTATGATGATGCGACAACCACCATCTTTTTTGATTTTGGTAAAGATATTGGACACGAATTCTAGCGGTTCGTGTTGGGATTTTTCAATTACCCCTTTTGAGTAATGCCGCTCCAGTTCAGCCTGCGCTTCTGATTTTTCTTTACCGGAAAGTACGAACATTTGGTTCAGTATATGTTGAACTGGAGGGCTGTACTTGTGTATAATTCTATTGTATATCCCTAAATACTGCTTAAATATAAGTATCGGTAGTTAACATACTCCATGCATCCAGAAAGGAGAGTAATCTCCCCCCCCAACCTCCATGCTCCCTGCAATTTGTAGGGAACCAGACCCACCTACCTCCATAGTTACCAGTGGCAGGTTTACTTCTTTTTGTAAATCCTTCGTTGATATTGAGGCGTCGGTGTCTGGGTTTGTGGTTTGGTTGATGTTGCAGGTTTGCGTATCTTCCAAGAAGGCCGGTCTGGGCCATGGCCTAAGAAAGACTCATGTTTGGTGTACCGGACCTTGGAGCTTTCACCAGTCGGTCTTGTTCTACTGGTGGGTGCGTAAGGGTGCTGTCTATGGCCGTGTGTTGCAAAGCAGTGTCAGTGCATCCTGTTGGTCCTGCGACATGTCCTTCTCATCCACTGTGCGGGTGAAAGCTGTTATCCCCGCTGTTTAGGAATTTCCATATACAATTATTTACTACAGGAAACATTCCGGGATATACAGTTACCCGGTGTCAGGTGTCCTCCAGGTTTTGGCCAGTCTGGTCTAGCTGTATGAAGTTGGACACCATATCCAGTAGATTTTCACGTTCCTGCACCCCCTGCACACTTGATTTCTGTTCTGCAAACCCCTCTTCAGGATCAGCCCAGAACTGACCCCCAGTACTCCCCTCTGACGAGGGAGAAGCACTGTGCAGCCCTACAAGAGGTGCTGCAGTGGGTTTTACATAGAGCCCACAGTGACTCGACTTCATCTCCCGGAGCCTGTCACGTTGGAGCAAATGCTCCACACACTGCTCCATCCGGCTCCAGCACTCACGGTCGCTGGCCGCCCGCGGCTGCTCAAGGTCGGACTCCTCTGAGTCCACGACTTTGATGGTTTTTTGTCTTGCCTTACCCCCCGGCCGCGGAGTGGATCTGGCCGGTGCGGAGGCGACATCGGGCACAGCTGATCCCATTAGAGGTGATTCAAGTGCCGCTGGCCGCTGCTAGCCCACCAGCTTTGTCGCAGCCCGTTGGTTTCTCCGCCTGTAAATCAGCATGGAAAAACACAAAAAGACCGCAGCTCTTACCTGCAGGTCCTGGTTTAAATTGTCACTACGGGGGAACGTCGTTCCACCCCGCCTCCTGCCGTTTTCGACTTGTCAAAAGTCGACGGCCCCATCTGAATAGTCTCCCGCCCGGCCGTGGTGTTCTGGCCGGCGCGGGACCAAAAGTCGGCACAGCTGATCCCTTACGGGGCTTGTGCCTTCAGCTGCTGCTGGCTCCTGCAACTTTGCGGTCCTCCCCATGCAGCTTCACTCGCAGCACTTGTGGACACTATTTTGTCCAGCTTCCCCCCCTGTGTAAAAACAGCGCGGGGACAAAAACTACCGCAGAGTAAATCACTTACCTGCAGGTTGCGGTTTCAAACTTACCGCTGCGGGGAAACGCTCCACCCCGCCTGTCGTTTCGCAAACGTGAAAGCGATATGGCACGCATGCGTCCTGGCGGGGTTCTTCACGTAGTCACTCACGTGACTCCGAAGTAAAATCTGACCTGTATTTCTACAATACCTTTGTACATCAGCATGTATAGGCTGCATGACAAGACTGGCATAATTATTAACAAATCAATTCCAGAGGCACAATTTTAACATGTACCAAAACATGAACATAAAAGACAAAACATGTAATGCTTATGAGCAAAGGGATAAAAAACATGTAATGCTTAGAGCAGAGGGATCTAGGAGTACAGGTGCCTGGTTCCTTGAAGATCAAGTTGCAGGTAGATAAGGTGGTCAAAAAGGCTTTTGGCACCATCAGTCAGAGTATTGAGTATAGAAGTTGGGAGGTCATGTTGCAGTTGTATAAGATGTTGGTGAGACTGCATTTAGAATATTGTGTTCAGTTCTGGGCACCATGTTATAGGAAAGATATTGTCAAGCTTGAAAGGGTTCAGTAAAGATTTACGAGGATGTTGCCAGGACTAGAGGGTGTGAGCTACAGGGAGAGGTTAAGTAGGCTGGGTCTCTATTCCATGGAGCGTAGGAGGATGAGGGGAGATCTTATAGAGGTATACAAAATCATGAGAGGAATAGATCGTGTAGATGCACAGAGTCTTTCACCCAGAGTAGGGGAATCGAGGATCAGAGGACATAGGTTCAAGGTGAAGGGGAAAAGATTTAATAGGAATCCGAGGGGTAGCTTTTTCACACAGTGGGTGTATGGAACAAGCTGCCAGAGGAGGTAGTTGAGGCTGGGACTATCCCATCATTTAAGAATCAGTTGGACAGGTACATGGATAGGACAGATTTTGAGGGTTATGGACCAAGTGCAGGCAAGTGGGACGAGGGTAGCTGGGACACTGTTGGCCGGTGTGGGCGAGTTGGGCCGAAGGGCCTGTTTCCACACTGTATCACTTTATGACCACCCTACCACCCTGACTACGCCCTCATTTCGCTCTCGCTAATAGGAGGAAGGTACAGAAGCCTGAAAACTGTAGCCACCATGTTCAAGAATAGTTTCTTCCCATCAAACTCCTGGTTTTCTCACTCTCTCAGAATTCAAAAGAATTATTTTATGTTTTCTGATTTTAATGCTGAAATGCAATTCTGAAAACTAAATCAGAAACTTACTATAATTAAGTAAGTTCATCAACATTTCTGATATTGGTGCCTCTCATCTTCATATCAATCAACAATGTGAATGGATAATGCCTGCATTATCTAATCATAATGATAATGTCCACACCATTGACCAAATCTTGAAACCACAATACATATTAACCTGCAAGTACTGAAAATTATCATACATCAACATAAATCCATGGCAAATACAGTGGCTTGCAAAAGTATTCATACCCCTTGAACTTTTTCACATTTTGTCACGTTACAACCACAAACGTAAATGTATTTTATTGGGATTTTATGTGATAGACCAACACAAAGTGGCGCATAATTGTGAAGTGTAAGGAAAATGATACATGGTTTTCAAATTTTTTTACAAATAAAAAACTGAAGTGTGGCGTGCAAAAGTAAAATCTAGTGCAACCAATTGCCTTCAGAAGTCACCTAATTAGTAAATAGAGTCCACTTGTGTGTAATCTAATATCAGTATAAATACAGCTGTTCTGTGAAGGCCTCAGAGGTTTGTTAGAGAACATTAGTGTACAAACAGCATCATGAAGCCCAAGGAACACACCAGACAGGTCAAGGATAAAGTTGTGGAGAAGTTTAAAGCAGGGTTAGGTTATAAAAAAATATCCCAAGCTTTGAACATCTCACGGAGCACTGTTCAATCCATCATCCAAAAATGGAAAGAGTATGGCACAACTGCAAACCTACCAAGACATGGCCGTCCACCTAAACTGACATGCCGGGCAAGGAGAGCATTGATCAGAGAAGCAGCCAAGAGGCCCATGGTAACTCTGGAGGAGCTGCAGAGATCCACAGCTCAGGTGGGAGAATCTGTCCACAGGACAACTATTAGTCGTGCACTCCACAAATCGGGCCTTTATGGAAGAGTGGCAAGAAGAAAGCCATTGTTGAAAAAAAGCCATAAGAAGTCCCGTTTGCAGTTTGCCACAAGCCATGTGGGGGACACAGCAAACATGTGGAGGAAGGTGCTCTGGTCAGAAGAGACCAAAATTGAAGTTTTTGGCCTAAATGCAAAACGCTATGTGTGGCGGAAAACTAACACTGCACATCACCCTGAACACACCATCCCCACTGTGAAACATGGTGGTGGCAGCATCATGCTGTGGGGATGCTTTTCTTCAGCAGGGACAGGGAAGCTGGTCAGAGTTGATGGGAAGATGGATGGAGCCAAATACAGGGCAATCTTGGAAGAAAACCTGTTAGAGTCTGCAAAAGACTTGAGACTGGGGCGGAGGTTCACCTTCCAGCAGGACAACGACCCTAAACATACAGCCAGAGCTACAATGGAATGGTTTAGATCAAAGCATATTCATGTGTTAGAATGGCCCAGTCAAAGTCCAGACCTAAATCCAATTGAGAATCTCTGGCAAGACTTGAAAATTGCTGTTCACAGACGCTCTCCATCCAATCTGACTGAGCTTGAGCTATTTTGCAAAGAAGAATGGGCAAAACTTTCAGTCTCTAGATGTGCAAAGCTGGTAGAGACATACCCCAAAAGACTTGCAGCTGTAATTGCAGCGAAAGGTGGTTCTACAAAGTATTGACTCAGGGGGGCTGAATACTTTTGCACGCCACACTTTTCAGTTTTTTATTTGTAAACAAATTTGAAAACCATGTATCATTTTCCTTCCACTTCACAATTATGCACCACTTTGTGTTGGTCTATCACATAAAATCCCAATAAAATACATTTACGTTTGTGGTTGTAACGTGACAAAATGTGGAAAAGTTCAAGGGGTATGAATACTTTTGCAAGCCACTGTATCTGCTGCTATTTCACAATTACAGTACTAAAATAAACATAATATGCATGGCATAACCAAAAAGATTATGTTACTCAACAGAAGCCAAATTTTGATTGATTGTTGAAAATGATAACTTTACATGTAGTAACCAATTAATGCATAAAGTGCAGTATAAGGTGTCTTTCAAAAGATAAACATATCACACAGAGTGCGCGTATGCCAGAAACTCCTTCTCACAGCTGATTAACTTACATTCAGACCGCACGATGTCCAACCATCTGCTCTCAAATGTACGTCAAAATAAACTCGTGAGCAACAGCAAAGCTATTTTTTGTGAAGGAAATTAGGATATGCGGAGATTAGAAAAGATGTTTAATCATGTGCTTGTATGTATATTTTAAGTCCCTGACTGCAAAATTGTGATTTCAGGTGTTCACTGTCAAACAAAATGGGAAGAAGTTTGCAGCTAATGGATAAGCTAACAGTATTCAGCAGCTGAAGATGTTTAATTTTTTATATATAATAAACAGTGAAAACGCATTTCTGAAAAAATGAACTTAGAACTTAATTTTTTTCTAATGTCAACTTTGACGTTTTCAAGATCTGACATTCAAACAGTAGATGGTGTCCATAACTGAGAGCAAAGAGCATATATTGTGGAATATAGAAGGGTACGCCAGTCACTGCATAACTTGGGGCAATGGGGTGAAATGGCAATGCCCAACTATAAACATGCAGGCATTGTTTATTTTCAATACCAATTTTGGTCCAATTCATAACAGAATAATTGAGTATACAAGTTGGGTGGTCATGTTGGATGGAAAGTCAGCGGGCGGCGCTGACTTTCCAGCCGCGGGCGGCGCTGACTTTCCAGCCGCGGGCAGCATTGACTTTAACATCGCGGAGCCCTGGGATCTCTCGCCGAGGTCGCCAGCGTTGAATCTCCGCCCAGCTCGGCCTGTAGACTTCGGAAGCCGCGGTCTCCGGGAGGAAGCGGCCAATTCGGAGGCTCTAGGCCGCTGAGTGTGTTCTTCCGTTCGAGGGCCTGAAACATCGGGCCCGTAGCGGCGACTGCAGAGGCCTCAATAGGCCCCGACCATGGGTGAACAAAGGAGGAGGACTGTCCTTTGGTGCCTTCCCTCACAGTGGGAAATGTTGATTCCGCTGTGGGGGAGATGTTTTTTTATGTTTTATATTAAATTCTAATGTGTTGTGTTTATCTTATTTGTGTGCTGCATGGTAACTCAAATTTCACTGCATCAATTGGTGTATGTGACAATATATGTCCTTTGTCCTTTGTTACTATTATGCAAGACGTCGATGAGGCCACATTTAGAGTATTGTGTTCAGTTTTTGTCAATATGTTATTGGAAAAACATTGTTAAGCTTGAAAGGGTCCAGAGAAAATTTAGCAGGATGTTGCCAGGACGCAAGGCACTAAGCTAAAGGGAGAGGGTGAGCAGGCTAGGGCTTTATTCCTTGGCACGCAGGAGGATGGGAGGTGATCTTATAGAGGTTACAAACACACAGCGTCTTCTGCCCCAAGTAGGGGAATTGAGAACTAGATGGCAAGTTGGGTCGATGGGACTGTTTCTACGTTGTACGACTTTGGCTCTATTACTCTAAATATAGTAGGATAGTCAGAATCTGTTTTCAAGGCAGAAGAGTCTCCAACTGAAGATAGACACAAAATGCTGGAGTAACTCAACGGGATAGGCAGCATGTCTGGATAGAAGGAATGGGTGAAGTTTCCCAGGATGGCTTACTGAGTAGGATGGCCAGGTCATCAGCAAAGCCATACTTCTTTGACTGGGTTGCAGGCAGGTCATGGATGTAGATGTTGAACAGCATTGGTGCCAGCACTGAGCCCTGTGGAACGCCGTTCTTAAGTTTCCTCACCCTGCTGCATTGCCCATTGCTGGTGTATAGCCTGAAACTGCGGTTGCTCAGCATCTCCATGATGAAGCTCACCGTGTGCTTGTCTGGGATGGTTGCCAGAAGCTTCATGAGTAGTCCACACAGCCAGACAGTATCATATGCAGCTGTGAGGTCCAAGAAGACAGCACCTGCCTTCTCCCCTGCCTTCTCCCCTGCCTGGAAGCTGTCCTCTATGTCTTGGCACAGGAGGGTCACCTGGTCCGCCGTTGACCTACCGCTTCGGAAGCCAGCCTGTTCATTAGGCAGCTGGGGGTCGATCACTGGATTGAGATGTGTGTGGAGGAGATGTTCCAGGAGCTTGTATGGAACACACAGCAGTGAGATGGGTCGGTATCCTTTGGGGTCATCGCTAGGCTTGTTTGGCTTCGGCAGAGCGATCACCTTGGCAAGGCGCCAGATCTTTGGCTGCTTCAGGCAGCGGAAACACATGGAGAAGAAGGAGCACAGCCAGTCAGTTGCCTTCTTGCCTTGGTGTTTTATGTATTCCGGGTGGATGCCGTCAGTGCCTGGTGCCTTACCGGTTTTCAGCCGTCGGATGGCCTGCTCGATTTCTTGTGTTGTGAAATCGTGGGATAGGTTGGAGTTGCAGCTCGGGGCCCTGTGTAGCTCGTGGACTCTCGCCGATGTTGTTCTGGTGAAGTCCTTGTCTGCGTTGGGGAAGCGGCCATTGCTCAGCAGTAGCGACGCAATGGAATTTGCAGTGATGGGACACTGTGCTGGGGTTGTCGACCTGCCCATCAGCTTATTCATGGTCTGCCACGCCTGACGGCTGGAGTGTGTGAAATCAATTAATTCCACTGACTCCGTCCATCTTTGCCTGCGTTTCTCATTTAGTCTGCAGATTAGGTCGTTCGCTGCTGTCCCTGTCTTCGCTGGTTTGTGATTCTGTGTGGGCGCGAAGTAGGTCTTCACATTCGTCATCCCAGCAGGGAACAGTCTTTACGTACACCGCGGGGGATGTTCTTCTTGGCGGCGGCCAGCAGCATCTTGCAGTACGAGTCGTAGGCGTTGTTCAGGTTGGTGGGGCGTGGGTGTGGGTGTGGGAGGCCAACGGCTGCCTTATTCACTTGTTGTGTGAAGCCTACACAGTTTGCTTTCCGGAAGTTCCACCTCTTGACGTCTTTCCCTTCCACGGGCTGGACCAGAGATGGAATGGTTATGAGCGATGGTCGATGGTGTGACCAGGGAAACCTGTCCAGGATGCGTCTTACTGGGAGCGGTTCGTTGTTGCGACATTTTGCGAAGGCCAGGTCCGGGTTGGTGGTGCTGTTCCAGCGTGTAGAGTAGAAAGTGCGTGGCTCCTTTGGGTCATATAGGAGTGTTGCATCGGCGGTCGAGGCCCATTCTGCCAGGAAGTCGCCGTCAGCGTTGGAGCTGCTGTATGGCCAGTCTGTATTATGGCTGTTGAAGTCACCAGCATACACGGCAGGGGCTGGGACAGCAGAACAGGGCCTCTCAGAAGACATGAACATCCTGTCTTCATACCTGAGGAACTGGCACCTTAAGCTCAGCATGGGTAAGACAACATCTTCAATGTTCCACCTCAACAACAGGGAAGCGACCCTCGAGATGAACATCATGGTGGATAACGCCTGGTTACGGTCCCAGCCTATCCCCACGTACCTTGGTGTTAAGCTCGACAGAACATTGTCATTCAAACAACACCTGGAAGTTGCCAAGGCAAAGACAAGCGCCCGTGCCGCACTGATACGCCGCCTAGCCGGCACCACATGGGGAGCCAGGACAAAGACACTGCACATGTCCACAGTGGCCCTGGTGTTCTCAGCCGCCGAGTATTGCGCCCCGGTCTGGTGCCGTAGCCCTCGCGCCAAGAAGCTGGATGCTGCCCTGAACAGCGTCCTGCGGACTGTCTCCGGATGCCTACGAGCCACCCCAGTAAACCAACTGCCCGTCCTCGCTGGCATCGCCCCAGCCAACATCAGACAAGAAGCAGCCACGCTGGCCCTCTCTCGAAAGTCACAGACCAGTGAATCCCACCTCCTCCATCAGATCATCACAGAGACACCACGACGAGAGCGCTTGAAGTCACGGCACCCCTTTGCCACGCAAGCCCAAGAGCTGCTCTGCACAACACCGGCTGACGTTTCTAAGGCCGCCTGGATCAAGACGAGATGGAGAGACCAGTGGAAGTCAGCAGAACCATCTAGGCTACACCAGTACATCAATGACCCCATGGACGTCCCTGGCCAGGATCTGCACCGAAAGAAGTGGACAACCCTCAACCACTTGAGGACAGGCATCGGACGCTATGGAGTAGCGATGAAGAGGTGGGGCCTCGTGGACAGCGCCTCCTGCGAGTGTGGGGACCCAACACAGACAGTGGAGCACATAGTTACCAGTTGCCCCAAACACCGGCCACCGAATGGTGAATGAGGTCTGATTGACCTGGACGATGATACGTTGGCCTGGCTCGCCTCAACTGAGCTGCAGGTCTAAAAGACATACGACAGAAGAAGAAGAAGGTGAAGTTTCGAGTCAAGACCTTTTTTCAGAAGTTAAAAGTTGTAAATCTTCCAGTACCTGCTTTGGAAGCTCATAATCCCTCATATCCCCTTGAAACCTCTTCCCTCTGATAAACATATGCTCTCTAGCTTTTGACACCCCTGCCATGGGAACACACTCTGGTGTAGATATATCTCTATCACCTTTCACCTTCTAGGGAATCGCTCCTGATGACCCAAGCACCCTAATCCAGGAAATATCCTTCCAAATCTTTTCTGAACATTCTAGAACTTAAACTTATTCTAAAAATCTAAAGGTGTAAATAAATGTAAATGTTGCAAATCAGAAACAAAAACAGAAAATGCAGGCAATACTAAACAGGTCATCAACAGTCAGGTCCCACTGCGTGTTATTGTAAGCTAATGCTGGACACCGCACTTGAGGAAGGCTCCATGGGCTTCCTTCACGAAGCATCAGAAATTTACCAGAATGATACAGGTCCACCACCGATCTTCCAGCAACTGGTGGTCTGGCACCACCTTTAATCCAGACAAAATTATGAGAGTGCACTTGAAATCCCCCCCGGAAGTCCCCCCCAAAATGGGGTGCCCAGACCGGGTGAGGCGGCCGATCTCAACATCATCGGGACTTCCGGGATTGGCTGGTCGAATTTGCCCCCTGTGGCTGGGGCTCTCCAGGCAGATCCGTTCCCATAACTCTTCCGAGGCTGACTTTATGGGGCGATATCTCAGATCCTCGACTGCCTCGGGGGGCCGTTCAAGTACTGTTGGATTCCTCTCAGACGCCGTGCCCTCTGCTGGTCCATAAAAACGGATAATCCAGAAAGGCTCTGGAACCAAGGATGCCGGAAAATCGGTAGTGGACCTGTACCAGGGACAAGAAGCTTCAGTTCTCCTGGAAATCCAAAGAAGCCCAGCTTCTTTTCTTTGCTGCAGATGTTGTTCAGGCAAAAATAGAAAGGATATTGAAATCAGAAGCACTTAGATACAAAGTAAATCAGGAAAGAAAGTTTTCTATGAAAGAATATGTAGTAACTAAAATAATTGGCAAAAAGAGGGGATAATTGCTGTGATCTAAAATGCAAGCCGGAAAAGGAATGGAGGTAAATTCAATGATCATTTTGAAAGTAATTGGCAAAAGTCTGAAAGGAAAGAAAATAATTTGCAAGCTTGGGGGACGGGGGAAGCAATGCAGCATGAATAATTGCGCACTCAGCAAGACAGCATGGAGCAAATGGCCTTATCTTTCTTTCTAGGCCAAAGTAAGATACAGCTAGTAACAAAGAAATCTACATTACATGGACATTGTTGAGAAGGAATAATGAATGGTGGAAACACTGAATCAAAATTCATGATTTTTTTAACGTTATTCTACAGGAAGGTGAAAATATATAGATTTTGTATACTTTTTTTACGCAAAGTATTGCTATGCAGTTTAAAATGTTTAAATGTTACATGTACCAACAGAACAATTAAATGATTAATGCTGTAACTTTACAGGCCTATAAAGCCATAACATAACAAATAAACATGCAATAATCAATAATGCAATAAATTAATAACCTAATACTATTTAACCAGGTAATAAAAGAGCAAAACTAGAGCAGATTGTGCTAATATAAACAAAGTCCAAAGTAGATTATCGCTTAGGTATGGTTGTGGATAGGGTTGTACAGTGTCGTTCAGGAGCCTGATGGTTGTTGGGAAGAAATTGCTCTCAAACCTGGATCTCAGGCTCCTATCCCTCTTACCATTGGCAGCAGTGAGACAAGAGCATTGCTGGGGTGCTGTGGAGTTTTGATGATATTAGAGAATCAGAATCAGAGTAAATTTATTGGCCAAGTATGTATACATACAAAGAATTTGAGTTGGTGCTTTGCTCGCAGTAGTCCTTGTTTGTTTGGCACAGGATTTGCAGTTCATCCACTTTGTTGTTAAGAGAACGTAGATCTGCAAGGAATATACTCGGGAGCGGTTTGCATAATCCTCGTTGCCGGAGTCGGATGAGGACTCCAGAGCGCTTCTCCCGGGTCCTCCTACGTTTCACGGCCTTGGATAGCCCTGCCGACAAGTATGTCCAAGTAATCCAGCGAGTGAGAGAAAGCCAGAATAATGTTTCGGGGAACCGAATGCCTGATGTTAATCTCTCAAGAAAGTAATTTTTGTGGGATTTCCATAAATGACACAAATGACCAAACACAGACAAAACAGCAAGGAGCAGTATACCGTGGCAGCCAACATCTGCGCCATCTTGTTGAACTCTATTGTTAGTTACCTATTTGAACCAGCGCCTTCTGTAGATCCCTTCAATAGTGGGGAAATCAGCACCTGTGATGGACCAGGCAATGTCTCCCACTTTCTGAAGCTTCCTTCATTTCTGGGCATTCGAGTTACCAAATCAGGCTTTAACACAACTCGTCAGTATGCTTTCATTTGTACACGTAGAAAGAAGTTCAATAGAGTATTCGGTGACATACCAAATCTCCTCAATCTTATTTACTGGATAAAAAGGAAACAATACTTTTCAATAACAAATTGTAAACACTTTATTAGCTTATTCAGATAATTAAGAATGAACCTGAAACAGAATGATAACTTTTATTTTGGTATTCAGATACAGAAGCAGGATGAGAGAAGCAGGGAAGCCTCTTTAAAAGCTAAGCTGATAAGAATTTCAGAAAAGGCATTACAGCAAATGGGTAGTTGAATTTGTTGAAGGAAATGCAGCAACAACTTTTTACTGAAGTGAAGGTGTTGGAGGATCTTCGATGCTGGTTTATTTATGTTGGAAAAAGATCATCCAGCAGCATATTTAAGCATGCTGGATTCATTATTTTGCAACATTCTGTGAAGTAATAATGACTATATTATGTAAATAAAGTGATAATTATGAGTTGCATGATTCAAAGTTGGTTCTGGGGCTTTTTATAAATGCTGATGACAAATTACATTTCGTGACATCATTTTATAAACGACATGTTTAGAAGACACAGACTATATCCACTTTGGTTCAGGCATTTGTACAAATAAATGTAAGTAGATGGCACTGAATTGAAGCAGGTTTGAAGACCAAACTACCACTTGTAATGTACAAAGGAAAAAAAATCATGAAGATAAAAGTACCAAATTAGTAAGGCCCTTACAACTTGGGCAGCTTTTTAAATTAGAAAAAACAACACCACGTCAGCATAATGCACAGACACAAAGCCACAAATTTGGGCATAATAAATAAATTGAGTCTGAAGAAGTGTCCAAACATGAAATGTCATCTGCCCATTTCCCTCCACAGGTGCTGCCTGGACCATCGAGTTCCTCCAGCAGTCTGGTTTTTTTCCACAAATAAATGTATTTTTGTGCACTATAAAAATATTTTACATCAGATAGAGAAGCACAAATTTTCTTGGCAGATCTGTCCTCGCAAGCTCGTGGAAGTTGAGAGGGGAAATCGTCACACATTGAACTTAAAAGTAAATTGATGTTCCTTTTGATGGACATGGCAAAACTCAGCAGGGAGTGTGTTCAAATGACTAAAATGGCTCCCTACCGAACTGTGCTCTTCTTAAAAATGTATGCAACAATAAATGTCAGAAAGCAGATGCATTCAAACAGGATTCCCACACCTGACAACAGCACAGCATGGCTGCTTCCAGTTAATGTGGTTTTGATCTCGTGGGCATGACAGGCCCTTCAAAGCTGCAGAAAAATAACTTATCTTAAAATCTGCTGAAGAGAAGCTGTGAGGTGCATGGTAAATGGAATAGTCCCATATATTTTTTTCTTCTTAAATCAGAGGCACTTAAATCTTTAACATGTTAATATGCTCCATGTCATCTTCAGTTTCAAATTTCATTTGGAAAATTTAAATAAAAGTGAGTAAATGAATTTTGTTTATAATGATGGAATTTCCCAGCCACTATATCATGGTTAAAAAGTATCAGATCAGACCGATAATATACTTACAACAATGGTCCCGTGCCACAGTTTCAGCCATCATCAAAAAAATTACAAGCTGAATTTCTCCATTACGGCAAAATTTAATTGCCTCTCATCCATTTACAAAATGTGATGGAGCTGCAATTAGAATCTATCTTTAGATTTAAATTACCCTCTGCATTTTTATCTATAAGGACAGAATGATTAAGCAGAGTAATCCATGAATAATAACTTGGACCTAATAACAACTGAAATAATTTATCGGCTTTTCGATGATTGGGGCTATAAAATTAACCACCTTTACACAAAGAACCGTCAAACCAAATGTATTCTCAGTTAGCCTTCTTAAGCTAAAGATGAGTAGTAACTCTCTGACATGTCACTCTTGTCACATTTAGGGAGGAACATTATTTTACAGAGAGTACTTGCTGGCACCTCGATCGCACGGTCTGAAAAGTGAAATGTTATGAATTTTGTTGCAAATGAGAAGAAAAAAAATGTTCCTAAAATTCAGCAAGTTTCCAGTTGAAATAGTTTGCTCACAGGCATGTAGTTCAAGAATGTGTACATTTAGACTACAGAAATTAAGAACTACAGTTTTACATATAAGTAATAACAATAAACACAAAATGCTGGAGTAACTCAGCGGGTCAGGCAGAATCTCTGGAGAAAAGTAATAGGTTAAGTTTCGTGCCGAGACCCTTCTTCATACTGAGAGCCAGGGGAGAGGAAAACTGGAGGTGTGAAAAGGTACAAAGATAATAATAATGTTTTGAGCAGATTATTGAGATCAATTCTACAATACTGCAATTTCAAGTGTTTTGTCTTGTGAACGATCTTTTGATCTTGAAATGATAAATCCCCCAAAGGGTCAAGGAGGGTTCCACAGAAGTTGACATACAGTGCCCTCCATAATGTTTGGGACAAAGACCGATCATTTATTTATTTGCCTCTGTACTCCATAATTTGAGATTTGTAATAAAAAAAATCACGTGGTTAAAGTGCACATTGTCAGATTTTATTAAAGGCCATTTTTATACATTTTGGTTTCACCATGTAGAAATTACAGCAGGGTTGATACATAAATGTTCAATCAAAACCTGAAAAATCTCTCAAGTACTTTTTTCCTGGTTAACGTTTATCTTTCAATCAACATTACTAAAGACAAAGTATTTTGTCTTTATCATGTGATTTTATCTTTATCATGTGATTTTATAGATGGGAAATTCCTCTGTGCACATTTTCTGCTTCATTTCCTTCATTAAAACCGACTATCCAGAAATATTTTATTGGTTGTACTTTGGAATATCCTGAAGTCAGGAAAGTTGCGACATAAATATGTCTGCCTTTGTTTTCTTATTTCAAGTTTCTAATTAGGAGCAAGGCAAATAACTTGGCATTGATTGTTCCATGGTTTACTAATTCTCATACCTTGTGCTTCTCACTCCATTGATTAACAACCTAAGACGAGTGCTAAACAGCACAGATAACCATGGGTGCAAACATGACATTTCGTGACTCATCATTTTTAATTATATGGTCATGTTATAATAGATACAGCTTGACCTCTATTATTCTGTGCGAGAAAGAATCACACTTGACATAGATCATCAGATATTAAATTCTAAATTTAGGCTGCTGATCCATGTTCTTCCCTGTGATCAAACAGTCTGAATTGCATCTCCAAATATAGTTTATCCCCATTTTAATTTGATAATCTCAATTACATGGAGGTTTATTAGTGTATAAGCCCTAATTTAAAATCAGATGCGAGTTTAACACATGGAGGGGACAGAAAGGGGGAAGGAATTTGGCACCAAAAACACCCATAAATAACAAGGACATAAGTAAAATTAATATCTTGTGGTGACTTTGGTTTAAGATTAATAATTGACCAGGATAATTTTCAAGTCTCTCTTAAAACAGTGTTATAAGATCTTTTGCATTCCACAAGAGGTTGGTCATGCTTTAGATTAAAAAAACAGGGAACTGCAGATACTGGTTTACACAAAAGGACACAAAGTGCTGGAGTAATTTAGCGGGTCAGGAGGTAAGTCTGGAGGACATGGATAGGTGATGTTTTGGGTCGTGACCCATTTTCAGACTGACCTGCTGAGTTACTTCAGCACTTGTGTCCTTTTTGTCATGTTTTAGTTTCATGTCCCATCTAAAAGGTGGCACCCCAAATTGGGTACCACTTTTTCAGATTAAAAAAAATGTTAGAGATGCTCAGCAGATTAGGAGCATCCATGGTAGGAAAATAGCGTTAACATCTCAAGTTAATACATGGTTTTTATAACCATATAACCATATAACAATTACAGCACGGAAACAGGCCATCTCGACCCTTCTAGTCCGTGCCGAACACGTATTCTCCCCTAGTCCCATATACCTGCGCTCAGACCATAACCCTCCATTCCTTTCCCGTCCATATAACTATCCAATTTATTTTTAAATGATAAAAACGAACCTGCTTCCACCACCTTCACTGGAAGCTCATTCCACACAGCCACCACTCTCTGAGTAAAGAAGTTCCCCCTCATGTTACCCCTAAACTTCTGTCCCGTAATTCTCAAGTCATGTCCCCTTGTTTGAATCTTCTCTACTCTCAGTGGGAAAAGCTTATCCACGTCAACTCTGTCTATCCCTCTCATCATTTTAAAGACCTCTATCAAGTCCCCCCTTAACCTTCTGCGCTCCAAAGAATAAAGCCCTAACTTGTTCAACCTTTCTCTGTAACTTAGTTGCTGAAACCCAGGCAACATTCTAGTAAATCTCCTCTGTACTCTCTCTATTTTGTTGACATCCTTCCTATAATTAGGCGACCAAAATTGTACACCATACTCCAGAATTGGCCTCACCAATGCCTTGTACAATTTTAACATTACATCCCAACTTCTATACTCAATGCTCTGATTTATAAAGGCCAGCACACCAAAAGCTTTCTTTACCACCCTATCTACATGAGATTCCACTTTCAGGGAACTGTGCACAGTTATTCCCAGATCCCTCTGTTCACCTGCATTCTTCAATTCCCTACCATTTACCATGTACGTCCTATTTTGATTTGTCCTGCCAAGATGTAGCACCTCACACTTATCAGCATTAAACTCCATCTGCCATCTTTCAGCCCACTCTTCCAACTGGCATAAATCTCTCTGTAGACTTTGAAAATCTACTTCATTATCCACAACCCCACCTATCTTAGTATCATCTGCATATTTACTAATCCAATTTACCACACCGTCATCCAGATCATTGATGTACATGGCAAACAACAGTGGACCCAACACAGATCCCTGTGGCACCCCACTAGTCACTGGCCTCCAACCTGACAAACAACCATCCACCATTACTCTCTGGCATCTCCCATTCAGCCACTGTTGAATCCATCTTGCTACTCCACCATTAATACCCAACAATTGAACCTTCTTAACCAACCTTCCATGAGGAACCTTGTCAAAGGCCTTACTGAAGTCCATATATACAACATCCACTGCTTTACCCTCATCAATTTCCCGAGTAACCTCTTCAAAAAATTCAAGAAGATTAGTCAAACATGACCTTCCAGGCACAAATCCATGTTGACTGTTCCTAATCAGACCCTGTTTATCCAGATGCTTATATATATTATCTCTAAGTATCCTTTCCATTAATTTGCCCACCACTGACGTCAAACTAACAGGTCTATAATTGCTAGGTTTACTCTTAGACCCCTTTTTAAACAATGGAACAACATGCGCAGTACGCCAATCCTCCGGCACTATTCCCGTTTCTAATGACATTTGAAATATTTCTGTCATAGCCCCTGCTATTTCTACACTAACTTCCCTCAATGTCCTAGGGAATATCCTGTCCGGACCTGGAGACTTATCCACTTTTATATTTCTCAAAAGTGTCAGTACTTCCTCTTCTTCTTCCTTTTGTTCTTCCTTTACTGCTCTCATCTATCTCTTCCTATTTACAGACATGTCAACAGTGATTAATGAGTAGTTATCACTCTCCCTTGGATGACAGCAGCAGCATTTAACCTGGATCTTTACCCTGATACAGACATTCCCCTTTCATGTCATTTCATATTTCTTGCAGCATTGGAGACAACATTTGGCATAGAGTTGCTGGAAAGACTCAGAGAAATCCCATAAATCTTTTATCCCCTTTAGTTCTGTGAAACTTAGCCTCTCTCACAAACCCACCAACCTCCCTCCCTGGTTCAGCCGCCACCCAACTTCCACCTACTCGGGGAAACTTACAGCAAGCCTCTGCCACAGAAGGTAGTTGAGGCCAGTTCATTGGCTATATTTAAGAGGGAGTTAGATGTGGCCCTTGTGGCTAAAGGGATCAGGGGTATGGAGAGAAGGCAGGTACAGGATACTGAGTTGGATGATCAGCCATGATCATATTGAATGGCGGTGCAGGCTCAAAGGGCCGAATGGCCTACTCCTGCACCTATTTTCTATGTTTCTATGTCTATCTCCCAGCATGTCATTGGAATGTGGGAAGAAACTGGAGCACTCACAGGAAACACAGGCAAACAGAGGGAGAATGTACAAACTCCACACAGATAGCACTGTAGATCAGGAGTGAACCTGGTTTGCTGCGAGACAGCATAACCAACTGGTGTGCCACTTTGCCATCCCTCCATGTCTGCCCTCGGTGTAAAATAACCACACCTATTTTCTAACTTTTTATTTCTGATGAAAGGAAATAAATATGAAGTTGTTTCTCTCAAGGTATGACATCACCGTCATTTTCGGATTATTTAGCCCTTACAGCGTGGAAACAGGTCCTTCAGCTCACAGAGTACGCACTGACCAGCAATCACCCCGTACAGTAGCATAATCCTAAACACTAGCGTCAATTTAGAAATGCCAAATTAACCTGCAAACCTGTACGTCTTTAGAGTGTGGGGTGAAACCAGAGCACCCGGAGAAAACCCACGTGGTCACAGGAAGAATGCACAGACAGCACCCGTGTCAGGATCGAACCCGGGTCTGTGGCGCTGTAAGGCAGCAACTCAACCGCTGTGCCACTGTGCTGCCCATTTCTATTTCAAATTTGTTCAGTGCAATGGGAGTTATTAACATTATAGAATTAAACACTTTAAGTTAATGACCACGATGAATTTCTGTATCGTTAGTTTCATGGAAACAGAACTGCAACATACTGGATGGCGTTTGCATGGCAGAAATGTGATCATCACAGAAAGTAAATGACTGGGAGCATCAAAGATACGTGTTAAAAGAGAGGTGGATGCACCTGAGGTGCAGGCAGAAAGTAGATGGGTGACCACCAGGAAAGGGAGAAGGCAGAGAGTGCTGGGATCCCTTGTGGCCATTCCCTTTGAAAACAAGTATACCTTTTGGATACTGTTGGGTTGGGGGGAGGAGGGGGATGACCGTTCAGGGAAGAGCAGCAGCAGCAGTCAAGGCTTAAGTGTTTTGATCAATTTCTGCTTTAATTCCATAAAAATGGGCTCACTCCCACCAGGAATCTTGTGGAATTGATATCACGATCGCCCAGATTCTGCAGTTTGCACTTCTCTGAGCCATGTCGAGCAAAAATAAAGCTCAGCCCTCGCCTGAGGTCAGACAACAAGGGGGAACGGTTAGAGGAGGGGAGTGAAGATAGGTGAAGGAGGGGAAGTAAGCAGCAACGAGCAGAAATAGCAGAGTAGGACATTGGTGCGCACATAGAGAAGCACTCTTTGGACTATGGAATGTTAAAAATATTAATCATATTCCCTAGAGTTTATTCTCTGAGGACCCAGCTTCATGGGCTCCACACAGAAGGAAGAAAGGACTTGGGAAACAACAGGCAACCTGCCGATTACTTTTGTTTTACATTCCCTCGTCAAAGACCATGGAAGAATTTTGCTGTGCAAGCCATGACCTTGTCAATGCTGCAGCAAGTTTGTACAAAATTGATTATAACACATTCCAATAAAGGAGAGAGTATTCTTCAGGTTTCCACTGAGCTGTGTCAAAGTAAATAACAAAGCATTAGACCCTCACCATTAAACTGATTCTTGGTCTTAAGCAGACTATCGGTTCTGAAGTTAATCAGTTAATAAAAGATTACTAATCTAATACTAGCAGCTGTGCTCATTAGAACTTTGCAGTGTGTGGAGAAGGTGCATTAAGTGTCATCGACAGGCTTCATTACGGAACCCAACAAGGAAGTGGTAGAATTAAAGTCTCCACAATAAGGTTAAAGACTTTGTGATAATCCTTAACCCTGACAAAATCAATATTGTCACACCAAATACTTACACAAAACAGTACAGGTACTATACAAACCATCATTAGTTCAAGGAATAGAGATAATGAACAATGTGAGCCATTGCAGTCATCGTTGTAGAGTTCTGGAGGATAGTATCAACACTCTACCCATCCACATAATACATATCAAAAGCCTAAAGGCAAAACCAATGGAGTAAGGTAGCCATTGGTTTATAATATTCCAGCTCCCAGTTGAGAGTTCATTTACAGTTAATTCACTGCACTGTTAAATGTCTACATTGAATAGCTGACATTTAAAATATAAAGATGATCTAAAGATGTGCACTCAGCATAATGTGTGAGCAAATACAGCACATCTCATTGAATTGCTTTGGGTGTCTCGCCTGGATTTGTCCAAAAGAACATCTGCTTCTTAAAAACTCTATTCCATTGTCGGATACATTTGACTTTCCAAAGAAGACTCACTGATGGTTCGTCTACTGGAAGGCCCTGCAACATATGCTTCTTTCAGGTGGGTCCTAAGTATTTTGAACCTGAGAGAATAAAGGCAGGAAACAATTATGTTGGCTGAGATAATGAAATTATATCAGGAACTGGCAATATCATATCTGAGCTTAATCATTTGACAATACACAAACATCTGTGATCTTGTGATTGAAAGAGGATGCCGGGTTATTTGGCACGCGCACTTTTTTACAGATCAGTCACCTCCACAATGAATCTGCTCTTAGACATTGAAAATAAACTAAAGATAAAAATTACACAAAAATTATTGCAGCATGCACTTCTCCATCTTTACAAAACCTTATTTATCAACGAGTTTGTACATTTCATTTGAAGAGATTGTAATTATCATAAATCATAGTCCATTCATGTCAAAAACAAAATATTAACTAGATAATGATATTAAAATTTGCCACTGTGTTTGTCCTTAGCAATTGCCTTCCAATGAAATATGTTAGTTCTGTTATTTCCAAATGATTCTGCCTTTGAATGCAGCCTTGCAGGTGGAAGGTTGCGATCTCTCAGCAAGGGACTACTAATAGCAAAAATGAATGACTAGGAGCAGGTTTAGACCCAAAATGATCCAAAAGCTGCCATCTTGTGCAGAGCAGCTGTTGTCTGGGAGCAGGCTGGGGGGGAACATGTGAGGAGATTGCCAGCGTACGTGGTACAAGAAATCATTCTGATTTCTTAAGGAATATACAAACAGAGCAGCACACGGAATCCATACTGATCTTGATGCCAAGTTAAATTAATTTCTTCTGCCTGCATATGATCCATATCTCTCCATATCCATGTGCATATGTAAATCAGGGCTCGAAATTAACGGTTGCCCGGGTGCCACTGACCACTCAAAGCGCCGCCGGGCAACCTAAACACCGAGTCAATTTGCCCGAGTCAATTGGCAACCAGATACTGGTTTGTACCGAAGATAGACACAAAAAACTGGAGTAAATCCGCGGGCCAGGCAGCATCTCTGGAGAAAAGGAACGCCACATTTTGTGTCGGTGGTGACGGTTGTATTGCGTGGGAAAGATACTAGGTGCGTGGTGACGAAGGGTCGGACCGAATGGCGAGCCTCGAACAGCAGCAGCCGCGACAGCGGCTCCATCTCCTCCCGCACCCCGCCCGCCCTGATAGCGGCCGCTGTTTGCAAACCCGCTAATGGCGCTTTAAAAAAAAACCCTCCCTCTGCACGCCGAGGCCGGGAGGAGGGAGAGGCCTCAGTGTGTGGGAGGTTTTTTTTTAAAAAAGCGGTTATCGCCGTTAGCGGGTTTGCAAGCAGCGGCCGCCAACAGGGTGGAGGAGGAGATGGAGCCACTGTCGCGGCCGCTGTGTGGGATCCGTCATTCGCTCCGACACTTCTGAAGCAGCTGCACCTTAGATACTATAGCTATAGGATCTTTGAGCTGCAACGCTCGGCCCCGCACCTTGCTGTTGGCTGGCGGAGGAGGGAGGCGAGGAAATCCCAACGGCCAAGGCAGCGGGGCGATGTTGTCCGAGGATCGCTGACTTTCCTTCCTCCCCACCTCGCACCCCTCTTTCTCTCTCTTCTCTCTCTCTCTCTCTCTCTCGTACGCCCCCCCCCCCCCCCCCCCCCCCCTTATCCTGGGACCCCTCCTCGACATCCTGCACTGATCCCCATTCCCGCCTCTATTCAGTCCTCACTGACATCTCCTGTGCTCCCCTCCCCATCTCCCCCACCCCCCCAATCTATTCATCCTGCGCTGATCACCCTATCCACCTTGCATTAATTCTCCGGCCACCCCCCCCCCCCCCCCCATCCATCCTACACTGGTTCCCCAATTCACCCTGTACTTACCCCTTTCCCATCCATCCTGCACTTCTCCTCCATCCATCCTGTACTGATCCCCCATCCATCCTGTACTAATCCACGCATTCATCTTGGACTGACCCACCCTCCATTTACCCTGCACCTTCCCCTCATTCATCCTGTAGTGATCCCCCATTCATCCTGCAGACCCTCCGATCCACACTGTACTGAACCACCCCCCCCCCCCCATTCACCCTGAGCTGATCTCCCACCCCCCCCTATCCATTCAAGAAGAATGGGGGGAACAGTCTGAAGAAGGGTCTCGACCAGAAACGTTGCCTATTTCCTTCGCTCCACAGATGCTGCCTCACCCGCTGAGTTTCTCCAGCACTTTTGTCTACCCCCATCCATCCCCATTCAACACCACTGACATCCCCCGTGCTCTCCCCTCACAATTTTACCTACTCCAACCAACACGTACTAATTTATCTGCCTCAATCCATCCATTCTGCACCGACTGCCTTCTAACCCCCGCTCCCCCCCCCCCCCCGCCATCTCTCCACCCCGCACTGATTCACACACACCCCCCCTCCCTGACCCTATTGTCCTGGAAATGTCTTCAGAGCGAACATTGACCATGTTTGATAACGGAATGCAATCAAATGTGTTTTAATTCCTAATGTTATTATTTGTTTTAATCCATAAGGATGGATTAATTATATTGTGAACACGTGAAACATTAAAACCGCAGTGTTCGATTGTCACTGCTACCGTTGACACGTTATTACAGAATTCATTTTAACGGCAAATCAATGCTCTTAATATGGAGTATCAGTACTGTAGTTATTTAGTGAGCAACATTCACAACTATACGTACGCATATATGTTACCATGGTCCAGGATCTATTGACACAGGTTGATCATACGCTGAATAATCCAACCACATGTTTGTTTGGAAGTGGAAAGAACTAATAGAAATTGCATTAATTGCAATGTGTAAAAAGAGTTGAGATACTGTCCTATAATTTTGCTGCATGTCATTGCGTGATATATCATGTCTTGATTGGTGAATGTTTAGTTTGTGACTTTATTTGAAGCAGAAATAATATGTGAATGCTTCATTGAGTATAATTCCGACTGGTAACCCACGCACTTCGTCCGAGCACATTATCGCACGCGTCATGCAAGCCATCTTAAATGACCACCTAAACTGTCATTTGTGCAATTTCTATTAGTTCTTTCCACTTCCAAACAAACATGTGGTTGGATTATTCAGCGTATGATCAAAAGCAGGAACGGGGTACTGATTTTGGATGATCAGTCATGATCATATTGAATGGCGGCGCTGACTCGAAGGGCCGAATGGCCTACTCCTGCACCTATTTTCTATGTTTCTATATTTCTATGTTTCTATCCGTCTTAACATTTCTTTTGTAATTTTCATGCAGCATAATTCCCTGGATATCTGCAAATATTTTCATTTTGGAGCAAAAATTGTAAGTCATCTTTGAGCAACTGTATCCATTGATAAGTTATTTGGAAAATGTTTAGGCATCAACACGAACTGAGATGAAAGGAAATAGTTTGCTTTTACTCACCTGTTGTACTGCAATGAAAACAAATTTGTAAACAAAGGTAGCAACAGAGCAACAGAAAAATTAGAGTTGTCACACTATCGTATCACAATCTCAAATTATGAAGGGAAACTTACCCACTTCATTGATATTGCATGATTGCATGCACTTCTAAAATATATTTATTCAGTGAAAATTTTCAGTAACACTAGGTAATGGCAATATTTGCAATAACAAGGAACTGCAGGTGCTGCTCTATACCAGAGATACACACAAAATATGTCAGCGGGTCAGGCAGCATCCTGGAGAACATGGATAGACAAACCCACACTCACCCCCTTTCCAATTCTAAGTTTAGAAGTCCTTTTACTGAACTATTCCGAAAGCATTTAGATCTTTACTTTCCTTAAATAAGGGGTTCAATACTTTACATAGTTCTTCAGATATGGTTTCCCCCCTCCCTACCCCCCCCCCCCCCCCCACCCCCCCCCCCGCGTTGTGCCTTTGCTATTCTCAGAAACCACCCCGAAAATACTCTGTTATCTCTTCATCTAAGCTACAGTAGGTGGAGGAGGTATTCACTTTCATGTTCCATATGTTGCAAAGATTAATTGTTAATCTAGGCTATGCCATTTAGGTGCGGACAAGGAAGATATGCTTCAGTTTGTTGCAGAATTGCTTTGCATCCAAAAATTGAAAGCAAAGGCAATTGATGTCGTAAATTTGTTTCATTGTGAGGAACAAGGAACAGTTCGTTAAGCTGAAGGCGGATATCATCAATCTTTAGCTTTGGTCAAATTCCTTGTAAAAGAGGAAGGGATGACTATGTATAAATGTCAAAAACCAAATTACCAATGGTTTCAAGCTGCTGTTTTGAAATTTGAAAATATTACAAAACCCACCAACCACGAGCAAAATAAATAGCTAGAATGACCAGCCGATTCTCTTTCTGGAGATTGTTACGATCAGCATGGTTTTGTCACCTGAGAGATCGTGTTACACATATTTCGTTGAGTTTTTTGAAGTCACCTTTAAGATAGATAAAGGCAGGAGTGCATACATAGTCTCTATAGACTCAACAAATCCTTTGATAAAATTCCAGAGGGTAGACTGCAATGGAAGGTTATATTGAGTGAGATTCTTTGAGAGCCAGTTAATTGGATAGAGATGTGTAGGCAGGAATTGCAGAAACTGGTTTAAACCAAGATAGACACAAAGTGCTGGAGTAACTCAGTGGGCCAGACAGCATCTCTGGAGAAAATAGGTGACGTTTCGGGTCGAGACCCTTCTTCTTCAGACTGAGAGTCAGGGGAAAGGAAAACGAGAGATACAGACAATGATGTAGAGAGATATAGAATAAATGAATGAGAAATAAAAAAGTAATGATGATAAAGGAAATAGACCATTGATAACTGTTTACGAGGTGAGAATGAGTACAGACAATGACTCAACACGATGACTTTGAAGCTGGTACGACTGGGCAGGGGAGGGATGGATCATTGTCTGGACTCATTCTCAGCCAGCAAAGGGAAAGGGCTGGTATCTGAAAATGGTAATTTCAATGTAGAGACCTGAAAGCTGAGTCAAAAGGCAAGGTACTGAAATAAACTTGTGTTTACATTGGGCTTTAATGGAAGAGTTTAAGAGGTCAAAGACAAAAAGGTTCAGAGTTAAATAGGATGAAGAATAAAAGTGAGAGGGTCAGAGGCAGGAACAGGGTTATCCTAGTAGTGTCAGTGGAAGGATTCTGTCAAGCTGTCTCCAGATATGTGTTCAGTTTGACGGTGGCATAGGAGACTAAATTGTGAGCACCAAATATAGTACACTAAATTGGAAGCAATACAGTACAGTATTGGAAGCAGCAGCACTGCCTCATGTGAAAAGACTATTTGGTCCTACGATGATGTGAAAGGACAAGGTTAAAGAACAGATGTTTTATCTCCTGTAGTTGTGGTGGAAGATGCCATGCGAAGAGAAGTGGGCAAGGTGGAGATGGGTGAATGAACCAGGGAGCCACTAAGGGGCCAGTATCTGCAATATTGAAGGGGTGGAGGAGAACATGTGACTGGTGATGCCATAAAATTGGAGATATGAAAATTATTGTTGGTGAATTATTGAATGTGGAGGCAAGCGAGGTGAAAGATGAAAATTAAGGTTAACCCTGTCCTTGCTTTGTGGAGAGTAAGGGGGTAACAACAGTAGTGTAGAAAACATGACTGTCGCCATTCACTGCTCTAACTCTATAGAACACAATTAAGGGAAAAGGAAGAAAAACATGAACACTGGCTCAGAAGGTGTTTTATCACGATGGTGACAGAAAATCTGGGGGAATGTAATGTAGTTCATACAGGAAGCAGGGTAAGAGGAAATGTAGTCAAAATGGCTATGGAGGACAGCAATGGATGTTCAAAGGCAACAAGCAAAGTGCGGGAGGAACTCGGTGGCTTGAACAGCCAGTGTAGGCCAAAAGGAATGGTGGACAATTTATGTCAAAACCCAGCATCAAGAGCCAATCGTTGCTAACCTGAGATGGAGAGTGAGAAGTCGTGATAAGAAAGGGAAGAATCAGAGATGAACCATGTGAGAGTGAGGGCAAGGCAGAAATTAATAGCAGAGGTGCCAATATCAGGATGAGAGCAGGAATAAGCATCAGTGGACAATCATCAGTGAACTAGATATGGAAGTGATCGAAGGGCCCAAGCTGAACTGAAATTAATACTGTTTCGTATATCGCATAAAAAGACAGGCATAATTTGGACTCATGACAGCTCCCGTAGCTACACCTTCGATTTGGAGGAAGTGAGTCGAGTTAAAAGGCAGTTTATCAACATAAGAACTGGACTTTGCATGAAACTACAGCTATTGTGTCCCACCCTGTTCCTCCTGTACTATTTAGAAAACCTGCAATAAAAGCACCAATGGGCACTGTAGGAAATGCATGAAATTAGGAGTTAAAAGGCTCAACCAATTGTTCAAATCCATCCATGGATTTACTTATCCTTATTGTTCTAATCCCTTACCCTGAAATCCTCTAATTATATACATGCATTTTACTTAATCTGAGTCTTCCTGTTCATCGCGGTGTGTGTCTGTATCACCTTGGCTTTGCACCGTGGAGCAGGGAAGCGCAGTTTAAAAAATTCACACGGGCTGGTGAAGGAAGCGATGTGTGTGTGTGTTCCACTCTGGCAGTCGCCGGCAGTCCACTGAAAAATCGCCAAAGTGGGACAGGCCCATAAACCTTTTCAGTGTTGGCTGCAACTCAGCTGTTTGGAACCTCGCCACTGTTTGAAGCCACTTCAGAGGTATGAGCACAAAATCTAGGCTGGCATTTACAATGCACTGTCATACTGTCTATATGATGAAGCATTAAAGAGGTTCCATCTGCTTTATCAAGTGGGCAGAATCTCACAGCACTATTTCAAAAGTAGCAAGGGGATGATTCCTGGTGTGGTAGCCAACATTTCCTCCTGTTTGGAGCAAATCAGTTGCTCTGCTTCCTGCATTAGATCAGCAACTGCTTCACAACATACATCTGTCTGTCTGTCTGTCTGTCTGTCTGTCTGTCTGTCTACCTATCTATCTTATTATATAAAAGTTTGTGGCTGCCGGCCGCCTGCCTGCCTGACTTGTGGCTGCCAGCCAACACCAGACGCAGAATCGCCGAGATTCTTTCCATTTCGGTAGAGATTTCACTTTCTATTCCAAATATCCACTCCTGATTAAAAAATGTCAAAATAAAACAGCTCTCAGCCATAACATGTTGGTGAACGTTCAATCGTGTGATGTCACAATGCAACGTTCCATCGTGGGATGTCACAATGCCCAATGCTCACAGATGTCCAATCGGAATGGATCCATTTACATGTACCTTTGCACCAGCCCCAGCACCAGCCCCAGCCCCTCCCCCCCACCGCCTGTGTCGAAGTGCGTCATCACGTGTGTGGGAATAGAGAAAGGATTGGGGGTGAAAGGGAAGGGGGAACAGATGGACTGTCCCTACCCCTCCCCCTTCCACTCTCCCTCCCCACTATTTCCCCTCTCTCCCCCCACCCCTCTCCCCCTCCCTCCACACTCTTCCCCCTCTCTCCCCTACCTCATCCCTCCCCCCCCCCGTCCCCCACACCTCTCTCCCCCTCCCCCATCCCTCTCTCCCCCTCCCCCATCCCTCTCTCCCCCTCCCCCATCCCTCTCTCCCCCTCTCCATCTCCTCACCCCTCTCCCTCTCCTCCCCCTCCTACCCCCATCCCTCTCTCCCCCACCCCCCTTACCTCTCCCCACTTCCCCACCCCTTCCCTCTCTCCCCCACCCCCTGCCCCTTTCCCTCTCTCCCCCTCCCCCTTCCCCCACTCCTCTCCCCCTCCCTCCACACTCTTACCCCTCCCTCCCCTACCCCATCTCCCTCCTCCCCTCCCTCCCCATCCCTCCCTCCCCTCCCCCACACCTCTCTCCCCCTCCCCATCCCCCTCCCCCCCATCCCTCTCTCCTCCCCCTCTCCATCTCCCTCTCCTCCTCCCACCCCCATCCCTCTCTCCCCCACCCCTTTCCCTCTCCCCCCTTCCCTCCCCCACCCCCTTCCCTCTCTTCCCCACCTCCCACCCCCCTTCCCTCCCCCCCACCCCCCTCCATCTCTCCCCTCGCCCCCTACCGCTGTCCCTCTTCCACCACCCCCCTACCCCTCTCCCCCTCCCCACTCTTCCCCTTCTCTCCCCCTTACCCCACCCCTCTCCCTCCTCCTTCCCTAGTCCCCCTCCTGCCTCCTCCTCCCTCTCTCCCCTTCCCCCACCCCTCTACAAGGGCAACAAGTTTTGTTCCGATCGATGGTACATTTTAAAAGTTATTAAAGTTTAAAAATCTTAAAACCGCGCAAGCGCTGATTGGTCTTCTCTCCTGTCAGTCGCAGGGACGGCGACGCCCCTTCCAGCACCATCGGCACACTGAGTGGCCGGGTCAGCTGTCAGTCACGGGTGGCGCCCGCCTTGCTTGGCGAGGAGAATATAAAGCTGAAGGAGCGGAGTGAGCATCACTAACAATCCGCCGGCTGGAGCTGCGCCTGCGGATGCCTCCGTGGTGCCCAACTGCGGGTGCCCTTGGCTGCTTTGTCTGATCTGGGCTTCTACCCATGAAGCCCAGGCCAGGGTTCTATGCGACGATCCAGGAGGCATCGAGACCTCGGCGATGGGGCGGCGGCGGAGCCTCGCGACGATGGAGTTCCGACGGCGGTGGAGCCTCGCGGAGGCGGTGTGGCTCCGCAGCGGCGGTGCGGCCTGGCTGAATTTCAAAATCCGCGGTGAAATCTATCTCTTCCTCTTTTTTCAGTTTTTTCCTCTCATTCTGGTGGGGAATAGAGGGAGAGGAAGAGAGTGGGGAAAAGAGGGAGAGGTAGGGAGTGGGGAATAGAGGGAGAGGAGGGCAGTGGGGGAGGTAAGGAGGGATAGGAGGAGATGAGGAGTGGGAAGGTGGGGGATAGAGGGGTAGGAGGGGATTAGGGAGGGGAGAGGAGTTATGGAGGGAGCGAGGGAATGACAGGGTAGGGGAAAGGAGAGGGAGGAAGATGTGAGGGGATGAGGAGAGGGGAAAGATCCTGGGGAGGTGATGGGGAGTATGGGGGGGGGGTTGAGGGAGAGGAAGGGGTATGGAGGGAGAGGGGGAAAAGTGGGAGAGGTGAGGAAGGTGAGGGAGGAGGGGAAATAGAGGGAGAGGAGGGGGGTGGGGGAGGTAAGGAGTGGGGAATAGAGGGAGAGGAGGGCAGTGGGGGAGGTGAGGAGGGATAGTGGGGGGATAGGAGAGGTGAGGAGTGGGGGAGGTGGGGATCGGAGAGGGGTAGCGAGGGGAGAGGAGTTATGGAGGGAGGGGGGGAGTGACTGAGGGCAGGGGAAAGTGGGGGAGGGATTGTGGAGGGGAGGAGGAAAGGGTAAAGATGAGGGAGGGTGAAGAGGAGGGGAGGGAGTGCTGGGGGATGAGGGGAAATGAGCTGCACCTGCGCAGTTGGGGGCTATGCTTGAGTGGTGAAATAATGCGGTGGGGGGGGGACAGGTTGCGTTGGGGGAACGAGTGAGTGGTGGAATATTGTGTTGGGGGAGCTGACCCAACAGTCTGCACAGTCTAGTTATTGACTAAAAAAGGCTTTGATACGTCTTCAGTTCTCAAAAGATGACACTCTATTTGATCACAAGAATCTTCCATTACATTTCCCACCCATGTCAATATCTCACTGGGAAAAAATAATATAATTTAATCAATAATACCAAATCAAGATTGATTATGCTGTCTAGGTTAGTTTGATAAAGTCCTTATCAGAACCTTAGGAGTTTTCACGTCATTAATGCAAATTTCTGTTATTGTTGAATATGCAACAAAGAAGGCCACAGATACAAACTGAATAAATAACAACAGGGTAATCCTTTCACTGCATCAAATATATTCTGCAAAGCAGTTATCCAATTAGTGTTTGATTTCTGCAAAGCTAAGACCACTGTGAAACCAAATGCAGTGAGTGCACTTACATAAGGAAATTTCTGTTTCACCTGGAAGAAATGTTTAGACTCTGAAGGATGGGGAGGGAAAAAGTTAAATGCTACGTTCAGTTGTGGATGTAGCCCAGACCATCACACAAACCAGCTTCCCTTCCATCTACACTCCACACTGCTTCGGCAAGGCCACCAGCTAAAGGACCAGTCTCACCGCTGTTAATCCCTCTTCTCCCTTCTCCCAACAGGCAAGAAAAACAGACGTTTGAAAACTCATACCTCCAGATTCATGGACAGTTTCTTCTCAGCTGCTATCAGGCAACTGAACCATCCTCTCATCAGCTAGAGTGCAGTCTTGACCACTCATCTACTGGAGACCTTTGAACTTTCTTTATTGAACTATCGGATTTCAATGTTATATCTCTGCACTAAATGATGTACCCTTTATCCTTTATCTGGGCTCTGTGAGTTTGATTGTATTCATGAATGCCTTTTTTTTAATGACTATTGCACGCAAACAAAAGCTTTTCACTGTATTTCAGAACACGTGACAATAATAAATTAAACTAAACCTTCCACAGTGTCTGAGAAGGTACAATGTAAATGGGGAATAGATGTAGATGAAGACGGAGAGTGAACTGGGGGGAGCCATTGAAGGGACACTTTATTTGGAATGCTAAAAGGGAAGAAATGTCATTTGGTAGAAAATGGTGGATATTATGGAGTATAGTACACTTGATGAGGAGGCTGGTGGGATGAAAGGTGGGCATCATAAGCTTGTTTTGGATGAGATTTTAGGGTTGATAGCCAAAATATGAGATATGGACATTGCAGTTGCTTGTACACAGAAATCTTTGAGCAGGAGAAGTGAATGAATGAGACGGCACAGTGGTGCAGTAGTAGAGTTGTTGCTTGACAGTACCAGAGACCCAGGTTTGATCCTGACTATGGGTGCTTGTCTGTTCGAAGTTTGTACTTTCTCCACGTGACCTGCGTGGGTTTTCTCCGGAAGCTCCGGTTTCCCCCCACATTGGCCTGGTATAATTGTAGATTGTCCCTATTGTGTGTAGGATTGTGTTAACTTTGCAGGCTCATTGTCTACTCAATGAACAGCACACAAAAATTGTTGGCTGACGCAATGTCGAATAACAACTTGGCAAAAGCCTTTAATTTCTATTTTTACCGCCTTTTTGCCAGCATGCTCCGAACAAGGTTCTCTCCCTGAGGTTTCAACATGGAAGGCGCAAGGTATGTGAATCGGGTAAAAGCTTAAACTAAAAAGACAAAGTAACTCAGTGGGTCAGTACTTTTGGAGTAACTCAGTGGGTCAGGCAGCATCCCACGGATAGGTGACATTTCGGATCGGGACCCTTCTTCAAACTCCAAACGTCACCTATTCAAGTTGAGTATGAAGCAAAGTCCTGACCCAGAATGTCACCTGTTCATGTTCCAGTCTGAGGTAGGGTCCCAACTCAAAGCATCACCTATCCATGTTCTCCAGGGATGCTGCCTGAGCTTCTGAGGTATTCCAACACTTTGCGTCTTTTTTTTGTAAACCTGCACCTGCGGTTCCTTGTTTCAAGTGTTTAAGCTGACTGTACTTGTTGACCGTTCAGAGTTCAGGTTGCAGACTGCAATACAAGATGGCTTCTGGGTCAGTCTAATCCAACTGGTTTTCTGAAACCAGGGCAGGCATGGATTGAGAGGGTCACAAGGTTTTCACATGCAGGGAGCAATGCGTCCTTTTGTGCTGCATGACTGGTCTTCCTGCTGAGATGCAGAATAATTCCCAATAATCTGTACATCTGCACAAGAAACTGCACATAAATAGACAGTAAGATACGAGTCAGCTAATTGGAACTTTCAGGTTGACAGACGAGACGGTGAACCTCAATGCCTGGATAGCTCTAGAAAAACTTTGATCCCACGGACTTGTGCAAAGTCGATCCACTGAGGTAAGCAGATGCTGTATTGTTGAGAGTGGGATACAAGTACTGCATAAAGGTTTACAACAGTACATTCAGTGTACCAAGTATGGAGGAAAAATGGCGCTTTAAATAAAAATGGTAAGGAAGCTTCATTTAAAGTTTCAGTACATTTTCACTTAAATTAAAATAGATAATTTATTACTCAAAGTAATTCCAGTTTTGCCAGTAATATTCATGTCAATTAAGATAAAAGATCTTAAATGCCTTTCCTTCCCACACAGTTTTAGCAGTCTTAAAGTTAATTGGGGAATGATACAACAAAATTATAATCGCAATTCCTTTTTTTTAAATGCAAGAATAAAACAATTACATAGAAAGTACTCAGCAGAATAAATTAAATTCATTATATTTCAATTAACAAGACTAGTTTTGAAGAAGATAATCATTACTTAAAATGTGTGCAGATTTGGGCTGTCATACTTACAATGAAGGATCTTGGACAAGGTCTTTAAGGTTTATTCCACTTCTATCTTCCGCAAGGTTTCTGAAGCAGCTATCACTCACTGTAAAAGATTAACACAAAACCACACGATATTTAAAAATGTTGTCTGCATATCACGACTCTCCCTCTTTCCTGTTAATTGGGAAGATACTTTGTTTGATGATTTTAGCTCTGCATTCAACACCATTGTGCCAGAGCTACTACACACCAAACTTTCCAAGTTGACTGTGCCAGAACCCCTCTGTCAGTGAATCACCAACTTCCTGACAGACAGGAAACAGCATGGGAGGCTAGGAAAGCACATCTCGGACCCGCAGACCCTCAGCATAGGAGCACCACAAGGCTGCGCACTCTCTCCTCTCCTTTACTCTCTCTACACCAACGACTGCACCTCCACAGACTCCTCTGTCAAGCTTCTCAAGTTTGCGGACAACACAACCCTGATGGACTGATCCAGGTTGGGGAGGAATTTGCCTACAGACAGGAAGTGACACAGCTGGCGTCCTGGTGCCTTCATAACAAACTGGAGCTCAATGCTCTTCAAACAGTGGAATTGATAGTAGACTTTAGGAGAACTCTCCCTCCCCTCCCCCCACTCACCATCAACAACAACAGTCACATCTGTGGAGTCTTTTAAGTTAATTGGAACTATCATCTCCAAGGACCTGAAATGGGGGGCCAGCATCGACTCCACAGTCAAAAACGTCCAACAGAGGATTTACTTCCTGTGGCAGCTGAGGAAGCACAATCTGCCACAGGCAATGATGGTCCAATTCTATACTGCCATCGTAGAGTCTGTCTTCACCTTCTCCATCATGGTCTAGTTTGGCTCAGCCACCAAGCACGACATCCGGATCAGCTGAGAAGGTTGTTCGCTGCCACCTTCCCCCCATTGACGAACTGTACAGTGCAAGGGCCAGAAAGCGAGCGGGTAAGATCATCTCTGACCCCTCTCACCCTGGCCACAAACTCTTTGAAGCACTTCCCTCTGAAAGGCGACTCCGGACTGTCAAAGCCGCCACAGCCAGACATAAAAACAGCTTTTTCAGTCTGAAGAAGGGTCTCGACCCGAAACGTCGCCTATTCTTTCTCTCCATAGATGCTGCCTCATCCGCTGAGTTTCTCCAGCATTTTTGTCTCCCTTCGATTTTTCCACGAGTAGTAGCTCTACTCAATAACCAAATTTTGTAACTTATTTTGCACTTGTATTCTATTTCATTCACATGTTTAAACTGTAATGTTTTATTATTAATGTTTAATGTTTTATGTGTCATTCTTAATTGTTACTGTATGTCATGTTGTTACTTGCGAGCAGAGCACCAAGGCAAATTCCTTGTATGTGTACATACTTGGCCAATAAACATTCAATCATTCATACTTTAGAACTTTCCTCTGTTCTAAACACATTGTCAGTTGCATGGAAGATTAGTCTCATCAGCACCAGCTGAGTTTCAGTACCTCACCAAGTTCAAAATCTAGCTGGACAATAAAGTTAGACAGAATAAAAATCAAAGTGTTAGAGTAGTTCAGAGGGTCAGGTAGCATTTGTGGAGGGAATGGATAGGTGATATTTTGGGTCAGGACCCTTCTCCAGTCTGAAGAACGGTCCTGACCTGAAACGTCACCTATCCATTCCCTCCACAATTGCTGCCTGACCTGCTGAGTTGCTCCAGCATTTTGCATTTTACTCAAGATCTCAGCATCGGCTGGTCACTTGTGTCCCCAGCTTAGACAGAATATTCATTGACAGAAAACAATACAGTTAACATGATGTACAGATATAGTGACTACTACCCATTAGATTCTAATAGTTGCAAAAGCAAACAATTGCAATTCCACAATTTGTCCAGTTTCAATAGTGGCATTGCATACTCATTATTTTAATCACACTTTCTGACAAGATAACATCGCAAAATGAATGTAAGCTGATTGAAAGATAATTACACAAAGATGGTAAAACATTTAACTAAGATATTCTGATGCTTTTCAAATCTGTTTAAATTGACGCAGATACTTTTCAGTGACATTCTTTTGTATTAATTGTATTCTACCTGTACATGTTTTAAACATACTTTTATGAACATAGGTTTGTCCGACAAGCATGAAGTGCTCACAGATTTATTTAAGACAAGCTTGGATTTAGCAGAAGCAGAGATAATTAAACACAAGATTAATTTAACTACCAAAGTAACGTTAATTGTGATCCACTGCTCAGTCAAACCTGATGCTGAGAAGACTAAAGATCATTAAAACAAACATTGAATTCTCCAATTTTAGATAACTTCTACAAACACCTCCCCCTCCCCCCCTTTCTTTCCCTCCCACTCCCCTCTCTTGAAACCTGGATGACCCTGCACCGATTACTCCCTCACACCTCCACGACTTCCTCCAGCTTCACAATTCACAACCTTTCTATCCTCAGGCTTCACAATTTGCAACTCTTGATCCTTTTGGCTCACATCTGTTTTTCCATCTCACCCCCCTACCTCACCCCCCTATCCACCCATCACAATCAGTCTGAAGAAGGGTCTCAACCAGAAACGTCACCTATCCATGTTCTCCAGAGATGCTGCCTGACCCGTTGAGTTACTCCAACATTTTGTGTCTTTCTGAGGAGATTTAAATCTGGTTTGGTGATGCAGGTTGTAAGGAGGATGTAGAGAAGCTTCAGTGGCTGGAGACGGGCTGAGCGAATGAGCTGGGAAATAACTCATGGAAATTACATTTGCAAGGTTATTTACTTTAAGGAAAGTAATGGGAAGGCGATCTATATTTTTGGTGAAAGAAGGAGCTGAGCATTGCGAAGGACCAGCCTTGCATACAAACCACTGAAAGTTAACAAAAATAAAATCCAAAAAAGCAGCAGATGCTGAAAATTTGCAATAAAAATATAGAAACAGTTTCCAGCAGGCTACGCAGGATTTTTGCAAAGACCACAGACATAACTATTTCAAATTTGAACCTCTTTGACAGAACTACAAGTTAAAATGCGAGGTACAGCAAGCTATTTGGAAGTCAAAGGATACGTCGACCTTTATTACAAGACAATTTGAGATCAACACTTAACAATTCTACACATATTTTAGAAGGCCCTTTCTGAGAAAACCAGTGCTCCTTGAGAACAGGTCTGCTTTCCCCACCTAAAGAAAGATATAGTTTACCACTGATTGAGAGAGTACAATGAAGGTTTAGAGTAATATATCTGAGATGCGGGGCAATGTTCCAAGAGAGATTAAATGGCCAAAATTCCCTTGTGTTCACAAGAATGAGAGATTATCTCTTTGAAATATATAAAATTTCTACAAACATGATGGATAGTTTTGGGGATGATGTTTCCTCTGGCTGGAATGTACAGAACCGGAATGACAGCACTAAAATAAAAATCTGACAGTTCGGGGATGAGATGAGAAGAAACCTTTTCACCCAGAAGATAGCAAATCTTTTGAATTAGTCGACCCTTATTATTACAGACCACTTTATGACGGATTTTGGTTTTAGCGGACAAAGCGTCCCCACAGAACCAGACACCACTGTCTCTTTAAGAACACAGGCTGCTAGTTACAGCCTTCTCTCTGTGGGAGGTTATTGAAATTGACAAGCAATTGCTTTGATCGACATGTGCATTGATACTCTATTAAACAACGTCACAAACAACCTTTAGAATTTTAGCTTGCAGTAACAAAATTAATTTTTAGCTGTTAAAAATAACTTTGTATTTGAAAACAACTCGTTGTTTCATGGAGTGAGCGCTAGCTGGTTGGAGCGAATCCCCTAATTGGTTATAGTGGATAATCAACAATAACGGACATTATTCCCCCTCCCCATGATCCATTACAACGAGGGTTATCTGTATCTGCACCAAAGAACTATGAAGGTTGCAAGTTATTGAATATATGCAAGGTAGAGAATGATAGGGTTTTGGATATTAAGACATTTAAGAGATATGGAAATGGACAGGGTAGTTGGATTGAGGGTAAGTATCTGAGTGAAAGTTTCTTGCAGAAAATGTGGAGCTGGTTTATTGGACCGAACAGCTCTCACCTACTGCAAGTTCTTAAGTTATTTTATATTTTACCCCATTGTTGGCAACTATTATAAAGATGGTCTGCAATCATTTATTATTCACCTGACTGGCATTTTAGCTTATTTTGACATCTGAGCTATATAGTCTGTTCGTTCACGTTCACATTTATTGCCACATGCACCAATTAAGGTACAGTGGAATTTGACTTACCATGCAGCCATACAATCAAAAAGAGCACAATACACAATAGATTACAACATGAACATCCACCACAGTGGAATCAACATTCTTCACTGTGGTGGAAGGCAATAACGTTCATTTGTACATTTGTAACATTGGATGTTGTTCCACTGCAATGAAAATATATGGACCAAATATGGTCACTAATGGTTTAGTTCTACAGTATGATCAGGAAATAAAATGTATTCCTTTGAACAGCTGCTTCCACGCGTTTATAGGGATTGTGTGCAGATATGTTCATCTCAATGTTAATGAAGTTAAAATAGTGAGTGAGCACAACAAAATTATATCGAAGAAGAAATGCTTCAAGGAAAAACTGCTTTCTTTAATCACATTTTTTAAATAAAAGAAGGATTCCAGAAACGTGCTTCCAGCCATTTCAAAAACATATTCATACTATGTTATAAGACTAATATTGGATTCAGGTTAACACACTTGACAAAATTAATTTAATGGTTGTAGTTCAACTTCAAACTTTTCTGTGGGCAAATAGACAGCTGGTCTGATATCTCAAGAGGATTCTCTGCCTCAGATTTTGCTGATGATTTTTTTTGTAACACTAAGCATTTATCTTTCAGCTCATTAATGTCCCAATGTGTCCCTTCTGCATTAAACTATTCAGGCTCAATTTGGTATTTCTACAATTTTGTCTTATTCTTCAAAAAAAACTGCAGCATTTGGCTTTTTTACATTTTGAACTTTCATGTGAAACATTGGTTAACTTTCATCCACATTTTATCCTATCCACCTTAATTGGTTTGCCGAAGGCAGGGCAAACACTTGTAAGTTGAGAATTTAATATTGTCTGTCTTTTCAAGTTCACCAGCTTTCAGAGGATTGCTACACTAAAATACCTTTGATGATATTCTGTCTATTTTACAGTGGTGTTGCATAATGAGTTTCAAATCAACATGAAGTTGCTTTGGACACAAGGGTGACAATGCAATTAGAGCATCCAAAATTGATTCAATTCTCAAATACAAGACAATCAAATGGTAATATCTGCCTGGGTAAGCAGCCAAGCGTTTTCTGGATTGTGCACAGAGTATAAAATGCTCCAATTATAAATGCAACCTCTCAGCACATCTCCTGTTGGATAGTTCGAAGTTCACTGGCAAAACATGGGTGCCCAGTTTCCTGCCTGCCATTTCATTGGACACGGCATGTGAAATACAAAGGGAAAAATAAATGCCTCATCACAACAGTCTTTACGTTAAAATACCTTGTCTAGTAACAAGACTAAAAATAGTGATAGATAACTTGAAGGAGCACCAGTGAAAAGATACAAAAGTCATGACAAGGCTCGCACCTTAATGTTGTCTGAACTTCACGTCCAAACTTCAACTGAAGCACTTTTTTTTTGTTTATAAAGCATAACAAGATAACAGTTCCCAACTGTGACATCCAATGTAAATCACATAATATGTATTAGTAACACGTATGTTAATCTCAAATATCAACTCTACATTGAACAGTTTGAAATTTTCATATTGAAATATTTTCTTTTGATACAACCCATTCGATCCAGTTTCCTGAGCATTCCCATCAGTCACAACCCCACACTTATTGGCCTGCAACCTATTCTCTCTTACATGCCCTGTGGAAATGGCTGAGCAGTCTGCACCTATATTTAACGGAAATTATATTTGATGTTGTATGTTAATATTCTAGCACAAATTACACAGTCTGTCATAAGATGCGCTAGATAAATTGGGGTTAATTTGGATGTAACTTAGATTATCACATGGCCTTTTAAACTGAAATAGACAAAGTTATTGAGAAACCATATCCTCAGAACTGAATAACACAATAGCTGATGAGCAAAAAGTCATTACAATACAGTGCAGCACAGCATCGACACAAGGAATAAAAAACATCTATACATGGTTTCAGACAAAGGTTGGTATGAGATAAAGAACCAAAAAGGCTTATACTATAAAAGCAGAAAACCAGAAGTATTTTATTGGCTGTCAAGTACTTTTAAATGTCCTGACATCATTGAAAGGCTCTATATAAAGTCTTCCATTATTGTTCAGTACAGGACTGCAATGTTGGCGGTCTTTTAGGTGGGTTATTAAAGCAAGTTCCTTTTTTCATTTTCAGGCGGGTACAAATACACTTTCCGAGAAGCTGGGGAATTCTCCCCAGAGTTCTTGCTAATATTTATCCCTCAACCTTGATCATCAAATAAAATTATTGTGAAGTAGCTTCGGCGAAAATGTGTGCACAGAAACTGAGTGCTGCATTTCCTGTATTACAACATACCACACATAGAAATTCTCAGGGAACAGGGTCTCTGATCCTCCCTAACCAACTAGATCCTCAATTTCCTCATCGGCAGTCTTCAATCTGTTCGGATTGGCAACAACACAATCCCCACTAGCCATCAAAACAGGGGTCCTCAATGCTGTGTGCTCAGTTCCCTGTTCTACGTTATCCATACCCACAATTGTGTCACTAGACTCAGTTCCAACTATAAATTCACTAATCGTACCGCCGTTATGAGAGCAATAATGGATAATGACAAGTCAGAGCACAGAAGGGAGACTGACAATCTGGTTGTGTTATGCTAAAACAATCATCTTGCTCTGAATGTTAGCAAGGCCACGTTGACTTCAGGAAGGAAAATTTGAGGGACCACACATCTGTCTTCATGGCAGGACAGCAGTCAGACATTAATAGCTTCAAATTCCTGGGCATACTCATCTCTGGTGATCTGTCCTGGGCCAGCACATTAATGCAATTACAAAGAAAGCTCACAAATGTCTCTACATCTTCTACCGGTTGTCTACTCCCATGACGAAACTATTTAAAAAAGGATTGTTGAATATTAAGGCAAGTAGTACTATTCTCAATCCTAATGGGCCTGTCCCACTTAGGCGCTTTTTCAGCGGACTGCCAGTGACTGTCAAGTTGCCGGCAGTCGCCTGAAAAACCATCAACTGGAACGGCGACTGTCAGAGTGGAACACACACACACACAGACATCGCTTCCTTCACCAGCCCGTTAATGAGGTGGGAGACAGGGCAAGCGGGGGGAGCGCCGACTAAAAAATTCACACGGTGCAAAGCCAACGTGAAAGAGACACACACCGCGATGACCAGGAAGGTCGGCGCGGTAATAAGACAGGGGCTAAAGCACAGTGTATGGGGTCCTTTAAAAGAGGGGGGGAGGGGGGGGAGGGGGGAAAGAGGGGGTAGAAGGAGTGGAGACAACTTTTAAGAAGCCAGAGATACACGGCTGTGAAGCTCGGCGGACATTTAACATTACCGGTCGGTTATCCTTGATTCTGAAACTACTGTTTACCTTTTTTCCCCCAATGAGCCAATGCAATTCACCGGTCAGCACCGGCTACAACCGACGAGAACCTCTGAGAAACTTCGACCTCCTGGCAACCCATTAGGATCTCCTGGCGACCCACCTACAGCTCGAGAATTCTCGCTACTCTCCATGGCGGCTTCATTCTAGTCGCCGCTAATTTTTCAACATTTTGAAAAATTCACGGCGATCATAATGAGGCCGCGACTAGTTCCCAGAATGCAGGAACTCGTCACGACCATGAAGGCGACTCCCCGGCAACCACCCGCAAACATGTGGCAACCATGTGGCGACTGCATAGTCTCCTGCAGTGGACTAAAAAGTCGCCTAAGTGGGACAGGCCCATGAAGGTAGATAGGGTGGTGAAGAAGGCACAGGTATGCTGACACTCATAGGATAAGGCACAGAATATAAAAATTGGGACAATATGTCACAACTTTAAAAAACGGTGGTTAGGTCACACTTATTCAGTGCAGCTCCAGTCATCGCACTGTAGGAAGGATGCAGCGCTGGAGAGACTGAGGAGAAGATTCAACAGGATATTCCCTGGATTGGAGGCAGAGATCGAATAGACTGGGTTTGTTTTCCCTGGAGCGAAGGAGGCTGAGGGATGACCTGATCGACGTAAATAACATTATTAGAGGTTTGAATAAGGTAAATAGAATATTTTTCCCATGGTACGTGGTCGCATAAAAAAATACATTTGTGAAAGATAAAAGTTTTAGTGGGATACTTCTTTTTCCACACAGAGAGAAGATGAAAGTCAAACTCACTCCCAGAGGAGGCGGTGTAGTCGGATACAATAGCTTCGATTTAGAGACATTTAGATAGGCACTTAAATAAGCAATGCATAGAAGGACATGGACCTAGTGCGGGCAAATGGGATTGATGTAGGGGGCAAAACAATTAACATGTATTGAGTGAGTTGAAGGGTTTGTTTCTGCTGTAAGGCGCTCAACATGGCTCTATGACGCTAAACATCTAACGCTTAACAAGTGAGCAGGATGCTGCTAGGAGTTCAAATTCTGTTCCTATATGAAATTGCTTTCATTCCTGGCACATATTTCATATATGCAAAAAATTGCAATGGATTAAGAATTATGGAAGAAATGTAGTTTAATAACTCCCCTGAATGAATTTTTTATACTGTCGATAAAATAATGAATTATTTATATCCTTTAAGAAACAAAACTGCATTTATTCAGAAAGTTCTGCATTTTGCCTACATGAAAATTCTAAATAATTCAATTCCATTAATTACCCTTTAAGGTCAATTTTGTTGTTTAGACGAACAACGTATCCAATAATACAAAGCCAATCCACAACAGCAACTAAGTTGAACAAATAATTATTTATTTCTGTGTAAGTTGGTTCATGGGAACCGGAGAAGGCCATCCGGAACTCCTCACCAGCCACCCCTTTCAACCTCACATCCTAGCCTAACCCTATCATGCTAGTTATGCCACATGCCTGCAACCTAATCACATGTACCTGCCTGTACCCCTATATTGCTCCCTTTGGTAAACAAAATATATCAATCACACATTTAAAACTGCCAAGTAACTATGCTCTAAGTGCTATTTATGGGAGAGAATTCCAAACTTCACAATCTTTTGCCTACAATCTTACTACATCTATTCATGATTGGTGGAGGTCAACTAAATAGCTTAAGGGGAGAGAAGTCCTAAAGAATGTTTTCAATGATGTGGAGATCCATCATGTGAATACTGAAGACAAGGATGAAACACACCTAACTGAAAGAAATGCCAACTGGATGATTTATCCCGGCTTCCTTCCGAGCACCCCTCCGTCACAGTAATCAGTATTCATGGCATATCATAAAAATAAATAACTGAAAATGTTAATATTGGCTAAATTAAAGACACCATAAAATGGAGGATCCCTGCACTTGTCAAAATTACTTAACCCTTGTCAGCTGAACTGATTGGCGCCAGCCAGTCTAGGCTTAGACTGATATGCAGGATGGTAAGGGGTACAGGTGTTCTCCATGTTTCTCTTAAATTGGGAACATGTATAGTGGTTTTGCAAACTAACCTTAAATGCATCATTTCTATTGGGTTGCTGCAAAAGCATTGTAAATAGTATAAATAATGTTGCAAGATGGTCATCCTGTTCATTGATGATTGGTCAAACTGTTGAGCCTTGGAGAAATTGTTTGATTTCCAAGGCACATGTTTCAATGTTTGTTCTTGTTAGCTTCCTTCGAGAACTTTCTTTCTCATACAATGTATGAGCTGTTGTATTGTTGGGTTAGGGAAATGCCTGTTATGTATGGGGTTAATTGATATCTGTAATTGGGTTATTAAGAGACCACCCCAATGTGGTTCGGCCACTCGAGGTCCCGGGACATATAAAAGTCCGTGATCACGAGGCTCAGCGTGAATCTTCAGGAAGAGCGCTTGGGACTGCATGAACTTCTGGAGTGTCTCTGTCTGAACGAGGCCTAGAGGGCTTGAACAGGCGGACACGAGGATCGAACCCGGGGTAAGATAGGAACAGTAGTTGAGCTGTAACGCGTTTTTGGTAAAATAAAATTTAGTTGATTCGTGCTTGATTCAGTGTTTTTACTGAAACTAGACAGGGGGGAAGCTTAGAAACGAGCAATTGTCAAAAGCATGAGAAATACAAAGGTCATGAGAACAAAGTGCTTCTACGCAGCGGCTGTGGAAAGCATCTTGTCCGGAAATATTACCATCTGGTTTGGGAATTGCTCTGCCCAGGACAAGAAGGCTCTGCAGAGAGTAGTGCGTTCAGCCGTACGCACTATGGGAACTTCACTCGCCCCCCCCCCTGCAGGAACTATACATCAGGAGGTGCAACTCCAGAGCCAATAAAATCATGGGAGACCCCTTCCACCCATGCAACGGACTGTTCCAGCTGCTACGGTCAGGCAAACGCCTCCGTTGCCATGCTGTGAGAACGGAGAGGTTGAGAAGGAGTTTCTTCCCAGAGGCCATTCGGACTGTAAACTCCTATCTCACCAGGGACTAACTTTACTGAACGTTTTTCCTTCCAATATTTAATATGTAAAAGAATATGTGTGTTTATGATTGTGTTTCTAGTTTGTTTGTTTGTTTCTCTTTTTGCACAAAGTCCGCGAGCATTGCCACTTTCATTTCACTGCACATCTCGTATGTGTATGTGACGAATAAACTTGACTTGACTTGACTTGAAATAACATCCTGGATATGCTACAGGACTTGCAAATCAGAACTAACTGTAACTAAGCTGTTGCAGAAAACTTACAACACTATAATCTGACTCAATAAGGTTGAAAATTCCTCAGCTATGCTTATTCACAAAAAAGAAAAAATCCAACCTGTTCATTACCACCCAATCAATCGACACACAATAACCAGCTAACTTAATGAAGATGTTACCACTATCAGTGGATTTATTTGCCAATAACCGACTCATTGCCAGAAGGAATGGTATTGACCCTAAACATCCATTGTCCCTTTCCCTCCTTGGATGCTGCCTGGCCCACTGAGCTCTTCCAGCAGTTTGTTTATTGTTCACAGTTCCAGCATCTGCAGTCTTTTTCCCTACCTGCTCACTAATTCCCATTTTGTATAATCTCGGTAACACTTGGCTTCTTACCTGATCATTGCCTTGGTCCAAACTGTGTCCAAAGAGCTGATTTTCCAGAGGTGAGAATGAGTGTTTGTCCTTGATATCAAGGCAACATTTGATTAAGCATGTGATGAAGGAATTGCAGATGCCGGATTAGACTGAAGATAGGCACAAAATGCTGGAGTGACTCAGCAGGACAGGCAGCATATCTGGAGAGAAGGAATGGGTGACATTTCGGGTCGAGACCCTTCTTCAGCAGGCCAATCTAGTGCCCTGGTAAAAATGAAGTCAAAGGGCATCAAAGGGAAAACAATCTAATAGTTACAATCATAGCTTACATAAAAGAGATGTTCATGGAGGTCCATCATCCCACCCAGAGCATTAATGCAGCTGTTCTTCAGGAACAAAATATAATCATAGGGAAAAAATGTCAACAGATTGTATGAAAGGAATGTTAACAGCTGAAGTTAGATGGGCTCAATTGTCTTTAACTGTCAATTGTGTTTTAATTAGTGATCTCCCTTCATGCAATGAGCTCCAACAGATCTTTTGGAAGGATGATTTACAGCTGAAGTTAGTTGGGCAAAAAAGCCAATGACTGAATCCAAGAAAATAATTTGACAACGTATACTTCATATGCTATGGTATTAACATCAACGAATTAGGCATCATTATCCTGATGTGTAGGAAGAAACTGCAGATGCTAGTTGAAACCCAAGATCGACACAAAAATCTGGAGTAACTCATCAGGTCAGGCAGCCTCTGGAGAAAAGGAATGGGTAATGTTTGTGTCGAGATCCTTCTTCACACTGAGAGTCAGGGGAAAGAGAAACGATATATGGAAGGTACATAGAACAAATGAATGAAAGATATACAAAAAGCACAATGTTGGCTCCACATTTCCTTGATCATCGTTGCTTTTTGCATCTTTCATTCATTTGTTCTATGTACCCTCTACATCAATATCCTGATGATGGAATGTTCAATAGCGACGAGCGCACATAAGAGAATGATTACTTTGAGGCAAATGATTCACCTCCTGACACTCCAAAACCCTTCCACAATCTACAAATGGACCTGGCAAAGCTAAACTGAACATCAGTCGACAGGTAATTGGTTAGTAAGTGCTTCCTAACGGTAATGTCACTGAGACCTCCCATCATTCTGCTGATGATTCAAAATACACTAATGAGTTGCATTCATCTAAAACTAAGTAAATATATCCTGTGCAAATACAATTTCTATGTCAGTATCATTTTGCTGAAGTTTATCTTGAAAACTAATGGGATTCTTGATCAATATACCCAATATATTTAAGTTAAGGTTTGATCAGCTTGCAGTAGGACAAGAACTAATATCTCTCTCCAGGCTCCAATTAGTTCACCTGATCATGGGAAAAGCTATAACAGTTGCAATGGGTGATTTTTCAAAGAACAGTAAACAATTTATGGTAAAACCTTTTAAATTTGCCACTAACCAAAGAGGCATCTGTGTAATTTGCATATAATGAGACTCCTCTTCCTATAAGGAACAGAGATTAGAAGTAATTTTACATTGAAGAAAGTTATTTTATAATGCAATACAAAATGTACTTTGATCCAGGATTAGTATTTAGGATGAAATTGTTGAATTTCGCATAACTATTGCTCGTGTATTATTTTTAGTCTTCTGAGTAAATTATGTAATTCCAAGCTGAAGAATGTCAAATGATTGCTCTATTGTCCAAGCTGAAGAATGACAGAGCAATCATTTGACATTCTTCAGCTTGCAATTGCATAATTTACTCAGAAGACTAAAAATAATACACGGCAATGGTTAATGCGAAATTCAACAATTTCATCCTAAATACTAATCCTGTAGCAAAGTACATTTTGTATCTGCAATGCTTTATAAAAGCTCATTAAATATTTCAAACAACACAAATAAACATTCATCTACCACCAAATTATCGTTTCAGCAAGTTGCTGTTGTTCTTCATAGAAGTATAAATCTTTAGTTTGCTATGAAACTAACTTATATTGCACAAATTACTAATTATGGTTGTAGTTCAAACCATCAAGAAATTGGCAAAATGTTCATCTCTCATCTGAATTTTCAATCATTACACTACCAGTTCAAATATGTTTCAAAATGGACATAAAAAAGAAAGATATTATTGATTTGAAACATACTGGTCCCAAGAATTATACAAAGGAAACCTATAATTCAGAAAACAAGATTACATAGGAGTGCCACATTATTAGTTAATACATATTTTTTTAATTGATTGACACCAATAGTCCAACTTTTAAATGAATACATTCAATGGTGATTGCTGTGGGACCTTTATTTTATTGTTATTTTGGTATCCAAAAGCGAGAAGCAAGAGTATTCAGGTACAACATCATTTTAGATTTCATAGGAACATGTAAAAATTTCAATGAGTTTAATTGCACTTTAAGTAATCCAAGCTTGGTTGTGTTTTATAGCCCAAACCTAAATGTTTCAAAGTAAATTTAAATCTAGTGGTGGTAGAACCATTTGGCACATGCATTTAAATTTGAGTTAATACACTGCAAGACTAATTGAAAAAACTCATCACTTATTCTGGCTGAAATGTCCAAGAATGTTTAAAAAATATGCCAAAGATTTTTGGATAAATCTGATTAAAGAATTTGTATCTGATTAAAGAAATGACATATTACGTCTTATCAACGTCTTATAATTTCTGATTAGAATAATAAAAATCATAGAAACATGGAGTATTATATGGAGTACTATAGGCAATAGGTGCAGAAGTAGGCCATTTGGCCCTTCGAGCCAGCACTGCCATTCAATGTGATCATGGCTGATCATTCACAATCAGTACCCCGTTCTTACCTTCTCCCCATATCCCCATATCCCTTGACTCTGCTATCTTTAAGAGCTCTATCTAACTCTCTCTTGAAAGCATCCAGAGAACCGGCCTCCACCTTTGAGGCAGAGAATTCCACAGACTCACAACTATCTGTGTGAAAAAAGTATTTCCTCATCTCCATTCTAAATGGCTTTCCCTTATTCTTAAACTGTGGCCCCTGGTTCTGGACTCCCCCAACATCGGGAACATGTTTCCTGCTTCTAGCGTATCCAAACCCTTAATGATCTAATATGTTTCAATAAGATACCCTCTCATCCTTCTAAATTCCAGAGTATACAAGCCCAGCTGCTCCGTTCTATCAACATATGACAGTCCCGCCATCCCGGGAATTAACCTTGTGAACCTACACTGCACTCCCTCAATAGCAAGAATGTCCTTCCTCAAATTTGGAGACCAAAATTGCACACAATACTCCTGGTGTGGTCTCATTAGGGCCCTGCACAACTGCAGAAGGACCTCTTTGCTCTTGTCTTGAAGGCCAACATGCCATTCGCTTTCTTCACTGCCTGCTGGACCTGCATGCTTACTTTCAGTGACTGATGTACAAAGACACCCAGGTCTCGTTGCACCTCCCCTTTTCTTCTTCATCCTGTTTGATGGTGAGCTTTACTTGTTATCATAGAATCACATATTGCTTACAAATGAGGTTTTACCACCATGATGACATTTCCAATAATGAATTTCTCATGTTGGGACTCTATGCGGTCCAGAAATTGTCTTTAGTGCATCCTCAACTACTTATGCCTGATATAGCCACAAGCTGATGTTCCAATTTCTGTAGCTCTATTCATAAAGCAGATAGAATGAATGCGTGGAATGTTAAAGAGTGGCAAGAAAATAAGGACATTATGGAAGGAAGAGGAGAACGAGAATTGAACGGAAAATAAAATAATGGTTGGAAGGAGACAATGAGCATTCGCTGCAACAGAATACTTCTAAACACAATGACAAATTTATGCAATTGAGGGTAACCATTCATCAAAGCCATTGATCTGAACTTTTAGAAATTTTGAACAGTTCACTTGACAAAAATACAAACAGGTTCTGAAATTTGAGTATTGCAGATAAAAATGTTCAATCTACAATGCTCTTGATCTGAAAATCAAAAGAAATTACTGATGCTGAAGAACTGAAATAAAAACAGTAAATACTGTAAACACTCAGTATGTTAGGTAATATCTGTGAAAAGATAAAATTTCAGGTCTGTGACCCACTTTCACAACTGGGAGAGACAAACAAGTTAGCTTTTCAATGGCATAGAAGGTGTGGGAGGGAGGGATAGAACAAAGGATACATCTCGGTCAAGGTGGGATAAAATGGAATAAAGAATTATTGCAAACTCTCCTTCGAAATATTTTAGGGGCAAATAAAGGAAGAGGGATAAACTAAGTAATTACAGGCAAATTAGTTTAATTGTGGTGGTAGATAAATTATTGAACATAATTCTAAGGGACATCAGAAAGTCAGATATTAATCGCTAATTTAACATGGATATGTTGGGAGAAGTTTGTGTCCAACAACTTGATTGAACCTCTTTCTGGTGGTAATGAAGATGGTCAATGAAAGTAGTGTATTTTGTAGTATATCAAGTTGTGTAACTCTTTGTGCTAGTTCATCTTGTGTTGCCGCAATACTGGCCTACCAGCAGTTTACCCACAAGGAGAGACAGGAGAACAATAAAGATAATTTGCATGCAGATAATTTGCACATGAAAGGTAAGATTAGGATAGGTTACTTGTTTACCCGACTAGGGGAATCATCTATCTATCTCTCTATCTTTCATCAATCTATCTGTCTACTATTTATCTATCTATCTTTCATCTATCTATCTTTCATCTATCTATCTTTCATCTATCTATCTTTCATCTATCTATCATCTATCTATCTATCTATCTATCTATCTATCTATCTATCTATCTATCTATCTATCTATCTATCTATCTATCTATCTATCTATCTATCTATCTATCTATCTATCTATCTATCTATCTATCTATCTATCTATCTATCTATCTATCTATCTATCTATCTATCTATCTATCTATCTATCTATCTCTAAAACTCTGATCTTGTGCTCTTCCGGATTGCACGGTTTTTCTATTTGAGCAAAAACGTTATGCGATAGCGCTACGATTTTTCGCCAGGTTACTCACCGTTATCCTGTGCTGCGAGTGCAATAAGTTTCATTCCGATCGGTGGCATATTGAAAAAATCTTAAAAATCGTGCATGCGCAGATTCCTTCAGTCAGCGCCACGCAGATTGGTCTTTTCGCCTGTCAGTCAATGCCACAGCCGGGATGGTGACACCCCTTCCTGCCCCACCGGCGGCAGCCTGTCCCGCCTCACTCACAAACTCATCTCTCTCCTCCTCACAGTAACTTGTCTATCGTCTCCCCCGCCACTGGCCGCGGGGGGGGGGGGGGGTGGGGGTTCAGTAGAGGCCCAGTGGAGGCCCTAGTCCCGTCTCTCTCTCCCTCATCACTCACCCCTCTGCCCCGCCCACCCTCTGCAGCAATGGCGGTCCCATCTACCCGTTCCCTCAGGTCCGTCTCCTCCACCGCCGCCGTTGCGGTAACTCACCCTCACGGCCTTCTTGGAGATCTTCTCCACCAGCTCATCGAAACTCGTGGCGCCCAGCGTGGCGAACATCGACTCCATCTCCCCCCCCACCGTAGCCCGGCGGCAGCAGCAAGCAGGCAGGGCGGGGACGGGCCGAGCGGCAGCAGCAGGCGGGCAGGGCTGTGATGGGCCGAGCGGTATCAGCAGGCGGTCGGACAGGACGGGGACAGGCCGAGCGGAGGGAGGGAGAGTCGGTTGGAGGGTCGCCGAGCAGTTTGCGCAGAGTTTGAGTAACTCACACACACACACACACACACACACAATGCAAACTGGTCCAATCATCAAGTCAACGGGATCTAAACCACAGCTAACAATGAATGACTTGTGGAGGAGGGAACTGCAGATGCTGCTTTTTATGGATGGAGGGAGGATCGGGGAAAGGAGAGGGAGGGAGAGATGAGGGAGGGATTGGGGGGGGGGGGGAGGAGGAGAGGGGAAAGATCCTGGGGAGGTGAGGAGGGAGAGTGGGGGGATTGAGGGAGAGGAAGGGGTAGGGAGGGAGAGGCAGAGGTGAGGAGAGTGGGGGAGGTGAGGAGAGTGGGGGAGAAGGGGGAATAGACGGAGGAGGGGGAATAGAGGGAGCAGAGGGTGCAGTGGGGGAGGTAGGGAGTTGGGAATAGAGGGAGAGGAGGGCAGTGAGGGAGGTCAGGAGGGATAGTTGGGGGGATAGGGGAGGTGTGGAGTGGGGGATAGAGGGATAGGAGGGGGGTAGGGAGGGGAGAGGAGTTATGGTAGGGAGGGAGTGACTGACGGTAGGGGAAAGGAGAGGGAGGGAGAGGTGAGGGAGGGATTGGGGAGGGGAGGAGGAGAGGGTAAAGAAGAGGGAGGGTGAAGAGGAGGGGGAGGGAGTGCTGGAGGATGAGGGGGAAATGAGTCGCGCCTGCGCAGTTGGGGCTATGCGTGAGTGGTGCAATATTGCATTGGGGGAACGGGTGAGTGATGGAATATTGCATTGGGGAAAGGTTGCATTATCCCGTGTGATAGGGACCCAACGGGTCCCACTTAGTCTAGTAATAGGCTAAATGGCCTCCTTTTGTGTCACAGATTTTCTATGATTCTGGGTGATAAAACTGTGTATGGTTTTATTCTGGCAGCACTTGGTCGAAGATAAAGTTGTGACTGTTGTGTAGGAGAAGACAGCCAGAAGTTGATGATGAAGTAGAGAATGTCTGCATAGAAGCTGTTGTGCTGTAAAAGATATTGCCAGAAGCTGAAACTAGAAATTTTATAAATCTCTGAAGAACTGTTTCTATTTAAGTGGTTAAGAGAGAGGTTAAGAGGAAAGAATACAGCATCCAATTTTCAGAATGTACAGAGATCGATCAAATAATCGAAGCTCTAAATTGTTCAGGCAGCTCACTGACTACAGCGGGCTCAATAAGCGAATTCGGTATTCCGAACAACGCAAGGAATCATGGGATTTGTCAAAGGTCACTCAAACATTCCCGGCAGCTGTGCTACTGCATTGATACAGACCTGCGTTTCATCCGTAGTCAGGATCGAACCCGGGTCTCCGGCGCTGCAGGCACTGTTGAATTGCTACTGGACCGTCCCCGTCCCCTTTCGAGTGTCCCATCCATGTCCGGGGCGGCCGGAGATGTCCGGTATGACCTTGGACTGACGGGACACTGGCCCGGAGCAGTGGCGGCCCAGTCTCACAGCCAGCGCGTAGAAGAACTCCGGGCCAGTGTCCTGTCAGTCCAGGGCTGTCGTTTAACCCAGCGGGACAGGCAGAGTTGAGCTGGAGTTAGCGCTTCTTCTCCGTGCTGGCTGTAAGCCTGGGCCGCCACTGCCTCGGGGCTGGTGTCCGTCAGTCCAGGGTCGCCCAGGACATGTCCGGCCGCCCCCGGACAGGGATGGGACACTCGGGACGGTCCAGTAGCAATTCAACAGCGCTTGCAGCACCGGAGACCCGGGTTCGATCCTGACTACGGATGAAACCAGGTCTGTTTCCATGCAGCAGCACAGCTGCCGAGAATGTATATCGCAAGTGGCCTATGACCTGGGTATGCGCAATCGGAATACCGAACTTGCTTGTAGGAAGGACGTGCATGACCATGAGAACAATTAGAGTAGTTTGATGAAGATTACCTACTCAAAAATGTCAGCTATGCATGTTCTCCAGGGATACTTCCTGACTGCTGAGTTGCTCCAGCACATTGTGCCTTTTTTGTAAACCAGCTACTGCAGATCCTTCAGTCTCTACGACTATGATGAAAATGCCTGGCACTGCAAACTAAACTGTAGATTCTATGGCATACGATTTAACATAGAAAGGAGTATATTGCATTATTTTGACAATTTGTTGGAGAACAATTCGAGTGTTGACCAACCTCCAGTGATTAGCAGTGGGTGATGTTATTTTCCAAAATGAATCCAAATTGACAGGGTGGGAGTACAGCCAAACAGCGAGGACAGAAAATATAACTTCCACAGAGTAACAGAAAAAAACATTGTTAATAATGTCATTTATTTGTCGATGCAATCTATTGATTCACATTTAGACGCATTTTATACATTGTTTAGATTTAGTGGCACCACTATTAAAAGATGTTGTGCCCTCTGCTTGATCATTTCTCTTGCTAGTTACTTTTCCCCTGAATTCTCTTCTCATCCCTCATCTCATCTGCCTAAAACTGTAACCTCTTCCTCCCACCATTCACTGTATTTCACCCCAGATCTACAAACCTCTCTCTACCACATTCCTGTCTTCTCCCACCATTTTCTTTTCTATTTCCGAAGGCACAGAAGAAGACAATTCAGCTCATCAAATCCACGCCATGTCAGAGCAATCCATTACCCAACCAATATTTCTATGTAACCCGCCCAAAAACACCCACTTGATCTAATGACAATCCTCCAAAAACCATGGGCGATTTACAGTAGCCAATGAACCGAACAACCAGCACATCTTTGGGATGTGGGAGGAGTCTGGAGCCCCTGGGGGAAACTGGGGATAGCACAATAGTACTGAAGGTCAGAATCAAACCTAGGTCTCTGGAGCTGTGTAAAGCTGCGCTCCCTGCAGTGCCACTGTGACAGTCCAGAGAATCTCTCTCTTCTCTAATTTTCTGCACAGCTTTCTTATCAATCTGCTCAGCTATCAATTGTGTGTTTCATGAATTGGGGATCTTTTCTAGGACATTATTGCCCAAGAGACAGAGTAGCTCATTCTCCTGGTGTATATTGTTTATCTGCACTTTTCAATCAGTTGCAAGATTTATCTTTTCATAATAACTTGCACAAATTTACAGTGAATCTCACTTTAGAGCCTGACATGGAGCCAAATCACATTTCTCTTCTGCATCATATTCTTGTTTTTGCAAAATATTCAACTTTATCCCTGTTCATGAGGCATTTAAATTTAGACAAAGCATTACTGAAAAATCACAGGAAATCTGAGCAAACACCAGCTGAACAGGTGAGAGAGTATGGACGCATTTACTGGTCTAACTGCCTAGTTTGCCAGCCTTAGGGATTTTCAGATTCATTCCAGAATTAGAGCTTTATAATTAAAAATGATTCGTGGAAAATAAATCTTATTATTTCATGCTTTCTTTAATTTCTTTTTAGTTAGCAGTAATCTATTGCAGTTTTTTAACTTGCAAACCATCCCAAAATTATGCGCACCTTATTTCAAGCAAAGTCATGCAAGAATTCATAACTTGAGTTTATTGTCACGTGTCCTGAGGTTCAGTGAAATGCTTATGTTGTGTGTTAACCAGTCAGCGGAAAGACAATACATGATTACAATCGAGCCATTCACAGTGTACAGATACATGATAAAGGGAATAACGGAAATAACGTTTAGTGTAAAATAACGCTAGTAAAGTCCGATCAAAGATAATCTGAGGGTCTGCAATAAGGTAGATAGCAGTTCAGCACTGCTCTCTAGTTGTGGTAGGGTGGTTCAGTTGCCTGATAACAGCTGGGAAGAAACTGTCCCTGAATCTGGAGGTGAGCATTTACACACTTCTATACCTTTGACCCGATGGGAGAGATGAGAAGAGGGAGTCGCCAGGGTGCATCCTTGATTATGCTGATGGCCTTGCCGAGGCAGCGTGAGGTAAAGTGGAGTCAATGGAAGGGAGGTTAGTTTGTCAGATGATGTGGGCTGCGTCCACAATTCTCTGCAATTATTTTGCGGTCTTGATAAAATGCTTTCTATGGCGCATCTGTTGAAGTTGGTGAGAGTTGTTGGGGACATCCGAACTTCCTACGCCTTCTAAGGAAGTAGAGATTAGTTAGACTTGCAGGAAGTACAGGTTAGTTTGAAATGTAGCAAAATAAATGGTAAAACTCACAAGTAGGGGAAACTATATTAGGATAAATTTTAATCTGCATAATATATCTTTCTGCCTGATTCTAAAATTGGGGTAGATAAGCAAACTCAATAATAGTCCGTCCGTTCTTTCAAAGAGTGACATGAACACAAAAGGTTGAAAAGCCCCATTATGTCTTTGTCCCACTTAGGAAACCTGTACGGAAACCTCTGGAGACTTTGCGCCCCGCCCAAGGTTTCCGCGCGGTTCCCGGAGGTTGCAGGTGGTTGCCGGATGTTGCAGGTAGTGGAAGCAGGTAGGGAGACTGACAAAAACTTCCGGAAACCGCACGGAAACCTTGGGTGGGGCGCAAAGTCTCCAGAGGTTTCCATTCAGGTTTCCTAAGTGGGACAGGGGCATAACAGTGCTCGAAGATTCTATGATAAATAAAGAAACCTCAACAACAGTTATTAATCCAACAATAAAGCAGTAACGTAAAAAAATAGTGAAAATTCTTTAAATAGTCCACAAGAGGTTAAAGACTAAAACCTAGAAATTGGACCTATGTGCCATTTTTTATGATATAGAAAGCAAGAACAATGGGCAGTTAATTGGGTTTTAACACAGCTCCTTATTTCTAAAAGTACTGCCTGTCAGGAAAATGGATCAGGTGCAAATCAACCTGTTCAGCATGGTTCTTATTTTTCTAGTTAGATCCACAAACAAAATTAAGTCAACAATGTGCGTGAAAATCACCTCAAGCTTACTGACAGAAATTGTAATTTGAATGCACATCCTATAACTTGGTTTTCAACCTCTGGCAAAACAAAGAGCAACCGGAGCAAATCGGCATCGATAAGCAAGTCAAGGAGTCCAATGCCAAAACAGACTCCGCTACAATCATTTTTATGTGCTGCACTGTTATCCAGAGACGTCACTGACAAAGATTCAATATGTCTGTATATTGCAACTCTGTCCATTTTACAGCATCAGGAAGAGACAAATAGCCTGTTCTTTGGGCATTGAACCTTGCTCAGATTATTGGACAAGATCACTGCAACAGTCTTTAATTTTTTTTGTAGTCATTTTATTGCACACTAGCATCACATGTAATCAAAGTTAGGCACACCAAGGATGAATTCTAATTTCTATACAATAATGTTTAGGCACAATTAGGTATTTTTAACCAATCAAAATTAATGCATTTATTTGTTATAGAAATCAGCAGAAACAAAAATACACATTGAAACATGAGATGGGTTGATTTAAAGATTGTAAAAGCAAAGTATAATTTAAGAGTGCATCGAGCATTTGTCATAGTTTGAATAGGAACCTGTACATTTTCTAGTATTAATTTAGACATGGAAATATAACTTCTTATTTTATGTGAAAGATAGCCAGGCTGTAGAAAAATACATTTGGCTTTGATCCATTAGGTTGTATTTTTTTATTGTGAATTATCCTTCTTATATTTTCTGATAACCATTGCACTTCTGTGTTCTAAAAAATCCTAAATGTTTTCTCTCACTAAAATTTGAATTTGGATACTAAATATCTAAAGCTATTTTGAATGTGATCAGGTAAACATATTCCAGAAATTGTTAGTTGCATTTCAGCTACAAGTAGTTTTTATCTATCTATTTTTCCTTCTAAAAGTATAAACATTTCCTTTTCCAGTAAGATAACAATTTAGCTTCAAATATCTTAACTAAAATGTCATCAACCATGAAATCAGAAAGAACAAATTCTATTTTTCCTAAACAAACTGAGAATAGAAATTGCAGTTAGCACATTAACTAATGTATCTGATCATTATACATGTGCATGCATAATGTTATCAAGCATATGTTCAACGGAACAAACTCTTTTGTTTTCATTAATAAAAATGAAAAAAATGAGTTGATCAGCCAGCAAATGTGGAAAAAGATGCTTCTTTGACCTGAAATGTTAACTGTTTTTATTTCAGATTTCCAGTATCTACAATATTTTTATTTTCTTTTGGTTATATTACATTATTTGATTAATTTCACAAACATTTCAATGCAATCTGCACTATATCAGTGAAATTAGTTTAATGTGACACAATCAACTTAGAATTTAAATTTAGCCGCTGAAATTTTACTTTCCATAGTACGTGAAAAAAACATATAAATTGGAAAAAATTAAAAAAGAAAGAATTGAAGATACAAATGCTGGATATTTTACTATTTGGCCTTGTCATTCCCCATGTCTCTCCTGAACTGAGCATATTTGTTGGGCAAACACTGAAATAGATGAAGACAGAGGGAACTGCAGATGCTGGTTACAAAAAAAGACACAAACTGCTGGAGTAACTCAGCAGATCAGGTAACATCTCTGGAGAACATGAATAGGTGATATTTTAGGTTGGGACCTTGAAATAGATAACACTTAACAACCCGGTATCATGCAGAGTAAGAAAGAATGTAATAATTAGCACAATTCTGATTGTTTTAAAATTAATTCTGAAATTTGACCCTTCTTGGTCACAGTACTGTCATCAGAACAATTGCTGCCCTCACAGGGTTAAATCACAAGGGTATTTTGCAAAAACTTTACCTCCAATCTCCTGAGTTTAGAAAGTTAAGAGGTGATGAAATCAAGGTAAAAAATGTATGAAGTTTTTAAGAGTAGATATAAATGAACTATTTTCTCTAGTGGAGGAATTCACAATTTTAGAGAGAATTAGCCCACTTAAGTGACATCAATAAGCACATGTTCAGAAGCCGAATGAAAATCGACACCCTCTTTCCCTAAAAGTCTTTGGTTGGCAAATCGACTGAAGTTTCTCGATTGGAATCAGCAATACTTTTTAATTAACAGCATTGGAATATGGAGCAAAGACAGATGAACAGAATTCAGATACAGATCAGTCCCAATCAAACTAGACAATAGTTTAGGGGTAAAGGGCTGAATTGCTTATCACTGCTCTTATTGCACAGAAATCAAGTAATAAATTAAGAAGAATAAATAGACTCCAAAATAAATAAATGTCTTGGTGAGAAATCTAAAGGGATTGGGGGAATATGCGAAAATTGAGTTACGTCATAAATAAGGAAATAATCAATGTTGGAAAACAAGATTTAAGATATGATGGATAAAGTACACTGAAGCCCTCAAGTACACTGTCTTAAAAGTGTAGTGATTATAGCATTACTCAGTAATTTGCCATTTGATGAAAGCTCTAAAATCTTGAGGTAGAAAACACACCATTACTCTCTGCATTGCACATCATTTAACATACCAATTAGTGAGAAAAAGTATAAGTCCATTCAGGTCAATTGAAATGATAGAAACAGGCGCAGGCCAATTGGATGTTCATATCCATATTGTTGTATCTGGAGCTGACATCAGTTTCATTTTTAATATGAACATTAAATTATCACAGATGAAACAGAAAATATACCATGTTTGCAATTTATGTCATTCTTGGTGGAAACAATAATGCTACAAAATCCAAAGTAATAATTGTTATCATTGCTGAGGCAAAGTCTGTGAAATTCCAACTGTGATTTTCAGACTGTTACAATTGAAGCCCATCATTCTTACACCATTTTATAATTCAAAGTACTCTGTATTACCAAGATAGAATGGGAAATTCTACTCAACTATTTATTGTCTGCACCGTACGTTAAATGTGCACCTGCCGTGTCAGTATTTATTTGGCTTAGATATATTCTCAAAAAGGCAATTGACATTCCTGAGGAATGCCTAAAATACTGAACAGAAATAAAAAACTGGGGATGAAATGTAGCAAATATAGAATTTTCTGCTGCTGTTGATAATTGTTCATACAGCTTCTTAGCTTATCAATGTAAAACTAATTCCATTTCCATAATCTTTCTTGCAGTACATATTTTTTCTGGTTTAAATGATTATGCACAGTTCTCATAGAAGGAAAAAGAAACTTACATTTGATTGGCACTGCTCTGACAGGTTTGTTTACCCATTTTTCTTTATGTGATTGCCCAATTTGCACCTGTAGTGCAGAGAAAGCAGGGCCTCTGCAGAAGGACTTGGACAGGTTGGGAGAGTGGGCAGAGAAGTGGCAGATGGAATCATGCATTTTGGTAGTAGGAATAAAGGCACAGACTATATTTGAAATGGGGAGAGAATCCGGAATTAGGAGGTGCAAAAGGACTTGGTAGTGCTGGTGCAGGATTCCCAAAAAGTTAATTTGCAAGTCAAATCGGTAGTAAAGAAAGCAAATGTAATGCTTACATTTATTTAAAGAGGGCTTGTATACAAAAACAGGGATGTATAGATTCTCAGCATTACATCCCTGTTTTTGTATACAATTCAGGGCACCATAATGTTTGTGACACATGGCTTCACAGGTGTTTGTAATTGCTCAGGTGTGTTTAAATGCCTCCTTAATGCAGGTATAAGAGAACTCTCAGCACCTAGTCTTTCCTCCAGTCTTTCTATCACCTTTGGAAACTTTGAGTGATGTTTATCCACATGAGGACCAAAGTTGTGCCAATGAAAGTGAAAAGAACCATTATGAGAAACAAGAATAAAACTGTTAAAGACATCAGCCAAACCTTATGCTTACCAAAATTAACTGCTTGGAAAATTATTAAGAAGAAAGAGAGCATCGTTGAGCTTATTAATCACAAAGGGATTGGCAGGCCAAGGAAGACCTCCACAGCTGATGACAGATGAATTCTCTCTATAATAAAGCAAAATCCCCAAACACCTGCCGACAGATCAGAAACACTCTTCAGGAGTCAGGTGTGGATTTGTCAATGACCACTGTCCACAGAAGACTTCATGAACAGAAATACAGAGCCTACACTGCAAGATACAAACCACTGGTTAGCCGCAAAAATAGGATGGCCAGGTTATAGTTTGCCAAGAAGTACTTAAAAGAGCAACCACAGTTCTGGAAAAAGGTCTTGTTGGCAGATGAGACGAAGATTAACTTATATCAGAGTGATGGCAAGAGCAAAGTATGGAGGAGAGAAGGAACTGCCTAAGATCCAAAGCATACCACCTCATCTGTGAAACACAGTGGCGGGGTGTTATAGCCTGGGCATGTATGGCTGCTGAAGGTACTGGCTCACTTATCTTCATTGATGATACAACTGCTGATTGTAGTAGCATAATGAATTCTGAAGTGTATTGACAAAAACTGTCTGCTCAAGTTCAAACAAATGCCTCAAAACTCATTGGCCGGCGGTTCATTCTACAGCAAGACAATTATCCCAAACATACTGCTAAAGCAACAAAGGAGTTTTTCAAAGTTAAAAAATGGTCAATTCTGGAGTGTCCAAGTCAATCAGCCGATCTGAACCCAATTGAGCATGCCTTTTATATGCTGAAGGGAAATCTGAAGGGGACTAGCCCCTAAAACAAGCATAAGCTAAAGATGGCTGCAATACAGGCCTGGCAGAGCATCACCAGAGAAGTCACCCAGCAACTGGTGATGTCCATGAATCGCAGACTTCAAGCAGTCATTGAGCTTTAAGCGCCTTGAGTATTAGAAAGGCGCTATATAAATCCCATCCATCATCATGCAAAGGATATGCAACAAAATACTAAACATGACTACTTTCATTTACATGACATTGCTGTGCCCTAAAATGGGGGGGACTATGTATAAACACTGCTGTAATCTCTACATGCTGAAACCAAAATGTATAAAAATGGCTTTTATTAAAATCTGACAATGTGCACTTTAACCACATGTGATTTTTTCTATTACAAATCTCAAATTGTGGAGTACAGAGGCAAATAAATAAATGCTGGGTCTTAGAGGGCACTGTAGTTCTAATGCTCACTTAGGTTTTCTTTCTAAACATACACTCTGTTATCACAAACATCTGCTGGGCATTTCCAGCTCATCCTTTGGTTTTACATTTCAACAGCTTTAGTGAGTCACTTTGTTTCTTTTTTCTCTCTTCTACCTCTATTATTACTGTACTATCCAGTCGACTCTCTAAACAATTGAATCACCTGGGCAACCTTAGCCCCACTCTATCGGTATTCCTTATTTCCGATCCATATCTTTTTCCAAGCCATTCCATCCACATCACAATTTATAACTAGCTTGTTTTCTACTTTCCCATTCCTGATGAAGGGTCTCCAAACTGAAACATTAATTCTGTTTCTCTTTCCATAGATTCTGCCTGGCCTGTTGACTGTTTGAGCCTTTTCTGTTTTAATATCATTTTCAGATTGATGATCTATCTCCATACTTGGTATCTGCACATGCTTATTAAACTGTAAATCAAGTTACTGTATTTACTGTACTTTACTAGGTGAAATGTTAACTCTCACATGATCTTGGAAGGATGTAGAATAAATAATCTATCAAATCAATTTGACCAAAATGTACAGACTAAAGTTTATTAAAATTAACAGATGAGCAATACCAACAGGCAAAGCAGCATGTATTATGTCTTCACATATTAAATTGCATTCTCTCAAGCACAAAAATTGCAACAGACAAATAAGACTAATTCTATTAATAATACCAAATCTATACTGGAAATCATGGCCGTTTGCTTCAGGGTAAGGAACACTGTGGGGCGGCACAGTGGTGCAGCGGTAGAGTTGCTGCCTTATAGTGCCAGAGATCCAGGTTCAATCCTGAGTACAGGTGCTGTGTGTATGGAGTTTGTACGTTCTCCAAGTGACTATGTGGGTTTTCTCTGGATGCTCTGGTTTCTTCCCACACTCCAGAAACGCGCAGCTTTGTAGTTTAATTGGCTTCTGTAAATTGCCCCTAGTGTACAGGATGCGAGACTGGGATAACATAGAACTAGTGTACGGGTGAGCCAAGGTGCCTGTTTCCACGCTGTATCTCTAAACTAGACTAAACTCCTGGAGGACACTTCACAAGTGTGGCAAAGCAACAGTTTCGAAATGGGGACATGATTGGGAATGCTTTCACAAATCTCTTGAATACTACTCTGCAGTAGAATAGAAGGGGCATACTTTGGTGTCTTTACTGCAAAAAAAAAAAACACTTTTTGTGGTCAGCTGAACATATATTCCTCTCTATTGGAAGATACCTGCATAGTTTCCACATACAATTTATTTTAGTTGTTCAGATTTTGCAATCTGCTGACTTTGGCAGAAATTGTCCACAGAAATCTAACTATCTTGGTAGAATGGATAAGTTTCTAAAAACCTATTGCTGTCATGTTTCACCAAGGGAAAGCTTAGAGTTGGGCAACTGTCACAGAGGAGAATAGCACACTTAAATTCTTTCAGTCGAAAACTAGGAAGGGAAGAATAGTTCAGCTCATACTTTGAATATGTACGAGCTAAAATTTGGAACTTTTTTCAAAACGTTTGTCCAAAAAAAAATCAGATGTTTGAAATACGTATATGGAGGACTTACAAATTATATACTGTTTTTAGGGCTTGAGAGAAAAAATATATTAATCCTAAGCATTTATTATAGCTCAGTAATCTATTAAAAATAATATACAATCCATTCAACAAAGCACAACATTTTCACCATACTTGAAATGCCACTCGTATATAAGTACAAAATAAATTACCCCAAATTAACTGACCAGAACATTGCAATTTCAGCAGTTAATCACACATGTACTGAATTCCCAACATTGTTGTAGATTCATGTACTTCTGCAGACCACACTGATTGTCGACTTCTCCACCCAAATCAAGAGAAATCAGTGAACGGACAAAAATATATCCATTAACTGCTCAACAGTACTGCTGCGACAGCAGAAAGAGTTGATTACTTCATAATTTCAAGGTAATTATGAAAAACTTCAATATTTTTCAGAAGAAAGCTTTTGCTCATGCATTACAAGATGACAGACAATGACCTGAAATGTTAAATCTGTTTTCCTTCCACAGAGTCTGCTTGACCTGCTCAGAGTTTCCTGTATTTTCTGTTTTTCTAACATTTCCACTACCATTTTGTTCATTGACAAATTTAGCATAAAATCCTTGGATGGTTTCATATAATTAAATAGTGGTGGACACATCAATCAATTGTGATAACATTTGACAAAAAAAAGATCATAATCATAACAGACCTTTCATGTCTTATTCATTCAAGCATAGTTGACACATTTTGGTTTAAACCATTGGTTATTTATAAAAATGGATACAACATCGTTACAACGTGACAGTTTTGAAACCTATCATGTTTTTGGAATCCGTATTTAAAACACAGATTGCTGTTGACAATCTTTGCCATTATATAGCTTTAAAACGCTTTTTAACCATGTAAATAAATATTTATATATACATAAAGAAAACAAATAGCTTACCAAGTTTACATTCTAATTGACAGTTCGTAGATTCTATAGATATAGATTCAAAGGCACTTATATATAGGTACACCACCGATCTCCTGACAATTAATGGTCTGGCACTTCCCTTAATCCGATTGCATTGCATGTGATGCACGATCTTTTGGGATGTGTGCCTCCATCCTGAAAGAGTTAATTGTTTACTTCTTTGTTAATTGTTAATAGTTTATTTAAGTCTTTAGCAGTCCATGGTACTTTAGAGACACAGGAGGGCTAAAATTAGTGAGTCAGAGGTGCATTGTCGAATTATTATTACGTGATCTCTGTTGTCCGGCAACTTGGATAATCCGACAAGGCTCTGGAACCAAGGATGCCAGAACATCAATGGTGTATTGTATGATATGCAAGAGAATACAGTTTGCCAGAGCATTTGAAACCACTGTTGCCGATATCCTGAATGGCTTGTAAATCTGGCAATCCAATTTATTTGTGCTCCTCATCAAAATGCAGGAAATAGCTCACTGTCCAACTCCCAGGCAACACTCAATATTTGATGGGTACATAAATGGGCAGAACAAATATCTTTACAATAGTGAATTATAGCAGAAAAAAGGTGGTGAGGTTCAGAAAGGAAGCAAAACTTCAAAACCTCTGGTTTTACCAGCAAATAAAGGAAAATTAAATTCCGAGACGATCAGGCGTCTGATTTAGAAAAAAAAATACCATTGGATTGGAGAGCTGGATATTCCTGATTGAGAAAAGGAACAATGGACCACAAAGTGATTTGAAAATAGGGATGATTAAAGCCTAGGCATTAGTTAATCAGGAGCCAATTTACGTTAACAATCACAATGATGAGAGTAAACAGGGATAAATGCCAACAGAGGTCAGACAGCAAAGTTTGAACAACGTTACGGTGCCCTCCATAATGTTTGGGACAAAACCCCATCATTTATTTATTTGCCTCTGTACTCCACAATTTGAGATTTGTAACATAAAAAAATATTGTCATATTGTCAGATTTTAATAAAGACCATTTTTATACATTTTGGTTTGACCATGTAGAAATTACAGCTGTGTTTATACATAGTCCCCATGGCAATGAATAGAATAATACTCATCTCATATCATCCAGTTTCCCCAAAAAAATCCAATGAATAGAATAGTGCTCATCTCAGATCATCTGGTACCCCCAAACAATCCAATCTATTATTCTCCCCACAACATTTCATGACATATCTTCATTTTTATTTGGGTTATTTAGAAAATGAGAATTTTACCCATGGCAGAAACAAATATTCCACAAAACTTGTGGTACACATAATCAACATGGGAGTGAAAAGAAATAAGAAATAAATAAGTCGATTTTATATCACTGAACCAGATATGGAATAAAATGTTTCCTGCAATGTTTTCTATAAAATAAGTTCAAGTTCAAGTTACATTTATTGTCACATGCACCAATTGGTACAGTGAGATTTGAGTTACCATGCAGCAATACAAATAAAAAGAACACAATACACGATAGAGTTTAACATGAACATCCCCCACAGCGGAATCAATATTTCCCACTGTGAGGGAAGGCAATAAAGTTCAGTCATCTTCCTCATTGTCCACCCGTGGTCGGGGCCTTTGAATCCTCCGCAGTCGCCGCTACAGACGGCCCGATGTTCACGCCCTCTCGCCGGGATGATCGAAACTCTGATGTCGGAACGGATCGGAACACACTCAGCGGCTTGGAGTTTCCGAATCAGCCGCTTCCTACCGGAGACCGCAGCTTCCAAAGTCCACAGACCGAGCTGGACGGAGATCCAACACTGGCGACCGCTGGCAAGGGGTCCCAAACCTCACGATGTTAAAGTCAGCGCCGCCCGCACTAGAAGCTCCGCAGACCACAGCTCCACAGTGTTAATCAGCAGGCCCAACACTCCGGAGCTTCAACACAGGCGATCCCCGGAAAGGCATTGTCCCGCTCCGCGATGGAATTCAGTGCTGCGCCGCTGCTGAAGCTCTGGCCGGTCTCCGGCAGGAAAGGTCGTGCCAATTCAGTTGGTAGGTCGCGAGGGGGGACGAAGATGCGACTTGGAGAAAAGACTCATCTCCATTCAGGTAAGTGACTGGGAAACGAAGAGGAGATAACCTCTCCTCTTTGGAAGTCAAAGAGTTTTAGCAATTCCATGGGAACAATGCACCTTCATTTGTACAAGGACATGTTGTGTTACATAGATAAAAACCTGAATAGACATATCAATATACTATCAATAATATGCACCATCTGCTCAGTACAGGATTTTGCTCAGTGCAGGCTTTGAGGTAATGAGCCTTTTCCCAGGATAGAAGGCACCTAAAAGAATGTACAAATGAGATAGAATCTTTCTTGAAATAAAAGGTTCCTCAGGATATAAAAGTGGGCATAGCCTTGTTTCTCCGTTAATTAATCTCTATTGAGTGCAGGAGAAGGTAACAACTGTTGGGAGTGGGGACTATGCCCCACATTTGCATTACTTTGATGAAACTTGCTGAAATTCCCCAGCAGTTAAGCTTGGGGAACCTTGGCCACTGAAATCAATCATTTCAATTAGAGAATCTATCTGGAGAAGAGTAAGTTTATTCTTTTTCTTTTAATTGTTTTTCTCTAGCACTCTTAATTGTTTAAAAGCATTTTGTATTTTCTTTTAACTTTAAAAAATGTTTCAAATTCAATTTTCATCGACTTTCAATAATTCTTTGATGTTTCTGAACGGTCAAAGCAAGTCAACACCAGAGATTTTGGAAAAAGTATTTTATGTTATGTTTTCATAATAAACGTATTACAGGCAGACAGGCAGACCAGAAAGTTAATCCCTGCATAGAGCACTGCCCAATAGTTAAATGCAGAGGACAGTAGGGAAGGTTTCATACATCCTGCCTCTTTCCTGAACATTCGCCGCGCGCGCGCACGCATGCACGCACACTGTAACTGAAAAAATACATTGAAAGCTTGCAGACCCTCACACAGTTACCAAAGAGAGGATGATTAAAGAGAGCATATTTCTGATATTTTTACTGCATTGTCATACGTGGGCAGCTTCCATCTCAAACAAGTCAATGAAAGGTTAAAAGAAAAGCTGTTTAATCTTAGGCCACTTTATTTTTCCTATCTACAACTGAACCAAAGGAGATTGGATGTGCATCACCTTATCTGTGATTGGGGTATAAAGAGTGATATAACATTAATTACTTAAAAAACAAAATAGTGAGATTAGAGTAATGGAATGGTATGAAATTAAACCAGATGTTAGAATCAGGTATTTTAAGTATTTCTTCACATAACATATATATATTCATAAAAAATCACAGGAGACAACCGTAAGATATATAATTTAAATTAAAGACCTTTTTTAAATTTAATTTAGCAACAACAAACTTCACTGAAAATAAGCTGCACTTTTTCAACAGTGCTCTCCGACCATATACATTTGCACATCTGTTGTAAAAGAACTCAAATGTTCCTTTCTTATTTGAAATAAACACTTAAAATACACACAGCTTGGATTAAGATCGCCATGGTACGTTATTCAAGTTAGTTGTAATTTTTCATTATAAATTTACCAGGTATATTTGACCCTCTTAACTGAAGTCATCAAACCAACTTGTTCGGCTTTGTTCCCACAATAAACTATTAATGATCTGGATGAGGGAATTGAAGGCAATATCTCCAAGTTTGCGGATGACACTAAGCTGGGGGGCAGTGTTAGCTGTGAGGAGGATGCTAGGAGACTGCAAGGTGACTTGGATAGGCTGGGTGAGTGGGAAAATGTTTGGCAGATGCAGTATAATGTGGATAAATGTGAGGTTATCCATTTTGGTGGCAAAAACAGGAAAGCAGACTATTATCTAAATGGTGGCCGACTAGGAAAAGGGGAGATGCAGCGAGACCTGGGTGTCATGGTACACCAGTCATTGAAAGTGGGCATGCAGGTGCAGCAGGCAGTGAAGAAAGCGAATGGTATGTTAGCTTTCATAGCAAAAGGATTTGAGTATAGGAGCAGGGAGGTTCTACTGCAGTTGTACAGGGTCTTGGTGAGACCACACCTGGAGTATTGCGTACAGTTTTGGTCTCCAAATCTGAGGAAGGACATTATTGCCATAGAGGGAGTGCAGAGAAGGTTCACCAGACTAATTCCTGGGATGTCAGGACTGTCTTATGAAGAAAGACTGGATAGACTTGGTTTATACTCTCTAGAATTTAGGAGATTGAGAGGGGATCTTATAGAAACTTACAAAATTCTTAAGGGGTTGGACAGGCTAGATGCAGGAAGATTGCTCCCGATGTTGGGGAAGTCCAGGACAAGGGGTCACAGCTTAAGGATAAGGGGGAAATCCTTTAAAACCGAGATGAGAAGAACTTTTTTCACACAGAGAGTGGTGAATCTCTGGAACTCCCTGCCACAGAGGGTAGTCGAGGCCAGTTCATTGGCTATATTTAAGAGGGAGTTAGATGTGGCCCTTGTGGCTAAGGGGATCAGAGGGTATGGAGAGAAGGCAGGTACGGGATACTGAGTTGGATGATCAGCCATGATCATATTGAATGGCGGTGCAGGCTCGAAGGGCCGAATGGCCTACTCCTGCACCTAATTTCTATGTCTATGTTTCTATGTTTCTTTTCTCCTGCGTTACTTAACTACATCTGTTTCTTCTTTTGTATAATCAACGTTGATTAATGAAAGGAAAGGGCACTAAACCGCTTGCATGAAAACTGGATATAATAACCCACTATGATTTATATCCCTCAACTGCCATAAGACAATTGTTTTAATTTTTATCATTCTAGGTCTCACGTAAGGTATCAACACACAAAACTTGTTTTGCAAGATTCTACCATCAGTCTGAAGAAGGGTTTCGGCCCAAAACGTTGCCTATTTCCTTCGCTCCATAGATGCTGCTGCACCCGCTGAATTTCTACAGCACTTTTGTCTACCTTGCAAGATTCTACCAGTTTTAAATGGATGTTAGGGGGTGAGCTGCAAACATGTCAAAAGGCGGCTCATATTTCACCTTTGCCTCTAATTGTCCACAGAGATTTTGCTTTGTTTAGGATTTCTTCCACCTGCTACATATTGCTTCAGTCCAATGTCACAAAAAAATGAACTGAAGTTCTGCAACTGGATCTTCAAATTTCTGATGCATTGACCACAATTAGTGATGACAGGCAACAAAAAATACTCCATGTGTAGGAAGGAACTGCAAATGTTGGTTTAAACCAAAGATAGACACAAAAAGGTGGAGTATCTCAGCAGGACAGTTATCATCTCTGGAGAGAAGGAATGGTTAATGTTTCGGGTCAAGACCCTTCTTCAGACTCCATAAGTCCATGACTCCATGAATCCCAAATATTCCATGATGATTCTCAACACTGGAATCCTGCAAGGATGTGTTTTCAGCCCCTACTGTACTATCTATACACTCATGACTGCTTGGCCAAATTCTGCTCTACCTCCAGTTACAAGTTTGCAGATTACACTACTGTAGTGAGATGGATATCGAACAATGACGAGATGGAGAGCTTAGTAACATAGTGTGTGGATAACAACATCTCCCTCAATGTCAGCGAGACAAAGGAGCTAGTTACTGCCTTTGAGAGATGAGGTGATGTACAAGTCTCAGTCTGCATCAATGATGCCAGAGGTGAGATAACCGAGAGTTTCAGGTTTCTAGGCATGTATCACCAACAATTTGTCCTGGATCAAACACATTCAAGCTACAGCTACAAAAGCACATCTATGCCTCTACTTCCTCGGAAATCCAAGAAAGTTTGGCATGAATCCAATGACTTTTACCAACTTCTTCAGATGCGCCGTAAAAATCGTCTCATCAGGATGCATCACAGCTTGGTTTGGTAACAGCTCTGCCCAAGACAACAAGAAATTGCAGAGCGATGTGGATGTTACCCAGTGCATCATACAATCCAGCCTCCCCCTTCTACACTTCATGCTGCCTCTGGAAAGCAGCCAACATAATCAAGGCTCATTTACACCCCAGTCATTCCCTCTTCCCGTCTCCCGTAGGGCAGACGATGCAAAAGCTTAAAAGCACGCATCACCCGATTCAGTGTCTTCCCCGCAGTTATCAGAATAATGATTGGTCCTCTAAAAGCAAAGGGTGGTATCCTAAACAGCCAACCCACATCAATACAGCCCTTTCACTTTTTGTGTATCTGCACGTTCACTGTAGCTGTAATGCTATAGTACTATACAGTAAACCCTCGTTATAGTGAACCATTGGGGTGGGGAGGAATGCTGTTATTGTCGATTGTCCATTATAACCGAGTGATGTATTATCATTTTATGTACTTGAAACTAAGAAATGCAGATGGTGGTTAATACACAAAAGGACACAAAGTGCTGGAGTGAGTCAGCATCTCTGGAGAACATGGATAGGTGGTCAGGACCCTTCTTCAGACTGATTCAGTCTGCTGAGTTGCTCCAGTACTCGTCCGAGTGGACAGACCGACGGTAGGAGGAGGAGGCAGCAGCGGTGGAGGAGGGGAGAGGCAAAGTGGACAGAGTGATGATATGAAGAGGCGGCGACGGTCGAGAGGGGAGGGGAGGGGACGAAGCAACGGCTGACAAGAAGATGCAGCAGCTGGTGGGTAGGTAGGAGCCCCACGGTGACCAAGCGCGTTCTGTCGGTGGCGGCGGCCTAAGAAAGTACTGTCTGCAGGGGTTACAAAGTGAGCCACAACAATAGCTCCGTCAACCAGACTGTGGTGGGTGAAGAAGGGCTCGCTGGTACATCCTGCGGGTTGGGGGTTGCGTCAGAGGCCGGGGCTCCAAGTGACTGGGGAGATGGTGCAACCCAGGGGTGGCCTCGGCAGGACTGTCCTCAAAATCCGTTTTAAAGCGGTTCGTTAAAACTAGGGCATTTTCTTTCTGCACTACCTGTTGTACTTGTGCATGGCTTGACTGTACACATGTATAGTATCATTTGACTGGATAGCACCATATTATGGTACACGTGACAGTATTAAACCAATACCACTTGGATTCTTAATGTGAGGCTATTCGGAGAACCAATATATTTAGATTTAAATACCTATAATATTAATAAATTACTTCACTTATCTACCTGTATCTTTTACAATTTGGCTAGACAAGTTTTATTTTCATCCATTTGTTCTGCAGCTTGTGTATATGCTTAATGGTGCAGGTGGGATAAATTGCTAATACAAGACAAATTGGCAAAACATAATTCTCATCAGCTTATTTAACATTTAGGCAATAAACTTCAGACCATTCTTTGCCTTCAATTTAAAGTCTAGAATTGGCCATCTGGTAATAAATACACAAAGACATCATTTCCAACATCATTACAAACTCCAACTGAAGCAAATCTCCGCTCCTAACCCAAGTCCTTCTGTTCCATTTTTCCATATAATGTGTTTCTTTTTCTCAGAAACTGATGTGAATTGCCATGGGCACCAACCTCGTTGAATTGAGTGAAAATATACCAGTTCAATTTGAAAGTACTAAAATGAAAATGTTAAATTTGAATTATCACTCTGGGAGTGAAAATGTACGAACTGAGGAGAATATGAAAATAAAAGCCAAGAGGAGCAAACCACAGTATTAATGCCAAGGTGCCATGTTGTAAAACTAAATTGTTAATATTACATGCCATTCAATAATAATTTACCAGTGATAGAATAATCACAGAATTTGGGCTCGACATTTGGAAGAATGCTGAATATTTCTTGTATTTTCCACCCATATTTCAGGTTTACCATACAGTTTACCCTCATTATTACAGACCTCTTTATAATGGATTTTGGTTACATGGGACGGAACATCCCCACAGTACAAGTACCTCTTTAAGAACACAGGCTGTTAGTTACACTGCGGGCATCAAGAAATTGACAAGCGATTGCTTCGATCGACACTTGTGCAATGATACTCTATTTAACAACGTAACAAACAGCCTTTAGTATTTTTAGCTTGCAGTAACAAAAAAACATTTTTGGCTGTTAAACAGAACTATGTATTTGAAAACAACTCGTTGTCTCACAGAATGATGGTTGGGTCATTTGTGTGAATCCCTTACTTGGTTATAGCGGACAATCGTCAATGATGGTTACCATTTACCCCCCAACCCCCTGCCCCCCACCTCTGGTCTGTTATAACGAGGGTTATCTCTATTATCTCTATTTACAGTTTTCTTCTGTGGTTGTATTAATGTAATCACTACGCTGAGCCTCAAGACGTAATCAAAAGTTAATATTGCTTTCTTAGATTATAGGCACATTTTTTTTTGAGAAAGGTGCAAAGTTATAAACTAGTTATAAATCACCAAGAAAGGCAAAATCATGGGGATAACCACGCAAAATAAGAAATGACCACAAATACAACGACAATATCCAAAAATAAAATTGGACAGTCCAATAAAAAGGACAAATGATTAATCTAGATTACTCATGGAATTATGGAAGAAATTACTCTCCGACTAAACTGCTGAAATGACATTGCAATTTCTTGTCATGAGTTCTTTCAGCACACACCAAAAGCCAATAAACGTGATGCCAAAGATGTAATATAAAATATTCTTCAGCAGTTGGGCTACATAAAACACTGATCGTTTGAGGTTAATAGCTCAAATTATCAACCTGCTAGTTACCAACTTCAATTCAGCTGAACTGAAGAACATCCTGTAAAGATGTGTATAAACACACTGTGTCTTTACTACTATTTATTGGTAATACACAAACGTTGCTGCCCTAGCTGTACGTGGTCTGTCACGGGAACTAGAGAGAGAGAGATCATGGGTGGGGAGGTTGCAATTATACTTCTGATATGGGGAGTGGTTAGTAGTGGTGAGGTCACTATATTAAAGGTACATGCACATGTCATCTACACATCCCAACTGGCCTTCAAGCCTGTAATTGGCAGTAACATTTAACCCAACATCAGCCAGAGAGCAATGCTTCAAGAAGGGGTAAGGAAATAGGGCTTGCAAGATGATATATTTTAATTAATCAAGCATAAGCAAAGAAATGGGCACAGAAATGATGGGGTACATGATTATAATCCTGTGCTGTAAATACTTGGTTTTACAAATAAAATATCTTCTTTACATCAACACAATGTATCAACACATTTCCCTCCCTTTTAAAAACAATATTTTGTACATTGGAGCATTTGTACATGCAATATTTTAGAGTTGATATCTTATGAGAGTTTACATTATGGTTTTAAATCTCTGATAAAATAGCATGTTACACACAGAGAGGGGGGTGAGGGAGGGGGGGTAGAGACAACGAACAAACAAACTGCATTCATAGGAATGGATGTATGCCAGGTGTTGGACTTTAGAACTTAATATTATGGGAGCTCATTCGAATGCAAGGGTGTCCATAAGTCTGGTGTTTGTAACTCAGGAATGGTCTGTATAAGCAGACAGAAAATTGAGCAACAACTATTTTAATTTCATTATCATTTTAAATAACCTTAACCAATTTCTGCTGCGATAGGAATATAGCAGATATTTAAGTTGTTCTGATCAATGGAAGCACATTTCAAACAATCTTGTCATAGTGAAGTGAAACCAAATTATAATAACCTGTGGAATTAATGGATACTCCAAATCTGTAAATAAAATGTCACTTGTTATGTGGATTATATATTTGTGATGTTTAAAATATATCACACAGATATAAATCTATATTCCAGAAATATTGTAGAAACATTGTAGGAATATCCCAACAAATGGTCCATCATTGTCCACCAGTAGAAAAATATTTAAAAATAGAATATTGGCTATACATTTTACAGGTTATTGTTTAGATCTTGCCTGTACCAATACAGCCACCCCATAGGACAAAGAAACAAAAGAAAACTTATATTTTAAGCATATTTGAACATATATTCAAACACCTGCTTATAATTGCAATGTCATTGAAGGTTTATGTTTGTAGTTTCAGCTATTTTTTATGCATATCATTTCAAATGGTGCCTCTTAATTCAGTATATTCATCTTAAGTTTAATTTTCCAAATTATATTGCTAGTGCTTTCACAGCACAATATTATTTTCTGAACAGGGAACTAAAAATAAACAAATTATGTGTCAGTTATCTTTGTATGTTTGAAATGTTTTCAACAACATTTTAGGCATGAGACTTTGCAAGACAAAATTACCATGACTTCACAGTAGCTAAGTTTATAACAGTCTAGTATCAGGTATTAAACCACTATAAATACACTTTCATTCAGCTCTGGATTTATGCCATTCACAGATATTCTCGCCAACAATAAGCACAGTCATTCTTACTCATAGGTTTGGGCCGTGTATAGTTACTTTATCCTGGAGCGGCATGTGGCCATTTGATTTCACAACACTATTATGCTCTTTCATCTTTCAGTTTGATTTAAATATGGGTTTCAATATCAATTAAAAAATGTACAAAACAAATATAAAATCCATTTGAGGATCACAAACAATAAAGCTAATACAGCGCCACAAAAAAATCTTTAATCATTGAAAGAACCATAGTCACATCTTCGCATCTCCATCCCTTTCCGCAGAGATCGCTCCATCCGCAACTCCCTGGTTAACTCATCCCTTCCCACCAAAACCATCCCTTCCCCAAGTACCTTACCCTGCAACTGCAAGAGATGCAACATCTGTCTCCATACCTCCTCTCTAATCTCTGTCCAGATACCCCGACAAACCTTTCAGGTTAGGTAGAGGTTCACTTGCATCTCCTCCAATCTCTCTACTGTATCCGTTGTTCCAGGTGTGGACTCCTATATATTGGCGAGACCATGCACAGACTAGGAAATCATCACCTTTGCTCAGTCTGACTTGGTCAACGTGATCTCCTGGTTGTCAAACACTTTAACTCCTTCTATCATTCCCATATTGAGTTTCTGTCCCAGGTTTCCTTCATTGACAGAGTGAGGCCAAACTCAAATTGGAGGAACAGCACCTCATATTTTGCTTGGGAAGCTTACAACCCAGTGGTATGAATATTGATTTCTCTAACTTCAAGTAACCCTTGCATCCCCTCTCTCCATCCCTCACCCACCCTAGTCGTCATACTAGTTTCACTGTCGCCCTGTTGAATTTCACTGTCTGTATAACTCATTATCACCTAGCCCACAATCAACAATGAACCATCGTGGGCTAAATATTTCCTTGATTATCGCTACATTTTACATATCTTTCATTCGTTCTTTATCTCTCCATATCACCATCTATATCTCTCGTTTCCCTTTCCCCTGACTCAGTCTGAAGAAGGGTCCTGACCTGAAACTTCACCTATTTTTTTACTCCAGAGATGCTGCCTGACCTGCTGAGTTACTCCAGCATTTTGTGCCTAGCTTCGGTTTAACCAGAATCTCCAGTTCCTTCCTACACACTGTAGTAACAAGTTCTCATGCAAGAAGAGAGCTGAAATCTTACAACAAAGCTCATAAAACAAAAAAAAGCTCTATCCTGTGTTAGTTACTTTTCACCCAGACAAAGCACCATGCAACTTAAATAATTCACAGCCTCAGCAGCGAAGTCCCAGCAATCTATTCACTGAAAACTTTCACTAGAAACAATGGGCAAGTAATAGCCCTGTCCCACAATACGAGTTCATTCCAAGAGTTCTCCCGAGTTTGCCCTGAATCGAACTCGGAGATTTACGGTAATGACCACTCGTCGGTACTCGGGGCTCTCGTGGACATTTTTCATCATGTTGAAAAAACTTCACGAGTCTTCTCGTGCTTACCTGCTGTCAACGAGTCTTCCCGAGTACCTGCCGTTAGCGCTAAGAGACGTCCCCGAGCTCCGATGTACCCGCTACGTTCATTCTCCATGCTTACCATGAGTTTGATTTTTTTTAAACTCGGGAGAGCTCTTGGAATGAACTCGTACCGTGGGACAGGGCTATAAGGGCAGGTATGTATGGGAAGTCTCGTGAAGATTGTTCAACATGTTGAAAAATGTCCACGAGAGCCCCGAGTACCGACGAGTGGCCATTACCGTAAATCTCCAAGTTGGAATCAGGGCAAACTCGGCAGAGCTCTTGGAATGAACTCGTACCGTGAGACAGGGCTTAAAGTGCATATATTTCATGGAGTTGCCACCAGATCATTATCCCTACTTCTGAGATGTCGTGATTAACATTTTAATAGCATTTACCAGTGAACATTTGTGCTGTTACAGAAAACCATTTGCACAATCATCTCCTCTAACAGTATCCTTGTTTTGGAGGGGAATGGCCACAGGGGAATCCTGCATGTACAACTTTCTGCCTGTACCTTAGGTGTGACCACTTGAACATAACTATGACGCTCTCATTCTTTTAATGTGGTATAGATAGCCAGATAGTTTGGAAAATACACGGATCATTGAAAATTGCAACTGGAATCTAAGTAAGAAGAAGTAAAGCAAAGACGTTTTGGGAACAAAATGGTAAATCAATATATAAATCAATCTTAAACTGTTAAGTGCGCAGCTTAAGGAGCAGCGCGATAGATTTAAAAGCTGCTGTTAGCATCCAGGAGTGAGTGCTCCAAGTGGCGTTTAAAAGGAAGGCAGGTCCTGACGGAGCAGCCCATTTGGAGTGTCTATTTTGGGAGAGGCTGTATGTTCAGATGGAGTGCTGTGTTTGTGGGTAAGTGCAGAAGCTTTGACTTATGGGGCTTCAGCGAAGATGGCAAGATGAGCTACGCTCTGTTTTCTCTCATAACTTTTTATTGTCTTACTGTGGCAGAGATTAGAGTTAGGACATTGTATGATTCTGTGAGTCTGAAATGAAAAGTAGTGGCTAAAAAATCATTTTATGATTATTTAAATAATCTAATTTTCATATTAAACTAAGAATAATAAAATTGGCAGATGAAGTTTAATTTTAATATAGAATAATTAATGATAAAATGATCTTGCCTTGTTCAGTTTTTTTTGGTGCTGTTACATTTGTAACAAAATAAAAACATATATTTTCAGGGCTCGAAATTAGCGGTTGCCCGGGTGCCAATGACCACCCAAACTGCCGTCGGACAACCTAAATGCTGAGTCATTTTGCCCGGCTTAGCACTGCAGATACTGGTTTATACCGAAGATAGACACAAAAAAGTGGAGTAACTCAGTGGGTCAGGCAGCATCGCTGGAGAAAAGGAACGTGACGTTTCATGTCGGCAGTGACGGCTTTAGTGCGGAGCAAAGATACGGGATTTGCATTCAAATACTTCCCCTGAAGAGAATATCAAGAGTAATCATGAAATGTTATCTCCCCCCCCCCCCCCCCCCCCCCCCCCATCTATTCATCCTGCACTGATCTCCCTATCCACCTCACATTGATTCTCCTGCCACCCCCCCCCCCCCCATTCATCCTACACTGGTCCTCCAATTCATCCTGTTCTCACGCCCTTTCCCATCCATCCTGCACTGCCTCCGCCCATTCATCCTATATTGATCCTCCTGATCCATCCTGTACTGATCCTCCCGATCCATCCTGTACTGATTCCCTCATTCATCTTTTACTGATCCCCTCATTCATCCTGTACTGACCCCCCCTCCCCCCATCCATCCTGTACTGAGCATCCCATTCATCTTTCACTGATCGCCCCATTCATCCTGTAGCGATCCCACCATTCATCCTGCAGACCCTCCGATCCACACTGCACTGACCCCCCCATTCATCCAGTAGTGATCCCCCATCCATCCTGTAGTGATCCGCCCATTCATCCTGCACAGACCCTCTGATCCGCACTATACTGACCACCTGGGACCCCTGGGTCCCAGGGGTACTATCCGCCCATTCATCCTGTACTGATCACCCATTCATCCTGTAGTGATCCCCCCATTCATCCTGTACTGATCCCACCCCCCCCATTCATCCTGTACTGATCCCCCCCATTCATCCTGTACTGATCCCTCCATTCATCCTGTAATGATCTCCCCATCCATCCTGTACTGAACCCCTCATTCATCCTGCACTGATCCCCCCCCCCCCCATGGATCCTGTACTGATCCCCCTATCCATCCTGTACTGATCCCCCCCATCCATCCTGTACTGATTCCCCCATTCATCCTGCACTGATTCCCTCCCCCCCATCCATCCTGATCCCCCCATTAACGAAGAATGGGGGAGAATCACTGAAGAAGGGTTGACCCGAAACGTTGCCTATTTCCTTTGCTCCATAGATGCTGCCTCACCCGCTGAGTTTCTCCAGCATTTGTCTACGGCCATTCATCCTGTACTGATCCCCCCCCATTCATCCTCAACTGATGACCCCCGCCAATCCCGTACTGATCCACCTCATTCAACTCCACTGACATCCCCCGCCCTCTCCCCTCACAATTTTACCTATTCCAACCAACATGCACTAATTCCCCTGCCTCAATCCATCCATCCTGCACCTTGCCTTCTCACCTCCGCCCCGCCATCCATCCCTCCCGCACTGATTCAGTCTTTATTTGAAGCAGAAATAATATGTGAATTCTTCATTGAGCATAATTCCGACTGGTAACTACGCACTTTGTTTGAGCACATTATCGCACACGTCATGCAAGCCGTCTTAAATTGACCACCTAAACTGTCATTTGGCAACCTAAAAAGCTGCCTAAGTTGCCCGGCTGGCAACAGTGAAAAACAGTTAAGTGAGAGCCCTGACTTTGCGCATAAATTGTATTTCCTTGCAGACTGGGAGGACAGATATAATCCCAGGTTTCCATCAATACTAACATTGAAATTATGAGTATTCCTTTAAGTATTCAGTCCTCCATGCTGGCATCGAGCTTCCTAAATTTACAAAGCTTATATTCAATAAAAACATTACCGTATGGGAAAATTACAGGTAGAACCAGATCCTGTCAATCAACAGCTCGGTACTCCAATGAATCAAACTGCACAATGTGGTTTTACTGGGCTAAGCACAGTCAATAAAAATTTCATGATTACTCTTGATATTCTCTTCAGGGGAAGTATTTGAATGCAAAAACTAGTACCTTTCATTAGTTTTAATCTAGATGCTTCTCCAGATTTCAAAGGTTTCTCAATTAAGAACAAACACAATCAACTTCCATCAACACAGTATTTTCTTTCAATTATATTTATAAAATCTATTTCTAGTGCAAGTCAGGCATCGTCATAATATAGATTGAAAAGGCATTTCAACTGTTTTTTTTTATAGATTCAGAATTCCTGAGAAATGCAACATTAAATTGTATCATAAATAAATTACATTCACGCTTTCTTTGACACAAATACAATGAAAGAAAATACATATGAACGAAAAATATCGCTGTTGAGGGCTTTTACATTCTGGACATCAAGACATTTGCAAAAGACATTTACTAGGTTACCTGGGTTCATTAATACACATAGGAATTAAGGACATCATATCATAGATTATGTTAATGTACAGCTGCAAATAAAAGGCCCCATGCCAATTGCCAGATGCTATCGGTTTTATTATTTTAATAAAATTCACCTCTACTTTGAAAAAATACTTCTCACAATGTTATTGCATGGCTACACAACAATAAAATATATGTATTACAAGTTATCCTAAAAAGGATGTTGCATCCATGGTTGAAATTACAATTACAAGCTCCCATTTTCTGCTTGAAGATTTGCAGTCAAAGAACTGGAGGAATGATAATTGTACCAACAGTGGTACTATTAAGTTTGTGTTAAACACAGCTTCACATTGGACTTCAGTTATGCTGCATCCAATCAATGTCAAATCTCCAAGTTATTTTCAGCACTGAATGGAATACAGAACAAGAAAACACAGAATTTACCATTTCTTCATCCCCTTTGATGTCACGTTTTTGCACCTTGCACTTCCTTATCTCTGTATCACCCTCTCCCCTGACTTGCAGTCTGAAGAATGGTCTCAACCTGAAATTTCACCCATTCCTTCTATCCAGAAATGGTGCCGGTCCCGCTGAGTTATTCCAGCATTTTGTGTCTATCTTGTGTCCATCTAAAGCATCCAAGCAATTTGCCTTTCTAACTTTCAACCAGGTTTTATATTGAACTGGACTATGTGCAGACCCGTTGGGTCTGCTACCCCAACGCAATATTCCAGCACTCACCCATTCCCCAATGCAACGTGGAGGGATGTGGGGGGCAGGGGTGTGTGTGGGGGAGGGGGGGGGTTTGGGGTGTGCATTGATGTCTCTATGGTTTCTGAGCTGTTGTCAGGAATGTGAAGTTAGAGAATGACCTTGAATAACTTTATCAGCAGCTGGTGTGTAAGTGGGATTGAATTCCTTTACCACAATGTTGAGAGTTGCCCGTATTACTTTCAAAGCATATTTGGTCCACGATGGGAATTGTGTGGGAGGGAGGGAGGGGCGGTGAGGGAGCACCGCCCTGTGGGAAGGAGGGGGGGGGGGGGGGGGGGTGAGGAGGGAGCGCCATGCTGTGGGAGGGAGGGAGGCAGAGGCTGCGGGCACCGACTCGAGCAATGGGCGGGCGTGGACCCGAGCAAGGCCGCGGGCGGGCGTGGACCAAAGCGAGGCCGCGGGCTGGCGACGACCCGAACAAGGCTGCGGGCTGACCGCGTGAGGCCGCATCTTCAGTGCGACTGGGCGAGGCGGGCCAGGCAAAGGGGGAGGAGGGATTTCCAGAACATTCCAGCAAGGCGCGCCCCACCCCCGGCGAAGAATCAGTGGTTTATGAAGTTAAAACTGTTGGAGAGGTGGAGAGAGCGGCGACCCCCCTCCCCTTGTGGGGGCATTGTGACGTCATTCGAAGCTGCTTGAAGAATCTGTGGCCGTTTTGGCTTTAAAAAAAAACTTTAATGATGAATACCATTTGAAATATAGCATGAAATGTGAATGTTTATTGCGTCGACCGGTTTAACGGGAGTAATAATCTGTAAAAATTTCAACTCTAACGCGTAGCGTTCTGATGAAGCTAGAATAACACATAGACACACACACACACGTATACATACATACATACATACATACATACAAGATGAGACTTTTATAGATACAATCTAAAATAAGAATTTTAATATTATTGATTTAATATAATAAATAGAAGCCACAGTAAATGTTGTTTTACCCTATACCTTAGGGCAGATGGATACACAAACTGAATAAAATTGACACAAATAATTACTAAAATGCAAGACAGTGGCATAACAGTTAGTGCAACAGTCACACATTTCCAGGAACTCAGGATCCACGGGATGCGTGGGGGCAGAGAGGCAGCAGGAGGGGGTCAGAGAGGCAGCAGGAGGGGGTCAGAGAGGGAGCGGGGGGGGGGGGGAACAGAGAGGGAGTGGGGCAGAGTTTGAGGTGTGGGTGCTTCGTCACAGGGAAGGGCTGGTTCCCGAACACAATACTCCCTCGCTCCCGGCTGGTGGCTTCCGGCTGTGGGCTCCAGGCTGCAGGCTCCAGGCAGCGCCCCGAGTACGGGGGGGGGGGGGGGTGGGAGGGAGTGGTCGGGGGGTTGGGGTGTTGTCACTCGCAAGGCGAGCAAGAAAACTGCGTGGTTTTTTAAAACGTTTTTTCAGATTTTTGAACATTTTCATTAATAACTCGTGAAATAATGCATTCATTTTTCAGATAGGGCGATTTTGGACTCCCGAAAAAATCTCTGCCGGAATATGTAAAAATTCTACCGTTAATGTGTCGTTTTTTCGAGAAGATGTGATTATACACAAATAAATAACACACACATCTAAGATCAGACTTTTAATAGGTATATGATAGATACTGAATCAAAAGTAAGAATGTTATTATTATTGATTTCATATAATAAATAGAAACCATATTAAATTGCGCAGATGGATACGCAAACAGAACAAAATTGGCACAACAGTTAGTGCAACAGTCACACAGTTCCAGGAACTCAGGATCGATCCTGATTTTGGATGTTGTCTTGGAGGAGTTTACTCTTTCTTCAGGTCCCACATCTAATTGACAAATAGGTGGAGATATAGCTACAAGCCAGTAAGATATAATTATCTGCACCCATTTTCCAATCAACCCTTCTCACTCATATCCACCTAGTTTTTGCACCCCCCCCCCCCCCCCCCACCCCACTGCTCTACTCCAACAGTCTGAAGAAGGGTCCCAAACCGAAATGTCGCAGGTGCTGCATGACCCCCTGAGTTCCTCCAGCAGTTTGTTCGGAGACACTAAAGGATGGATTGAGGTTCTGAGGAAGGGTTTTTAACCCAAAACGTTAAGTGTTTCTCCTTCCTCAGATGCTGCCAAACCTGTTGAGTTTTCTAGCATTTCCTAATTTTATTTGAAACCATAGATTTGGTTTGTATTTACTTCCTGGAACTCAAACCACAAAATTGACCAAATAGAACCATTCTCAGCAAACACCATAATGTGAAACAAAGTGCCATTGTCTCAATTCTTTTCTTAATCTTTCTTAATGCAATGTGACATCTCACTCCCAACAAAGCTGCTGTGGGAGCAGAGCTGTCATCAGGATTAATGAGTAGCTTTTTAACCTACTGCGATTTTACCTAGGAAGCAGGGTACGCAAACCTCAGCAGTTAAGCCGTAGTGTGCATACGATGCTTGGGTTTGTGCATGGACAGAGTCCAAGCTCGAATTTTGTACTGAAGCACATGAGAGAACAGGGCTTTCACTCAATATCGACACATGAAAAATATATTTTACCAATCAGCCTTTTTTGTATCATCCAGTCTTCCAATGATAAGTCCTCTTCGCAAGATCCTGGAAAATGGAGAACACTACCCTTACGTTGTATGCCATCTCTCAGCAAAGGCAAATATTGATGATTAATTTTACCAATATCTGCAATGTGATAGCACAGCTTTTGATTGATTGAATAGGATAAGAAAACATCAGTTTCAGTATGACAGAATTCATACTCTACCAGGCAGTAGTGATCCTTGCCCTCTTATGCATAACTAATACTTGGGCTGCCTACAGTGGGAATTTCAAGACAATAGAAAAAATATTAACACTATCCCCACCAAATTTCTGATATTCATTCATTCAGGCAAACAAATTTCAATGTCCTCTACCAGGTCAACTTCCTCAGTAATGAAGATTTAAGGATGAATTGAACTATTTGAAGAAGTTAATATACTAAAGGGCCTGTCCCACTTGGCCACCATTTGCGCCTCATTTGCGCGTCATATGTAAAATAGGTTGATGCGTCATCATGCATCATTAGAATACCCTGCTTCCCTATTCTGCATCATGACCATCATGGAAGAACTACAGATTTTATTGCTACAGCCACAACAGAGACGTCTGTTAGCAGCAGCCCTCATAGTTCTGGATCAGCCAGACAGGAGTACAACAAGAAAGGCTAGCAGGAAACCCAGGAAGAGGTCTGTGTGGACGAGGTTAGAGGTTACATGATGTGTAAAAGGCGGGCCGACTGCGTATGGGCGGCGAGCGGCGTCGCATGTTTACGGACGTTGACGCACGGTGATGTAACCATGCGTCACCACGCGATACAGCGTGCAACGCCAATGCGTCAGCGTGCGTAAGCGACACGTCACGCAGGTGGCGGACGAGGAGTTTGTTACACTACGAAATCCTGGAGCGCCGTTCGATACTGCGCGCCACTGCATGCGATTCCACGCCTCACCATGCGCAATGCTTGCGTCACCCACGTGCACCCCACATGTCAACCTATTTTACATATGACGCGTAAATGAGGCGCAAATGACAGCCAAGTGGAACAGGCCCTTTACTGTTTCCCAGGGAATCTTTGGGCTATGGCCAATCAATGGGGATGGGATGGCAGGAGAAATCAGGAACACACAGAGTACTGGAAGAACCAAACAAACTAACCATTAACTGATCTGTCAACGACCAACTGACCTACCTGGAGAAGAGTCTGTGGTTCCTAAACTGACTTTACTATCGGTCAAAACCCGCAAAACTTGGAGTGAGAAGTAAATAATTTTCAATTCTGAGGGAATCCTAATGAGAAGAAGTGTAAGCAACAATCATTTACTATTATCGTAGCTGATGATACTCAACTCAATGCTTGCTGAATTTGCTGAGATACAGATCTAGATACATGAACTGATAAAAAGGTATTCAAGAGAAGTCTGAAGTCTCGACCCAAAATATCACCCATCCAAGTTCTCCAGGGATGCTACCTGACCCGCAGAGGTAGCAGCACTTTGTGTCCTTTTGTGTTTGACCACCATCTGCCATTCATTGCTTCTATAAATAAGAAACAACATGAAAGTCAAGAAAAAAAGCACACAGAAATGTAAAATCTGGCATAGATTCTGGTGACTGGGAGAGATACAAAGAACAAGATAGATTGAGCTACAAATAGATACTTGATAAAAAATAATCAATATTTATATTTAATTTATATTGGAAGAAAGGGAAAGTCAGGAGCAATGTGAGCCTTTTGTTAAGTGTGATATCATTGAAACTAAGGACACGGCAGCCATGTTGAAGAATTTATTTGATCAAAGAGGAAAATGAGAGCATGCTGAATTATCTTATGCCAACTAAATTTAATAGGAGCAATTTGCAAAAGAGCAGAAATTAAGAAGATAATAGCACTATTGACGACAAATCACTGGAACCAAAGTATTTCCATCCTTTGTTTGAAAGGGAACAGATAAGAACAGCAGGTGTCTAAACCACAAGCATCCAGAAGACAGTCATTTAAATAGAAAAATGGTGCTTGTCAGTTCACTTTTTGAAAATAATGAACGGAAAACAGGGAACAATATCGCTGAGCCTCAAATCTTAAGTCAAGAAATTTCTAGTGTTTCTATTTAATAATGGAGTGAATGAATAATATGAGTACCATCCGACCAGATGACAGGTCACCGGCCTGGAATCTCTCAACAAGATTTGTATTTTTTTCTCATGACTGTATAGCATTAGGTCACATAGTTGTTGTTTTCTCATGGAATGGTGGAACAGACAAAAGAGATCTATTGGCCTAAACTAGTTCCTATTTTGAAACATCACTCCGCAGGAACTCAATTAAACTTTTAAGTTCTCATTATCTATTCTGACAATGCAGTAAGTTTTGTAAACATGTTTTGCATATTTTTGAGGTTATGTAATTGGAGACAAGAATCAGCAATTTAATTTCCTTTTCATCTCACCACATGCAGCATGATGAATATAAGCAAAGGTATTGCTCTTAGTTTAGATGAATATTAGAATTAGAAATATAAATAATATTAATGTTGACAGAGCCTAATGGACTGTACTGTATTTTCTGACATTACAAATAGAAATCACTCTTAGCTGCGCAAAGTTTTGCAGCTTGTTTAGCATCTCAACAGTTTGATATAAAAAATGCAAGGGACTAACTTATGGCATTGGTTACTTGTTTTTAATTAAAGTAAAATTACTTTGAAACCTTAGCTGATGGATTTGCAATCTTAACAATATAACAGTACCTGTAAAAACCTATTTTTGATTTACTATTAGTTTATTCCTAGACGAAGTGGGACCCATTGAATAATCCACCACTCACCCGTTTCCCCAACGCAATATTCCACCACTCACCTATGGCCCCCACGGGAGGCCTGGTCCCCCAACGCAACCCGTCAGTGCACGTTGGGGGGGGGGAGTCGGCACTTCCCGGACTTGATTTTTGGGTCGGCGTCGGCGCTCCCTGGAGCAAATCAATCATTACCACGTGGGGGGGGGGGGGGGGGGAACAGTTGCCGCTTCCCGGAGCCAATGAATGGACTTTTGAGTCAGCGTCGGCACTCCGTGGAGCCAATAAATCCTTCCCACGTGATTCTGCTAATCTTGATGCTGCTGCTCAACGATTGGGCCACCAATGCTAGAGAGGGGAATCGCCAAAATTCTGTCTCTCAAAATTCTGGGGGGAGTGGGCTGGGGGGAGTGGACTGGGGGGAGTGGCTGTGGCCTGTGGGGAGTGAGGAGTGGGCTGTGGGGAGTGGGCTGTGGGCTGTGGGGAGTGGGCTGGGGGTAAAATCCGCAAAGTCTTGGCTGCCGTTACCGTTACCGTTACCGTTGGCAACAATGACTGCAGCTTATGTAAATGATCCCATTGTGATTGGTGGACTGTGAGATGGCATTGTCACATCATCACTGGAAGCTGCCAGAATACTCACAGCAGAGTGAGTTATTCTTCTCAAACTGGGCTTTTTAAAACTTTAATATCAATAACTTTTGAAAGTTAACATCTTAACCTCAAATCTGAAGGGAACCTGATTATCTCGACGACCGGAAAAATGTGAGTAAGATTCTATAAAACTTTCAGCGCTACCGCGTAGCGTTTTGGCAAAGATACAAAACCACACACATACACACACACACATACACGCACACATACTAGATGAGAGTTTTATAAGTATAAATAGATTGTTATGTGTACAGAGATACAGTGAAAAGCTTTTGTTTACGTGCTCTCCTGTCAATAAAAAGATGACACATTTTTACAATCAAGCTGTCCACTGTGCACAGATAAAGGATAAAGGGCACTACATTTTGCCAACTAATTTGATTTCTGGTTTTCGGAAAGAATTTGCAACATTTGGACAAAGTTTTAAAATTTTCATTCTTATTTTCAAATTCTTGTTGGCACCAAACCTTTCATTTCTGAATTCTTCATGGACATCAAACCATTTGAACCATCGGTGCTACTCCAATTCTGGCCTTTTAGGTATCTTCAACTTTAATCATTCTACCACCACTCACTGTGTCCTCAGCCACCTGATACCTAACTCCAGAATTCACACCTAAATATTCTCTATCTCTGTTTCCTCCTTTAAGTTACTTCAGTTTTGGTTTCAGAAATACAGCATGGAAACAGGCCCTTCGGCCAACCGTCCATGCTGACCAACGATCATCTGCATACTAGTTCTATCCGACACACTAAGGGCAATTTATAGAAGCCACAAACTCTAAACCTACACGTCTTTGGAATGTGGGAGGAAACCGGATGACCCAGAGAAACACCACGCAGTCACAGGGAGAACGTACAAACTCTGTACAGACAGCACCCATTGTCAGGTTCGAATGCGGGTCTCTGGTGTTGTAAGGCAGCTACTCTACCGTTGTGCTGCTCCGACTCTACTGCACTGTGCCTGTGCTTGCTCTTTAATATCATCTGTTAAGTATGTCAAACATTTGGTCTAATGTCATGGGAGTACCAAATTTTATTTAATAACGCTCCTTTGAAGCATTTTCAATGATTTACAGTGATAAAAGGCATTATATATATGCATTTTTGTTAGGCATACTTTGAAGAATGAAGCTGCATAGCAGCAGACCTAAAAAGGAAAGCGCTGCCAAAAAAAGATTTGGTTTTCAGAATTTTTAGTGATGAATATGAAATATACAGGATTTGAATTATGAACTTTATTCTAATTTGTATATTTTATGTTTAGTTATACATAAAATTCATATTACAAAACTGTCAGTCAGGCTCATGAATTCAGGGTTGCTACTGATTTAAAAAACTCATCGGTTCCAAAGCAAACTTAGGAAGATAATTAAAAATCTAAAACATAAAATATGTTTGATTAAGGCAGATAATGAATGCAGAGCATTGCTGACAGGGTGAACACTGAATCATGCAACAAAGCAATCTTCATCTTTGCTGAAAGTGCTGGAGTGAAAATAGGAAATGCCTACAACCAGATAACTGTGTCTCCTGCTTCCGGGCTATTGGCCGATGTGGACAAGATGGGCCGAAGGGCCTGTATCCATGCTCTATCACTCTATGACTCTATTGTAAATCTCCTACCTCTGCAGCATCTTGCTTTTGTGATTGTACCTGTCCTACATTTTTCCGTTTTGAAATGTGCAAAACAGGCAAGCAAATTCCAATTTCCAATGAAACTATTCGAATTGAAATAGAAATGGGGGGGGAAAGAAATCAAATATTTATTTCTCCAATGTGTACATTTCCCCAAATCTGAAATTAATTGCCCCAAAATTAAAACTGCAGATCACTAAGTACTGATTTTTCTTTTGCTACAATGAAGATTTTTGGAACTAGTTTGTTTAAAAAATCATTTGTTTCCAAAGTGTAGAGACAGGAAAACAGATGGCAGCAGTTGAGAAAATTAGAAAATAGTTAAAATGTGTAGGAAGGAACTGCAGATGCTGGTTTACACTGAAGATAGACACAAAATACTGGAGTAACTCAGTGGGTCAGGCAGCATCTCTGCAGAAAAAGAATAGGTGACGTTTCGGGTCGAGCCCCATATCAACCTGAAACGTCACCTATTCCTTTTCTCCATAGATCCTACCTGACCGGCTGAATTACGCCAGTATTTTGCTTCTATCTTTGGAGAAAATAGTTAAGGTGCTTTTGCCATTATTCTGTTTTTAATACATTTGTATTTTATTTTGAATCGAATCTTTCATCATTCTACCAAGAACACTTTCAAAATATATTATGTTCAGTATTTTCTTCATTCACTTCTGATTTGAAATGATGCTTCTGCACTTGGAATTACACCAATAATCTGACTTGGCCAAGCTTGGTGGTTGTTAACCTACTGAGCTGAATCTGTGCAGTAAACTTCAAAAACTAAGGAAAATTGAATACTCTTGCCAATAAATTGAGAACAACCTATATATCAGCATTTCCTCCCAGCCAACTATCCTGAGAGCAATCATGCCAACCTATTTGGCTTGTACAATTCTTAGGCCTTAAGTGACAATGCCACCCAAGTGTTACAAGTTTTGTTTTCACTAAGCCAATTAATGACAACTAAATGCAAATAAATCAATTGTAAAGCTACACATTTCACAGTGGAGTAAAGGTCACATCCACTGAAGTAACTCAAAGAACAATGTAAATATTAACTAACAAATCAGAATATAAAAGACCACTGTTACCATTAATATACATAATTAAATATTCTCCCATTTGGGGTTTCTTGGGTATAAAAATGTTGCCAAACTAATAGAAATGACCCACTGAGTTACTCCAGCATTGTGTCTATCTTTGTTATATGTCAGTTTGTCTTTACAAGTGATTTAAGCTCCATTTAAAATGAATTTATGATAAATAAGGACAAAAGTCAATAACTGCAAGGTCCATGCTTCATTTTGGTCCTGAATCAATTTAAACAATGTATTTTACAGATATAAGCAAACCATTTTTGAGTGTGCATATATATGTTGTTACCATAATATAAACATTATAAAAAGAGAATACCAGTTTGATGATTGAAAGGCATAAACTGTATTTTATGAATATCTATAATTTTAGCAAACACGTATGTTTTAATGTAATAACTGATTGATAACTTCAGTGTGTAGGAAAGCATTTTGTGTCTACCTTTGTTTGATAACTTCGGTGTTGAGAGAAGAGTCTTGAAAACAAAGCAACTTGCATTTCATTAACATTACAAATGTTGAAAAAATACCCAAAGGTGTTTTAGATAGATACCATTGGAAACAAAAACAATAGGTATTGGGAGTTTTCATGTAAGAAAGAAATAGAGAGATGCAAATGCATGTGGATGGGATTACAGCATATGACATTGGCAAACAGCTGTGACAAATAAAAAATACAATAGCATTTTCAGAAACATCTCACTTGCTTTGAAGGCCTGCTCGAAATGACATTCTGGTTACTAAATATAATTAATCCTGTGAACAGATTTACCTAATCACAATTCATTCTAAATGCCAAAACATTTACAAAAATATCAAAACTCTCTATTTCAGTTTCCTCTTGTTTGGAAATGGATGACAATGGCTATACACTATTTATCAGCTCGTTTTCTGAGAGCACTTTGACTCACCCATGCAACGGTGGGTCGGAGAATCATAAGTTAGTCTCTTTGGCTGCCTCTCCCAGATACTCCTTAGTAAACCAGTTACAACAATCTAAGGTCCTTTTTGGCCAGCTGCTGCTGTTAGCCCATGAATATCTGAATATGAAATAGAGTTCATATATTCATGGATTATGAAATAAAGATGGCATTTTATGACGATGGCATTTCAACTTGCGATGCAAGTTACTGGACTTGAACCAAAGCCACTGGGCTGTTATATCCCAGAAGCCCTGTCTCTCAGCTAGCCCCATTGCCGTGAGATGGACTTAATTCCTGCTGGTTTAATATGCTCCCGGGCCTCCTTACAGAACTAAACCACATACCTTCAAGTTCCACTTCATCAATTTCTCGATTTAATAATATTAAGCCTGCATTTTCAAATCTCTCACTTTGTCCCTGATAAACAAACGCATCATATTTCAGGTACATCAGCAGATTAAATTACAGGCAACACGTCGCACTTACTGTGCATAAAGTACATCATAGGTGCGACGGCTGGTCTTCATTTCCCAAGGAGACAGGTCTAAAGATATAAAATACGATTGGAATTTTTGATTCTATTATCCTAACGTAATAGTCCCATCCAAGAACCATAATCAGAATATTCTAAATTACAGCATTGGACAGCATGGGATCAGCTAACAGAATTGGAATAACTATGTGCCCATATATCCTTATGACATAGGAGGTAGTCATTCAGCCCATTGAATCTATGGAGGCTCACAATGCAATCCAGTTTCCCCAATGCTTTCCTAGTTACATATTCTCTATATATCACCATCCCATCTATAAAAAATAGTGCTGGAGTAAGTCTGTTCTGTTGCAAAGTACTCTGCCAATGCAGGAGGCCCAGTACAGAAAGGTCAGTATGGGAATGGGAAGAGAAGTTTAATGGTCAGCAACTGGGAGATCCAACAGGTCTTGCTAAACAGAGCACAGGTGTTCACTGAAATGGTCGCAAATCTCAGCAGGAACATTGAATATAGAGGATGAGGGTAAGAAGGTGCACGTGAACCTCAGTCTTACCTGGAAGGACTGTTGAGGACCCTGGATGGATGTGAGAGTAGAGGCATAGGGATAAGTGCTACATCTTGCAGGAGAAAGTATCTCTGGAGGGGCCGGTTTGGGTGTGAAGGAATGAGTGAACCAAGGAGTTGCAGAGGGAACAGTCTCTGCAGAAGGCCGAAAGGGTTGGGATAGGACGACGCAACTGGTGATGGAATCACGTTGGGGTGGCGGAAATGTTGAAGAATGATGTGCTGGATGCAGACGTTAGGGGGGGTGAAAAATGATGATCAGGGGAACTCTATCCTTGTTCCATCTGGAAGTGTGGGGGGGAGGGGGGAGAGGTGGAAAGGGGCCCAAGAGCAGCACTACCGGACACAGATAAGATGTAGATAAGGTATCCATCTAACAACTGACACCTAACACCACTTAGCACGAATCCCACGATTATCTGGAACACACCTCCGCCCACATTGCCTACCCTCAATTTCTCCAACTCCATCGCATCTGCTCCCAGGATGAAGCTTTCTGTTGAGGACATCTGAGATGTCCTCTTTCTTTACTAAACGTGGTTTCGCCCCTGCTGTCATAATTTGATCCCTCACCCGCATCAGTGTCACATAATTCTTCTCATTCCCAGACTGAACTTTCTGTCCTGGGCCTCCTCCATTGCCAGATTGCGGCCACATACAAACTGTAGAAACAGCACCTCATATTCTGCTTTGGTAGCTTAAAACCCAACAGTATGAACATTGAATTTCCCAATTTTAGATAACTAATCAACTACCCCTTCTCCACCCCTAACCACTCCCAACATCGATGTGGCCTATCTGGACTCGCAACCCTTTCTCACCTCCCAATCCCATTCCAACTACATTCATTACTCTGGCTTCACAATTTGCAACTCTTCTATCCTCATCTCACACCTCTTGTATTTTCATCTCTGGCTCTTGTACAGCCTGTCAAAATCCCCCCTCTCAGGCTTTATCGTGCCCCTCGATAAACCACAATCAGTCAGAAGAAGGATCCTGATCCAAATTGTTACATATACATGTTCTCCACGGATGCTGCCTGAACCGCTGAGTTAATCCAGCAAAGCAGTTCCTTGTTTCTACAATTAACTGACTGATCGTACATCTTCAGCATATAGGAGGTAAGCAGAAAACCCAGAGAATCCCCATGTTATCACAGGAAGAACATTCAAACTGCACATGGACTGCAATGGAGGTCAGGATTGTACCCTGGTCACTGGAGATGCGAGTTACAGTAAGTTATGAGGCGATAAAAAACAAAAGGTAGATGTTTGCAACAAAATGGCCTGAACTTGGCAAATAAAAGGTTGGGGATGGGCAATGAATTTGCTAAGCAAGGTTTTTAAAACTTGCAATTCAACAGAATTCAGAAGAATCATAATATAAATACAAAGTAGCAAAAGACTTAAACGATTGAAGGCCTGCTCATGTTCCTATGTTTCAAAGAATCATTTTTTGCTAGAAAGTTTCTGATAAACCATTCAGCATTGAATATGATGTCAAAGGTGCAAAGAATCAAGTCTCGCTTGATACAATAGCTACAGAGGAGACGGAATATTAGTGACAATGATTTATGTGAGAAGCCAATATGAATTAGTTGTATTTGAAAAAATATGAAGAAACTAGGTTGTTTAGAAACTCAGACGTGTATATCTTTCTTTATTTAATATACGGTATCAGTATCTGGTTAAATTGAAATTTATTTCAAATGAGTAGCTGAGGTATTTTAGGTAAATAAAAATGCTCTCCCTAATCAGATGGACTGCTAAAAGAAATTTGTGAATATTTGTCGAAATGAAGTTTCACACAATTACAACAAAATAAAGAGCAAGAGACTCCCTGTGAAAGATGACAATAAACCCTTAAATTTGGACCTTTTTCATTTGGAGGAGGAAGATCATTTACATTTTGAATTGCCTTTTCAAATTATTCTTAATTCAGACAGAATAAAGCATGAAAAATGTCCTAAACATGAAAGTGGACTGAGAATAAGATATTAAAACATGACAAAAAATATTTAAAAACAGAATCAGATGTTCCTGTTCCTGTTCCACAGATACTCTTTTTCCTTCACTCCTCCAGAAGTGACCATCAGACTCCTCTAGGAGTGACCATCATCAATAATAGTCTACCAAATTTCACTCAATATGAAATGCATAGTGAATCTTTTTTTTCACCTCCCTCAAAGTGCAAACCAAAATAAACTGCAGATGCTTTATATACTTTTGTAATTGTTCCACCTCCAAGCAGATGCTATTCTCAACACTCAAGCAATGCTTAGTATTTGGCTCATTTTCCAGCATGAAGTCCATAACTTTGCAGATTACATTTCTTCAAGGATACATTTATTTTGTTTAAATAACAAAGAGGATATCTGGCCCCATCATCCACCAGCTGAAAACATTTTTCCTCTAGATGCCATAATAATTAAACCAACCATCATTATACGACAGGTAGAAAATCATCAAGAGTCAGAAGCCTGACTGATTTTCACCTCTTTGGACCAGTGAGAGGCCAAGTCAGTGGTGCCAAGTCAGTGGATATTTTTAGGAAATAAACAAATTCTTGATTAGAACGGATGTCAAAGGTTATGGGGAGAAGGCAGGAAATGGGATTCGGAGGCAGAGATCAGCCATGATTGAATAACGGAGTAGACTCAATGGGCCGAATAGCCTAATTCTACTCCTATAACTTGTGAACTTGTGATATTACAGCTGACTACAGCATCTTTATTGACACCTCAAATCAGACCTGCAACTTCGTGTTGGTTGAAAAGTTACACGCTAATGTGCAAAAGCCACATTAAACCTTAAGAAAGCAAATTGAATAGGTGAATATGCAGTTTGCTGTTGTGATTTACGGACTGTTCCCAGGGACACATTCAGAGACTGACATCGAGTGCTGCTGGAAGGTCATCAACTCGGTGAAAGACGCTCTTTGGTCTTCCCGAGCGTTGTTCACCACCCAGCGGAGCGAGATGTCCGTCGGGGAATGTTGTCGACTGGCCCGCTGCAGACTGCAGGAGTACGTGCTGAGGGACGCACTGAAGCTCGGTGCAGCCAATGGCAAGGCTCGGGGGGGGAGGACCACAGTCTAGGTTCCTTCCGCTGCTGGACATGGGAGGCAGGGTGTGGTGGAGACGCCCCTCAAAATAAGGGAAGGGATTCCATGCCAGTGGGCCACATGAGTGGAAAGGGTGTGGGATAAATTTGTGAAATTTGAGCAATGTATGTAGACTGTATTGAATAATTGGTATAGCCTCCGAAAATGTCGGATTAATTTTTTTTGCACGGTTCATGCATTGTATATATTTATTACCTGAATAAAGTCTATTTTGAAATTAAAAAAACACAATAATCATATAAATTGGTTTAACTACAAACCAACCTTTCCCAGACACCCTTATTGTTAGCTTGAAGAGCTTCATAGGAGTTGCTTCCCATAGTACTGGATCCAAGATTTGGCAAGAATTCTTGTGTCTTTTCAAGGAAAAGGTTAAAAAGGGAGTTTGGGGCTGGAAGGGCAGTGAACAGGGGGAATCAGAAGATGTGGAAGACAAACTCCTGGGCAGAAAAGTGTAATTGCTGCAATATCAAAATATACTAACTGCAACAAATGATAATCCAATAGAAGATCTCTGTATCTTAGCAACCTCAGTGAAAAGCTGGGTTAATTCAATGCATCATAAACGCCTACCCATTATTGTCATGCTGCTATGTTCCAAATAGAAGAACTCTCAAAATTCCCGGCTCCCAACAGATAAAAATGCATGGCCAACAATAGCATGTGCTGACATCAGGCTTTCTGATATCTCTCACCAGAAATGAAACCATTCTCTGCTGCAACCAAATACAATTAAATTTCACCAGAAAAAAAGGTATCAAATAGCCATCTTCTTTAGGTAGAGTATGTGCTACTATGCTGCAGCTTAAATGACTGTTGAGTAGGAAGCAATCTGGTACAATATTTATTTCAGTGATGGTCAAGAACAATCAGGCTGCAAGTCACGCTTAATGAACATATCACTGACAGAGAGTAGAGCACTGATCAAAGCTGGCAAATACTGTTAGGCTTGGATCACACTCATTACCCTCCCAATAAATAGGAAAAATGCACCATTATGCAGAATTATAGCCTTCAATCCACATACATACTTTGAAAGTAATGGCATATATCAATCAGCCAAACTTATTAGATTTAAAAATACTAATTGAAGCTTTGACCATGAAAATATTTCATTCTGTGAGGTACATAATCAGTACTGTGCAATTTAATGAAATCTTATAGTGATGAGAGCATAACAATAACATAACCAGCAAGAGCTATAATTTTATTTGGATAAACGAATAAATGAACTTTAATTAAACTACACAATATTTTTAGAGTACTCAATCACATCTACAAGCAGTGCAAGGCTTGTTTCTGGATTCTTGCTGCACTGTATCCGAATGTCAATTTAATTTAATAGTGTCAGCCATCAAACAGATTTTCAAGAACTAATCAGTGATATCCAGCAGCAGACAAACAAAGCATCTCAATTCCCTGAAAACTGCAAGTCATTTAATGTAATCATTGATACCTGTCACATGAAAAACTGCCAATCCAAAAAGCACAAGAATAATGCACAGTTCGGCGCTTTAATTGTGAGGGAATGAATAAGAGACAGCAATTACTGCAATTCCAAATGCACAAAAATATTGCACAAGGTGCACTAGCTGACGAGCTTTCACATTGTAAGTAAGTGCATCTATCGCTTCGTACTCCATACAATTTAATTGTAGTATGAACTCAAAAATAATTTCAGAAGAAAAAAAGAAACACATTTTCTCACACAATCCTAAATGTCTTGATTATCTTATTACCTCAAAATCTACCTGGATATCCATACAAAAATCTAAAACCTTGAACAATGTTATATCTAGCATGACTTGCAAAAGTGTGGGCACATTCCATATTCACTATCTGGAACTTCCAATGCCTCTCACCACTAGCCTTAATTCACCACGTGCACATTTCCCCCATAACATGCTTGAAAGTGGATTACAGTGTCCAAAAAAAAGACAAAAAGTGTTTTGGAATTCTGACTGATCTCTGGTGACCCATCTCACCGTTATGATGGAAAAGCAGAGATGTTTATGAAGTGAATTTCAAAGCATTAGACCCAGGAGGTTAAAAAAATAACTACTAATGGTGGAACAATGCAGATGAGAATTCACAAGCTACTGCAGTTGTTAGCCAAGAGCCTTTGGGGTGAATAAAAAGGATAACGAGATTGGAAGATGAAAGACCATGAAGCTCTAAAAGCAGCAAGAAAACTAAATTTATTTTAAGACAAGGTTTGTGAAAAGGGATGATTGCCAAGTTGGTCTTCAAAAGATATAACATATAGCTAGCAGGATGATGTACAAGATGAAGTTTATTGAGAATGAAGGGAAAAAAGGCCAATCAAGCATCCAATGGAACAGCTGAAACTAGAAGAGACAAAGATATGGGTGAAGGTTAGAACAGCAGGTGGGATGATGGAATGGGAGGCAATAGAATATAGAAGGGAGGCTTTCTTTGACATTGCCAACAAGGATGAGGAACAGAAGACAGATGCTGACGCTGATGTGGTGAGTAGTGTATAAATGGAATGGACAGAGGAAGGAATACAAAGAAATAAGAAAAAATACTTCAATTTATAAAGCATTGTCCAGCGCACCAGGTAGTCTAAAAGCGTTTTATAATTGATGAAGCCATGCATGGAACATACAGCTAATTTGCAAATACCAGTGAGATATGACTGGATGATATTGATTGAGAGATAAATATGGCACGGATGTCAGTATCATCTCATTATAGTAGTCTGAAATAGTTTAACGCCACCAATAGACAAACAGGATTCTCAGTTTAAATCCTCCTATCCAGCAGTGAAAGACTCTCTATGTAGTGCATTAAAGTGATAAATTTTGTACTCAGATCCCTAGAGTGTGATAGTCACTTGATTCAGGGGCAAGGGTGCTCATGACTAAGCTTTGTTGCAAATGTAGGATGGAAGTGAACAAGGGCAGATCCACAGAGCAGGACTAATATTGCAATCTTCAGATACTGCAATTCCCTTCACATCAGAAAGGATTTATTTATTTTGTAGCAAATAGTTCCATAGACTGTGGTCAAGCAGTTAGTGCTGTGTTTGATAGTATCCAGACAACATTGCCCTCCACAGACCAGTTAAGGAGAAGTATGCGCGAGTACAGGCTCAGCTCAGGAGAGGGATTTTTTAGAGGAAATTCCATTCAAACTTGCTGACCAAGGTTTAGATAAAAAAGGCAATAACAAAATTACTGTTGAACATTGCAGAACTGGGTATTAATCAATGTACAAAATGGAGTCACAAATGATAAATGCAAACTGAAATGTATTTTAGCAGTGTAATAAAAAAGGTATTGCACCAAAAGGAAAATACAACACACTAACATAAATATGTTTGACTCTTACTGGGCATCGGGGGATTTCTCTCAAAATTACACATTTAAATGAATAAAACCAGCAACTGGCACAAATATTATGACCATAACACGTGGGAACAATGAGCGAATAGCTCTGCATCTTTATTCCAAGACCAAGATATTTGGGAGATGATTGGCATCAGGAAATACTACACAAAGGAATTTGGTGAAGGGAAAATAATGGCCATTTGATGAGAGACCAGAGAAAAATGCACTGGGAAAGAGATAGTGAGAGAAAAAGGATGAGAATGAGAAAATGAGAGACTACATACTCACAAAATACAAATTGGTGACAGGGAAGCAAGCAGCACAAATTGTGAGTGGGATGGAAAAACAGATGGGGATGGGACTGAGAGAATACAGCAATAAAGGAAATAGGAGAGAGCAAAAATGAACTAAAACTCAAACGGCTGAGGGAGCAGCTGTGTCAGCCTGAAATATCTTGAATCATTTAGGACCCAAGCTTTACATCTGGAGATGGGCCCCAGTGGAGGGAGGGAGGGGGGGGGGGGTGATGATGTGGGGAAGACTTAATAAATGGCACATTTTACAAATAATTATTACGTTTATCATTGGAGGTATAATTATAGCTGAGAAGGATGGCGAGGAGTGCTTAAAAAACACCTTTAAGGAGCAGGTTAAAAAAAGTGAGAAAAGTATTAATATGATCTATTTTGCACTGATGATTTTGGTATTCCATTGCAAGAGCTAAATCTCACTTCCTTGGAACTGAGCTTCATTGAAAGAAAGGAAATGGATTTAGGCAATCCAGAAGAAAAATAAGTGTGAATGCAGAAAGTGGCGAAAATACTTAATAGGTCAGGCAGTATCTGTGGAGAGACAAATAGTTCACAGCTCAGGTCAATGACATTTTATTCACAATTTGAAAAGTTAGAAGTTAAATAAGTTTAAAGAAACAGAGAAAGGACAGGGGTCAAAAAGAACAAAAGAGTGCAAAGGGATGACTAGAGAGAATGAACAAGTAGTGGTAGCGCTGGTTGGAAGAAGGTAATGAAAAGGGGGCTGAAAGAGCTGTAAATAGGAAGAGATGAATGAAATATTAAATACAAGAGGGGGAGAGAAAAAAATGCTGGCTGGAAATGTGCAATACATGATTGGGATGTGTGATTATCCAAAATTGTTAAGTTCCACTTGCACAATCAGAAAATAAGGTAAAAACAAAGAACTGCAGATGCTGGTTTATATATTTTTTAAAAGACACAAAATGCTGGAGTAACTCAGCAGGTCAGGCAGAATCTCTGGAGAATATGAATAGGTGACATTTTGGGTTGGGACCCCTTCTTTATTCTAATTATGGGTGGGGGATGGGGGAAGAGAAGAAATCTGGAAGAGTGGAGGACCGGGACAAGGCCTAGCAAGTAATAGGTGGATACAGGTGAGAGGGGATTTTGATAGGCAGATGGTTAGACAAAGGCAAGAGGTGAAGAGACAGAATGAGTGAGACAGACAGATTGATGAGCTAACAATGTCCTGATTACTTCCTCATCAGTTCGTTTATTATACCACAAACGTCATGTGGGAAAAGTTGCCCCTCATGTTCCTACTTTATGTTTTTTAGATTATGTAGCATTATAGGACGACAGATGGCACAATGGGCTAAGTGTTCGGCTGGCAACCTGAAGGTGGCCGGTTCGAATCCTGCTTGGAGTGTGTACTGTCGTTGTGTCCTTGGGCAAGACACTTCACCTACCTTTGCCTGGGACTAGACGGAAATTAGCTACTGATTGGCTACAATCTCGCATATTTACATGCAAATGTTCATTAATATGCACTGTCCCTATAAACAAATTATTATTATTATTATTGATCTCTATATGAAACAAAAACCCATGTATTTTGATCAAGCCTGATGATATTTAAGATGCAAAAGCAATAACATTTTCAAACAATGGGAAATATCAGAAGATCAAATTAATTACCATTAGACGCTGTTGAAATCATGTGACTGAGCTGCATATGACATGATATCTCCGGGAAAATGTCAATTTACAGCCAGCCATCAGGATGTGAAGTGCCCACTGTGCCTCTGCGGGAAACCATTGAAACAATACAGTTGCATGAAGGTTGTTACAATGTTACCACAATCAATACTACTGCAAGTCAGCCATAAGTACAAAGTTCTCCAGATTTCCAGACCTCAAGCTCATACAGTGGTAAACCTTTGGGGAAAAAAACCGTAAGCAGTAGTTTTCAGAACCAAGGATAACTGACCGGTAATGTTAATGTCCGCTTAGCTTCATAGCCGTGTATCTCTGGCTTCTTAAATGTTGTCTCCGCTCCTTCTCCCCCCTTCGCCCCCCTCCCCTCTCCCTCCTCCCCCTCTTCTAAAGGACTTACGTGGCCCTACCTGTACACTGTGCTTTCACCGTCTTAATTACAGCGTCAATCATCCTGTTCATCGCGGTGTGTGTCTGTATCACATTGGCTTTGCACCGTGTGAATTTCACTCAGACAGCGCTCCCCCCACTTGCCCTGTCCCCGCCTGCATAACGGGCTGGTGAAGGAAGCGATGTGTGTGTGTGTGTGTGTGTGTGTGTGTGTGTGCGTGTCTGTGTGTGCACATGTGCGTGCGTGTGCCTGTGTGTGTGTGTCCACCCCACATGAACTCTGCTCCAAGGAACTGAACATATCCAGTTATCTAGTCTCTCCTCCTATATGAGATATTCCACCCCAGACAACATCCTGGTGAATTGCACCCTCACCAATGTGATCAATTTATTTCTGTGGTGTGGGGACTAGAACTGTTCAAGTACTTCAGCTGCGGCCTAAACATGTTTATAAACCAAAATCATATGATCATTGCCCAGGGTGTTATGGCCTGGGCATGTATGGCTGATGAAGGTACTGGCTCACCTATCTTCATTGATGATACAACTGCTGATGGTAGTAGCATAATGAATTCTGAAGTGTATAGACACATCCTATCTGCTCAAACAAATGCCTCAAAACTCATTGGCCGGGGGTTCATTCTACAGTAAGACAATGATCCCAAACATACTTCTAAAACTACAAAGGAGTTTTTCAATGCTAAAAAATAGCCAATTCTTGAGTGGCCAAGTCAATCACCCGACCTGAACTCAATTGAGCATGCCTTTGATGCATGCTCAATTGCATCAAAGGGGACTAGCCCCCAAAGCAAGCATAAGCTAAAGACGGCTGCAATTCAGGCCTGGCAGAGCATCACCAGAGAAGATACCCGGCAACTGGTGCTGTCCACGAATTGCAGACTTCAAGCAGTCATTGCATGCAAAGGATATGCAACAAAATACTAAACATAACTACTTTCATTTACATGACATTGCTGTGTCCCAAACATTATGGTGCCCTGAAACAGGGGGACTATGCATAAACACAGCTGTAATTTCTACATGATGAAACCAAAATGTGATTTTTTTTCTATTACAAATCTCCAATTGTGGAGTACAGAGGCAAATAAATAAATGATGGGTCTTTGGCCCAAGCACTTTGTCACTCTCTATCTCTTGATGCAATTCAGTTTTTGGATTCAAGTTGGCAACTTGCCTTGGATCTTGTGAGCAGGCTCTCACATTTGATCAGTCTCTCATCTGGGGCTATGTTGAAAGCCTCCCTGAAGTCCATGTAGGATGCTTTGTTGCAATGTCCTCAGCAATATATTTTGTTAAGTGTACGAAGAAACTGCAGATGCTGGTTTAAATCAAAGATAGACACAAAAAGCTGGAGTAACTCTGCGGGACAGGCAGCATCTCTGAAGAGAAGGAAATGGTGACGTTTCGGATCGAGACCCTTCTCAGAATAATTCAAACTGGTCAGACAGATCTCAGCCTAACAAAGTCAAACTGATTGTCTTTGATTCATTTCTTGCCTTATCAAGTGAAGATTAATTTGAGACCGAATTACCCCCTGAATTTTTCCAATACCTTTCCTGCCACTAATGTTTGACCTCCGCAATGGTATTCATACTGCTTATCCCAGCTGCTCCTTGATTAAATGCAGCACATTTTCTGCCCTCCAATCTTCAAATATCCAAGTGAATTTAAGGGCAGGGTAGGTTAATAGTAAAGATGATGACATCAACGAGTTCTGCATTGGTGAAGCAGGCAGCCCAAAACAAATCATTGATGTAGCGGAGCAACATCAACTTTGCATGCAAAACAACAGTTGGTTCCTGGGTATGTTTGGAACAAAGAGAATTCAATAAAACCAATGAAAACGCACACATTGCTCAGGGCCATGCAAGTATCCACGGCCACACCTTTGACTTGAAGAATGTGAGAGGAGTCAAAAGAAAAATTGTTAAGGGTAAGGCAAGTTCCAGCCAGTATCAATGTTGCTGAAATTTCAAGCTTTGGGTATCTCAGAGAAAGACCACTGTTTGACACATACTTAAGTGAAATATTTCATCTTGTGTGCACCATCCAAAATAAAAATATTAACTGAGCAAAGTGAAGTGATCCTTTGCTGTACAACAATGTGATCTTCCAGAAAAATATCTGACATGCATTAAATTTGACAAATTACTCACAACATCTCCCTTGTGTTCTTTCACAATAATTTCAGATGGGGATGGCCGATTTTTGATGTCATTGACTTACCTTTATCTTGTGGTAATGCATTCAGGCAACAGTGAAGTATGCCTTACACATTGACACCTCATATCTTACCACATCAATACCACTTTCCAAATCATCAAGAACTTCTCCTAACTTGTTGATGTAAACGTAATTATAACAAAACAATAGCTTAATCCCTATTGCAAAGGATAATGATAATCAGAATCTATGTTCTGTCGGATGGAATTTTTATCTCATGAATTCAAATTTTAATCCATGCAATTACTACCTCATACAATGTAAACCACTCAGTTAGCATTAACACCAAACTACATTGGTTGCAATAATTACAAATGCTCAATGAATTATACAGCACCTTTAATACTCCTAAGGTTTTTCACAGGGATATTATCGAATAATATTTGAACCCAAGAGATTTTGAAGGTGGATTCTGGAGTTTTGGGTCTAAGCAATTATAGACATGGTCATCAAAGGTAGAGTTACGAAATTAGAATAGCAATCTAAAATAAGTTCTTGGACATAAGTTCTTGCCCCCTGCTTTACTCACTCTATACCCATGACTGCGTAGCCGGTCATAGTGCGAACTCCATCATCAAGTTCGCCGATGACACCACTGTGGTTGGACGAATCACTGATGGGGACGAGTCAGAGTACAGAAGTGAGATCGACCGACTGACCAAATGGAGCCAGCACAACAACCTGGCTCTCAACATCAGTAAGACCAAGGAACTGATTGTGGACTTTGGTAGGGGAAGGATGAGGACCCACAATCCTGTTTATATCAACGGGACGATGGTGGAGAGAGTCAATAACTTCAAATTCCTGGGTGTGCATATATTAGAAGATCTTTCCTGGACCCAGCACATCGATGCAATTGTAAAGAAGGCACTTCAGCTACTCTACTTCCTGAGAAGATTATGGATATTCGGCATGTCGAAGAGGATTCTCCTAAACATCTACAGGTGCACGGTAGAGAGCATTCTGACTAGTTGCATCGTGGCCTGGTTCGGCAACTTGAACATCCAGGAGCGAAAAAGACTACAAAAAGTTGTGACCACTGCCCAGTCCATCACCGGCTTTGACCTCCCCACCGTCGAAGGGATCTATCGTAGTCGCTGCCTCAAAAAGGCAGCCAAAATCATAAAGGACCCACACCATCCTGGCCACACACTTATCTCACCACTGCCATCAGGAAGAAGGTACAGGAGCCTGAAGACTGTAACGTCCAGGTTCAGGAACAGGCTCCTTCCCCACAGCCATCAGGCTATCAAACACAACTAATAAGCTATGAGCTCTCAACTGCAAAAGACTATATTTTTATTTATTATTTACACTATATTTGTTATTTACTGAACTTTCTTCCCCCCCCGCCGTTATATACAATGTTTACATATTCACATATTCTGTTGTGCTGCAGCAAGTTAGAATTTCATCGTCCTGTCCGGGACATATGACAATAAAACACTCTTGACTTGACAAAGAAATACAATAAAGTTGTGAATGCTTAATTACACTTGAAATAGCACTTTCCCTTGAAATCCCCGGTAAACTGCTCTTTCATCCCAAGCTGTTCATAATAGTGCTCCAAAGGACATTCACAAATGCTCTTTGGATTGTAGTAATTTCTCTTGGGTCTCTCAGACTTAAAGACAGTATAAAGAGGATGAATGCCTGGCCATAAATCCTGAAAATGTCATTTTCTACATCCTGTAAAGTAGCAATAAGTAATATGGCATGACATTGTTATTTTTCTGTTCTAAGGCTGGAGTAAGCCAGTTGACAACCTAAGATTTCAGATGATCTGTTAGCTCTGCCCATTCTGTGCTGGTAACAACTCAGACGTATGTTAGCCATTCATTTGGTGCAATTAGCTTCTTCTTTGCATCAGAGTATATTTCTTCTTTGCATCAAACTAAAGCATGCAAGAAGGTTTTTTTTATCCAGGTGGTTGTGGTTGCAAATAGTACCTCATTGAGCTAGTTTTTTTCAGATTCCTCCAGCATTGCTAAAATGTGTTTCCATTTTCAATTTTAGTGACTGATATTCTTTTAAGTGCTGATGAAGACAACATAGCTGGGCCATGTATGATGTGTATATTAAAATTTACTGTTATTCACCAACCTGTTGAATTGAATTGAATTGAATCCTTTATTTGTCATTCAGACCTTTCGGTCTGAACGTAATGTCGTTGCCTGCAGCCATACATGTAATAATAAACAACACACAATAAACACAAATTAACATCCACCACAGTGAGTTCACCAAGCACCTCCTCACTGTGATGGAGGCAAAAGTCTTAGGGTTACTGTCTGTTCCCTCCTCTTCTCCCTCTGCGCTGAGGCGATACCCCACCTGGCGATGGTAAGTCAGTCCCGCAGTTCAAGCTCCGCGGCCCGGGGGTGGTCGAAGCTGCCACCTCCAGTCCAGTGGACGCAGCTGTTGCCACGGGAGCTCCGGAAAACAGGCACCAGCCTGTGACCTGCGAGCTCCCGACGATGTCGTCCACTGGCCCGCGGCCGAGCGGGCCAGACATATTGTGTTCAGACATATTGTACATTTAATTCCAACTAGAAGTTAAAGCACAATCAATCACAATCACAATCATAAGAATACTTTATTAGCCAAGTATGTTTTGCAACATACAAGGAATTTAATTTGCCAAGTCAGTCATATAATATGGAATGATGAGAAATAATTTATTATTGCTACACTCAGAAAATATTACCTCTCTCGGTTCTGATTTTAAATCTCAATAAGTTAATAGCTGATCACGGTAAGTTTTAACTGCCATATTATGATCTGAACTGCCTGCTACTGAAAAAAAAAAGCCAAGTCCATAACTAAGAGAAGTGGTAAGGAAAGGACAACAATATAAACAACTGAATTTAATAATGGTATGAGTAGGGAAAATAAGCTAGAGTATATTACATTTAAACTGGTGTTGCACAGTTGCAAAATTGTAAGGAATAATTCCCACTTTTGTATCCTAGGGGCAATTTACAGAAGCAAATTTACCTACAAACCTGCAAGTCTTTGGAATGTAGGTAGAACCAGAGGAGCACCCGAAGAATACCCGCACGGACACAGGGGGAACATACAAACTCCACACAGATAGCACCCGCAGTCAGGATCGAACCTCACTGTACCTAGGTACACGTGACAATAAACTAAACTGTAACTGTTACTGTAATCTCTGGCACTGTAAGGCAGCAGCTTTACCACTGCACCACTCACCACAAGATGCTGCAGAAAGCTGACTCTTTGGAGTGAAAACAAATGTGAAACAGCAGTCTGTTAATCAACTCAGCTCTGAAAATGGAGATTGAAAGCATCGTAGGACACTCAAAATCCCAGTAAATTGCACCATTGCACCATTATCACCTGAAAGACTATCTGATCTGCAGATTCAAGACAATGATTTCACTCTCTCAACAGGCCACAAAGTGCTGAAGTAACTCAGAGGGTCAGACAGCATCTCATGAGAACATGGAAAGGTGACATTTTGGACCAAGGGATGCAACCTGGCCCACTGGGTTGCTCCTGCATTTTGCTTCCTTTTCTGTAAATCAGTATCCTTGTTTCTACAATTCCCTCTCTCACCTCATTCCACACAAGTTCACCTACCATCATAATCTTTCAGACACCACCCTTATCTGTACTCCACAACTAGCTACCCTAAGACTGTTCTTTCAGTGGACCATTGGCAGAAGATTAAATCTGGCCCACCGAGGGATAGAGCTTCAGAAAGCCAAGGAAATCCATCCAGCTTATTATGAAAGGAAGCAGTCTACCAGGAGTCAGAATGAAGCCATGCAGGAAAAATGCCAGTACATCGAAACCCAATTACAAGGTTACTATGCATGAAATAAATTTGGCCATGTAGTCTTCAAGACAAATGCTATGATTTTCCAGTATTGTATAATTTGACTTTGTGTAGTTATAAATGATCCACAGGATGCCAGCAAATAGTTTGGACTTAAAACATGCTTCAGTAAGCAGAGATAAGTCACACTTGTGTGATAGCTGTTTGTATTGCTGTATAATCTGCAATGTTTCATTTTAAATGTTTCCAAATGTCATGAATGTAGTGTGAATATGCCTGTGGAATTCTGACTTTGCTAGACAGTGAGTGATGCTTTTCCATTAAAAGTAATAGCTTTTAGGTGCAAGATTGTGAAATAATTTTACTGGAATAACATGTCAGCTATGGTTTTGGTCATTTTGAATAAGATCCACTTGGAAATTGATTATAATTTTGCAATTATTCTCCCATGCTTGGTTTTGCTATTACAATACTTATTGGAGGGGCTTTTTGAAGAGAAGAAAAGAGAATAAAAGTTGGCATGGTGAGATGAAACATCTGCTCTACATTAACAATTCTAAGTTTCATGAAGGACCGTTCACCACTGAATGATTGTAGATGCCAATCTGATCAATGCGGTGTGATGTGCATTGCCCTTAAATGCATTGGTCGCAATGTTGGCTAGCTACCATCAGCAGCAATGCAAGCTCTTGACCACTGCTTTAACCTGCCAAGTGAAGTTGCCCATGGAATGTGTATTTTGTGCATAGTTCTTAGAGAAATATGCCACTCAGAAAGAAATACAGATATGTTGTAACAACCCATGTTACATGCAAGCAATTGGATCAGAGATAGGCCAGTGTGCTTAACATCTGTAGTTGGTAAGTTACTGGAGAGTATTCTGAGGGATAGGAAATACAGGCATTTGGATAGGCAAGGGGTGATTAGAGATAGCCAGCATGATTTTGTATGTGGGAGGTCGTGCGTCAAAAATCTGATCGATTATTTTGAAGACGTGACCAAAAAGGTTGATGAGGGCAGAGCTGTCGATGTTGTGTACATGGACTTCAGTAAGGCATTTGGTTTGTCAGTATTCTAGCTGTTGTTATTTTATATAGGAGTTTCACCCATGAGCAAAAGTTTTCACCGTTGAAATTTTTCCATCATAGAGAAAAGATAGGACCATTCCATTTGATCAAATGCTTTTTCAGCATCTAGCGAGATGATTGCTAAGTCTTCATTTAATATTCTATTTGAAGCGTCTCAAATTGAAGAATAAATATCGTTTAGATATAAAGCCTGATTGGTCAGGGTGTATTCATTTATCGATAACTAAACTTAATCTGTGGCTAAAATTTTAGCTAATATCTTCTAATCAGTGTTTAAAAGGGCTATGGCTCTATACAAGCCAGGGTCATCAAGATCCTTATCTCTTTTTGGGATAGGTATTATTGTTGATTCAGTCAGAGTTTGTCGTAGTATCTGTTGTGTAAAGGCATAGCTATATAAAGTCATTAATTTTTTTTATAAAACTCATTGTTCAGGCCATCAGGGCCAGGGGTGTTCCCGTTTTTCAGAGGTTTGATGGTATCTTCAATGTCTATCGTAGTTATTTCTGCGCCCAATAACTCTCGCTCTCTCGTTTAAACCAGAGAGGTTGCATTTCTGCAGAAAGTTTTGCATGTTCGCAAAGCTGGCTGTTGTTTTTGATGAGTATAATGTCTGATAAAATTGCAAAAATCTATTGTTGATGTCCTTGGGTAGTGTAAGCAAGTCTCCCTTGTCTGATCTGATTTTGTAAATTGTGCGTTCGTCTTCTAGTCTGTGGAGTTGACGAGCTAACAATTTCTGTGGTTTGTCTCCAAATTCAAAGTGTGTTTGTTTAGTATGCTGGAAAAGCCTTAAGATTTGAGCTGAAAGTATATGATTTAACCTATATTTGAGAGCAGCAATTTTATTATGTTCTATCATAGAAGGAGCGATCGAGTTTTCTATGTCTAGCTGTTTTATCTGTCTTTCTAGCTCATGTTGTTCAGATCGGTTCGTCTTGTTTTGGAAAGCTTGAAAGGCAATAACACATCCTCTCACAAACACTTTAAATGTTTCCCAGAGCAGGAAAACAGGTGTTTCTGGAAGATCATTTGTCTGAAAAAAAGTATTAATCTGCGAGTTAAGATAGTCATAACATGCCGTGTTATTTAGAATTTGTGGGTTAAATCTCCAATTTGTCTGTTTCTCCGATATTCCTTGTAGTTTTACCCTAAAGGTTAGGGGAGAGTGGTCCGATATAATAATGTTATGATATTTTGAGTTATACGTATAAGGAATAAGTTTCGAATCCACTAAAAAATAGTAAATTCTTGAATGTGTTTTGTGCACTGGTGAATAAAATGAATACTCTCGCCCTGAGGGGTTTTCAATTCTCCAAACGTCTTTTATATTTACACTATTTATATATGAATTTAATCATTCACACAACTTGGATTTTGTTTTCTTTTGAGTTGACGATCTGCCCAAATAGGGATTTAATGTACAGAGGTATAAATGGCGTACCCTTACGAATTAAAATGGCTACCCCTCTTGACTTAAAGGAGAATGATGAATGATATAATTTATCAATCCATTTACCTTTCAGTTTATTGTGTGCTTCGTTTTTGAGATGGGTTTCCTGAAGGAACATTACGTCAGCATTAATTGGTTTTAAGTGTGATAGCACTTTACCTCTTAATTGGTTCGTTAACGCCTTTGATATTCCAACTACAGAATGTAATTCCTTTACCCCCAATTTTCGTAGTAGTATCTTGCATCTTATAGGTTATGTGGTCTGTGGTAAAGTAAATGGTTTAACACATTAGACATAGCATTCTGCTTGAATGGAGGGTGGATGGGCTTTCGTTCTGTTTGATCTGTCTCCCGTAAGTATCTCCCAAAAAGATATAAATTCTTAATAATGAAATAAAAATGAGAAATGAAAAGTAAAGGGTTAAAAGAGTGCAGGAAAAAAAAAAAGACTAAAATTACAACTTCAATCAGTGCAGTTAGTGAAAGCCACCCTATTGTGGCAAAAAATCCAAAAACTTCCGTAGCTTTTGATCAAATTAATACTAGCTACAGGTTTTAAAGAATTTTAATTAAAAAAAGAAGGGAAAAAAAAGGGGAAGTAAACAGGACAGGCCCAAAAGAATTTAATCCAACAATAGGCCAATTTTCCCCCCTAGGAAGTGTTAGTGGAGTATTAGAGGTAAAGTTTCAGTATTGCTTGAATATCTTATTGGTAGTAATTAATAATAATTTTTTATTAGTAGTAATTAGTAGTAATTAATAATCATTTAACTTGTTCACCAAACTTAGATCTTTAAGTTGTAACACCTTAAAGTCCAATCAGTTCTCTGCCAGCTATTAAAGCTGTGGGATGATTTTCACCCCTCCAACGACTTTTCAATCTCCCGAGAGAATTTGAGTGCTTTTTTGTGATCAGTAAAGAAGGATTCTGTCTCCTTGTAGGTGACTCGCAACTTAGCAGGGTACAGCAGTCCAAATCTGAGCATTGGGATCTTCCTCAGAATTGCTCTTGTCTCGTTAAAAAGTGCTCTTCTCTTAACAACCTCAGCAGGATAATCTCTGAAAATACGAATATTGTCGCCTTGGTATGTTAAATTTCTGCTGGTTCCAATTCTCGTCAAAATATCTTCTAAAACACGACAGTAGTGCACCTTCAATATCAGATGTCTTGGGGGGGGCGCCAGTACCTGGCCGAGCTCTCAGTGCTCTGTGGGCTCGGTCCAGCAAAGGTTTTGCATCCAGTTGTAAAACATCTTGTAGGAGTTCAGCAGTGAAGTCACAGAGGTTTTTATCTTTCTCTTTACCTTCTTTAACTCCAACAATCCTTAGGTTCTGACGTTTAGAGCTTCCCTCTAAATCAATACATTTTTCGGTTACATTAGCTAGTAAGTCAGATAGACGCTGAGTCTTCGCTAGTACCCTTTTTGTTGTTTCAGCACTTGATTCAGCTAGTATTTCCAAGTGGCTAATAGCCTGGTCATGTTGGTCTACCGTAGCAATAATAGGTTCCAACTTACTGCTAAATTCGAATTCCAACTTTTGTAGGTTAGAGTTTACCTCCGCCATATGTTCGTGCATACTGTTACATATTTCATTCTTCACTGAAGATAACTCTTCGCCGATAATAGATGATAATTCTTCCTTCAATCCTTTCTTCACTACTGATGATAGTTCTTCACTGATGATAGCTGATATTTCTCCCTTCAATCCATCTTTCATTTTTTGAAATTCATCCTTCATACTTGAGAGTTGATCACCAACTATAGCTCGAAATTCCTCCAATCCGATTTTTTTAGACTGTGGCTTTCGGGAGCTTCTTCTTGGGTCGGCGCTGGAATTGAGGCCGAGGCTTCAATCTGGCCTGGTTCTTCTTCCGGTGGCTTTCCTTGCCGGTTCGTTTTGCAGAGGGTTTTAACGGGGGTGTACGACTTAGCGACATTTAAACGGCGGGAGTTGCGGTCTGATGACGTCACTCACCCTTCGTTGAAATCTGCTGGTAAGTTTCAGCGGGCCCGTCCCATTCTTTTCCCTTAAAATTGGATTTTCGTCGGAGCTAGCTGGCGCGTGGCTTTACTGTAGCATAGCGCCACTGGAAGTCCCAGAGCTTATTTTTTGTCGTGTTTAATAGCCTGATGGCTCTCGGGAAGTTCCTGAACTTCCTGAATAGTTCTGAATAGTTCTGAATAGTCCTGAAGAAATAAATAGTTCCTGAACCTGGACGTTACAGTTTTCAGGCTCCTGTACCTTCTTCCCGATGGCAATGGTGAAATGAGTGTGTGGCCAGGATGGTGTCGGTCTTTGATGATGTTGGCTGCCTTTTTGAGGCAGCGACTTCAATAGATCCCTCCGATGGTGGAGAGGTCAAAGCCGGTAATGGACTGGGCAGTGGTCACAACTTTTTGCAGTCTTTTCAGCTCCTGGACGTTGAGGTTGCCGTACCAGGCCACGATGCAACCAGTCAGTATGCTCTCTACTGTGCACCTGTAGAAGTTCAAGAGGATCCTCTTTGACATACTGAATCTCCGTAATCTTCTCAGGAAGTAGAGGCGCTGATATGCCTTCTTTATAATTGCATCAGTGAGCTGGGTCCAGGAAAGATCTTCGGAAATATGCACGCCCAGGAATTTGAAGTTTGTGACCCACTTCACCATCGTCCCATTGATATAAACAGGATTGTGGGTCCTCATCCTTCCCCTTCCAAAGTCCACAATCAGTTCCTTGGTTTTACTGATGTTGAGAGCCAGATTGTTGTGCCGGCACCATTTGGTCAGTCGGACAATCTCACTTCTATACACTGACTCATCACCATCTGTAATTCGTCCAACAACAGTGGTGTCGTCGGCGAACTTGATGATGGAGTTCGCACTATGTCCGGCTACACAGTCATGGGTATAGAGTGAGTAAAGTAGGGGGCTGCGCACGCAGACGTGAGGTGCTCCCGTACTGATTGTTACTGAGGATGAAGTATTTCTGCCAATTCAAACAGACTGTGGTTTGTGGATGAGGAAGTCGAGGATCCAATTGCAGAGGGATGCGCAGAGACCCAGTTCTGTGAGCTTGGTAACCAGCTTGGAGGGGATGATGGTATTGAATGCCGAATTTTAGTCTATAAACAACAGCCTGACGTAAGTGATTTTATTGTCCAAGTGGTCCAATGCGGAGTGGAGAGCCAGTGAGATCGCATCCTCCGTTGACCTGTTGTGGCGGTAGGTTAACTGTAGTGGGTCGAGGTAGGAGTTGATTTGCACCATAACCAACCTCTCAAAGCACTTCATTACCACAGACGTTAGAGCCACTGGTTGATAGTCATTGAGGCACGTCACCTTAGTCTTCTTGGAGACCGGTATTATTTATGCCCTCTTAAAGCAGGTGGGAACCTCAGACCTCAGAAGTGAGAGGTTGAAAATGTCTGCAAAAACTCCAGACAGTTGATCTGCACAGGTTTTGAGAACTTGACCTGTATATCATCAGGTCCAGGAGCTTTCCGAGGATTCACCCCCCTGAAGGATCTTCTGACGTCGGCGTCTGTGACTAATACCATCAGGGCGAATGGGGGCCCGGGAAGGCACATCAGTGTTCTCCCTATCAAAGCGTGCGTAGAACGCATTGAGCTCGTCAGGGAGTGATGGTGTCGTTTGAGCTACCTCCTGATTTTGCCTTGTAGGAGGTGATGGCATTCAAGCCCTGCCACAGTTGCCCGAACATTCACCTCATCCTCCAGCTTAGAGCAGAAGTCCCTTTTGGCCTTTTTGATGTCCTTGTCAAGGTCGTATCTGGACTTCTTATGTCACCAGACTCTGTGTCACCAGACCTGAATGCCCGGGATCTGGTCTTAAGCAGAATGCGGATCTCATGGGTCATCCAAGGCTTTTGGTTAGGAAACACGGAAGGTTTTTGTTGGAACACAGTCCTCCACACATTTCCTTATGAAGTCTGTAACGACTGTGGCAAATTCATTCAGATCCGTTGCCGAGTCCTTGAACATTGCCCAGTCTCCAAGCAGTCCTGTAGTTATTCCTCTGCCTCCCCAGACCAGCTCTGTGCAGTCCTCACCTCTGGGGGTGCGCTCTTCAGTTGCTGCCTGTATGCAGGAAGAATCAGCACCGCTGAATGGTCGGATTTCCCAAAGTGAGGGCGAGGGATAGAGCGATAGGCTATAGCAGTGTATCACTCTATGACTATGATTCTATTCATGCTTTGATGGTCGTATAGCAGTGGTCAAGGGTGTTTAATCCTCTGGTGCTGCAGGAGACATGTTGATGGTAGTTTTGGAGTGATTTTTTCAGGTTTGCTCTGTTGAAGTCCCCGGCTATGGTGAAAAATGCCTCGGGGTAGGATGTTTGGTGCTTGTTGACCACAGCGTGCAGCTCCTCCAGTGCCAGACGGACGTCTACTTGGGGTGGGATGTAGACCGCAGTCAGGATGATGGAGGTGAATTCCCTCAGTAGGTAGAAGGGGCGGCACTTCACCGCCAGATGTACCAGATGCGAAGAGGAAGAGTTAGACAGAACTGCCACGTCGGAGCACCACAAAGAGTTGACCATGAGGCAGACGCCCCCTCCTCTCCCTTTCCCAGATGCCTGCGTATGGAGAAACCTTCAGGCTGGACAGCTGAGTTTGGGGAGCTGGGGGTGAGCCATGTCTCTGTGAAACAGAACACAGAGCATTCCCTCAGCTCCCTTTGGTAAAGCAGCCTTGACCTTAAGTCCTCCTCTTTATTTTCTAGTGATTGTACGTTGGGTAGTAGGATGGTAGGGAGAGGGGGTCACAGTTCCCTGTGCTTCAGTCTGACTTGTACTCCTGCCCCTCAGCCACGTTTCCAGACACCATGGAGGCCTCCCCGGTGTTTCCAGGTACTGTACTTACTGTTCTTGCGAGCCTGCACCAGGTCGGGGGTTCCCCAGCAATCGGGGATTCCCTTACAGTCGGCAGCTACAGCTCAGTTGCTGCTGGGAGATCCTGCCCGTCGGCCATGTTTCCGGACACCATGATGGCCTTCCCGGTGTTTCCAGGTACAGTACCTGTGATCCTCCATCGGGTCGGAGATTCCCCAGCGATCGGGGATCCCCTTACAGTTGGCAGTTCCAGGAGATCGCAATAGCGCTAATGCCTTTAAATGCATTAGCAGCTTGTCGGTTACATCGCTGGTTTCTGCTGTTTCTTTTATCCAGGGAAGCTGAGAACAGCTGTATTCGATGATGTTCTGTTGCGCTGCTGGCAAAATGTAGCCACAGACAGGCGCCATCTTAATATCTGGATCGATTGGCCAGGTGGGCGGAGGAATGGTTGATGGAATTGAACACAGAGAAGTGTGACGTGTTGCATTTTGGGACTTCGAACAAGGGCAGGACCTACACAGTAAATGGTAGGCCTCTGGGTAGTGTTGTAGAGCAGCGGAATCAAGGAGTACAGGTGCATGGTTCCTTGAAGGTCGAGTCGCAGGTAGATAAGGTGGTCAAAAACGCTTTTGGCACTTTGGCCTTCATCAGTCAGAGTACTCTATACTCTGGGAGGGAGGTCATGTTCCAGTTGTATAAAACGTTGGTGAGACCGCATTTGAAATATTGTGTTCAGTTCTGGGTACCATGTTATAGAGGTATACAAAATCATGAGAGGAATAGATGGGGTGGGATATTGCATCCTTCATGTGGTCAGCCCTGTTTCGACAATCAACCTGGCGTGCACAATCAAATAAGATCAAATAGAACAAGTTGTCCTACAACTTTAGGCTGTGCACGCCGTACGCAAGAAGAAGAGGAATAGATCAGGTAGATGCACAGAGTCTTTTGCCCAGAGTAGGGGAATCGAGGACCAGGGGACATAGGTTCAAGGTGAAGGGGAAAATATTTAATAGAAATCCAAGGGGTAACTTTTTCACACAAAAGGTGGTGGGTGTATGGAACAAGCTGCCAGAGGAGGTAGTTGAGGCTGGGACTGTCCCATCATTTAAGAAACAGTTAGACAGGTACATGGATAGGACAGGTTTGGAGGGACCAAGCACAGGCAAGTGGGACTAGTGTAGCTGGGACATTGTTGGCCGGCATGGGGGAGTTGGGCCGAAGGGCCTGTTTCCACACTGTATCACTATGACTATGACTATTCATGCTTTGATGTATTATTATCAGTGCAGATGAACTTAGAGCAGAATGTGATGATATTTTTTTGTGTCATTTAAGTTTTCATGCATGATGTTCAATGTATTACATTCGTATTAATGGAGTGTGGAGAAGATAACTTGGTTCACACAGGCTGGTGATTAACAGGCTCTTTGTGAATACGTGTGAGAAAGTTACTGAAAGAATATGTGAATAAAGCCTCCCTCCTTTACTAAGTTGAAAGATGAAGTTGTTGGTGTCCAACTGAGCACACATAATCTTCTTGGAACCGTCAGCAATTTGATCATTGTATTATGAAGTTCACAGCAACTGCCAGCATTTACATGTAGAAACAAGCACAAAATCAGAGAGTCGAAGTGCCAATGGCTCACCTAATACCGAAACAAGGTCTTCAGCCCAACTTGTTCGTACTGACCAAGATGCCCCATCTATGCAAGTCTCATTTGCCCATATCTGTTTGGTCTATAGCCCTCCTATCCCTGTAATTGTCCAAGTAAATTTTAAATGTTGTTATAGCACCTGCCTCAACCACCTCATAAGGCATGTATCCACCACCTTCTGTGAAAAGGTTGCCTCTCCAGTTCTTATTAAATCGTTCCCCTCTCACCTTAAACCCAAGTCCACTCGAGATTGATTCCCTTACTCTGGATAAAAAAAAATCGGCATTCCCCCTTTCTGTTCCCCTCATGATTTTATACACTTCTGTAAGATCAATCCTCAGTTTCCTGTGCTCCAAGAAATTAAGTCCTAGCCTACCTGACCTTTCCTTATATATCAGGCCTTCGAGTCCAAGCAACATCCTCGTAAATCTTCTCCGTATTTGCGGCTTAATGATATCCTTCTACTAGCAGTGTTATCAAAACTAAACATGATACTCCAAATGTGGCCTTACCAACATCGTGTACAAATTAACATAAATAGAACAAGATGTTTGTTGGTGGTACCCTGCTCTGTTACAAGGAAATTGGACAGAAAAAAAGCATTATAAATATTGAGCCTCATTGAATAAGATGCTCTTGCTTACACAGATAATTACTGTTAAATAAGCTCTGCAGCTTTGAGAAAATCGTGTGAAGAGTGTCTCCCTCATAACAAGAAACTGTGACGGCTCCCAAGGGTCGGGCCACTACCACTAACGAACCCCTCGGCATAGGAATGGACGAGTCCGGGGGCGGCCCTTAGCTACAGGGATAAAGGGCAGGGCTTTAGGTGCAACCTCCCTCTTGCAGCCTCGTCTGGTCAGGAGAAGGACAGCGATTGAAATACCTCCCGAAACACCTGGCTCCTCGCCTTCATTTCGGGATTATCGTCACGCTACATTGGTGACCCTGACGCTGCATTGTTGTCATGACGGAGGCAAAAGTGATAGCCGCCCGTCCATTCGCCTCACAGGCCGACCGGGCCCTGTCTCTCGACGCGGTCTCTGTTAAATTACCTACCTTCTGGACCACCCGGCCTCGCGTCTGGTTTCAGTAGGCGGAGGCCCAATTCCTGCTGCGGGGCATTACAGCGGATGACACCCGCTACTACTACCTGCTGGGGCCCTCGACCAGGACACGGCCGGAGACGTCACTCAGTTCCTCGCAGACCCTCCAACCACCGAAAAATACCTCGGCCTTAAGGAGCTCCTGCTCCAGGTTTATGGGCTCAGCAGGATGGAGCGTGCTACCAAGCTCCTTCATATGGTGGGCCTAGGCGACCGGCGGCCATCAAGCCTCCTCAACGAGATGGTCGCACTCCTGGATGGGCACACACCGTGCCTAATGTTCGAGTACACTTACCTGCATCTGCTGCTGGCCTATATCCGCCTACAACTTAACAACGCCTCCTTCGCAGATATTAGGGCCCTCGGTAGGCGCGCCGACACATTGTGGATGACACGCCCGGATGACATCAGCGCGCTGGCCATCGGCAGGAGCGCTGACGCGCTGTGGATGGTGGGCCCAGATGATGTCAGCACGCTGCCCGTCACTCCAGCAGCGCCCGATATCCTCCAGTTGGGCGGGGAAGCTGTGGAAGGAGTGACAGCTGCTTCCTGGCGGCCTGTGCGATCGCCTCCCTGCGGCCGTGGCGGGTACCACAACTGCAGTCCTGCACCAGCAGGCTCCAAGCACCACCAGCAGGAGGCGCTGGTGCTATTACCACCAGCACTGGGGTGCTGCAGCACGTCAATGCCGTCAGCCATGCGCACTCCCGGGAAATGCTGGGGCCGGCTGCCAATAGCCCCTGCGGCGGCCGCCATATTTATCGCCTCTTCGCCTGGGATCGGCACTCCGGGAGTCGCTTCCTCGTGGATACCGGGGCTGAGCTGAGTGTCCTGCCCCCTTCGCTGGCGGACATTCGTTCCAGTAAGCGGGGGCCCGTTCTCACCGCTGCGAATGACAGCCCCATCCATACGTATGGGGTTTGCACAGTCCCGATCGTGTTCGGTTCCTGTCATTTCTCTTGGAGGTTTACCATCGCTGATGTCTCCCAGCCATTGCTTGGTGCCGACTTCCTCCGGGCTCACTCCCTCCTGGTGAACGTCAGGCATCAGCGCTTGGTCCACTCCGCCACTATGGAGCCGATCACGCTGCGTTTGGATGAGCCGGTTGTACACCCCCTGTCGTCCGTGGATTCTTGCTTTGCTCGGGTCTTGGCCGCGTTCCCGGACATCCTGACCCCACAGTTCCGGTCGTCGACCCCCAAGCATGGGTGGTTCATTTCATACCGACTACCGAACCACCTCTCCACACACGAGCATGCCAACTGCCATCGGGTGAGCTAAGTCTGGCACGGCAGGAGTTCCGCACGTTGGAGTCCTTGGGGATCGTCCTCCCTTCAAACAGCCCATGGGCGTCTCCACTCCACATGGTCCCTAAGGCAAGCGGGGGCTGGCGACCCTGCGGAGATTATCGGCGGCTGAATGCCACTACCACCGCAGACCGATATCCCGTGCCCCACATCCAGGACTTCAACGCCCATTTGGCCGGGGCTACTATTTTCTCCAAAGTGGATTTGGTGCGGGGTTATAACCAGATCCCGGTCAACCTGGAGGATGTGCCCAAGACGGCAATCGTTACGCCGTTTGGGCTGCACGGGTTCGTGCGGATGCCATTCGGCCGTAAGAATGCCACGCAGGCATTCCAAAGGTTAATGGATGGAGTGTGTCGCGGCCTCGAGTTTGCGTTCGTCTACCTCGACGACATCTTGGTGGCCAGCCTCTCACGGCAGGAGCACTGGGCCCACCTCCGGCAGCTCTGTCAACGGCTCAGCAAGCATGGTTTGGCTGTGAACCTTGCCAAGTGCCGGTTTGGTGTGACCACCATCGACTTCCTCGGCCACCGCGTGACTTCGCAAGGCGCGATTCCCCTCCCGGACAGGGTCGATGCCATCCGCCGGTTTCCCCATCGATACACTGTGCGCGGCCTGCAGGAGTTCGTCGGGATGGTGACATTTTATCACCGTTTTGTGCCATCCGCGGCCCACATCATGTGGCCGCTGTATGAATTTCTGGCGGGTGGGCGTAAGGACGTCGAGTGACCGACGAGGTGGTGGCGGCATTTGACAGCGCGAAGGAGGCCCTTGCTCGGGCTGCACTGCTGGTGCACCCGCGGGAATATGCCACGACTGCCCTTACGGTGGATGCCTCGGGGTCGGCGGTTGGTGCCACGCTGGAACAACTGATGGACGGGGGTTGGCTGCCCCCGGCCTTCTTCAGCCGGCACCTCAACCGTGCCCAGACGAAGTACAGCGCTTTCGACCGCAAGCTCCTGACTCTGTACCTGGCAGTGTACCACTTCCGCTACTTCTTGGAGGGCCGCCTATTCACCGCTTACACAGACCACAAGCCACTCACATTTGCCCTGACAAAGGTTTCCGACACCTGGTCCGCACGACAGCAGCGGCAGTTGGCCTACATCTCCGAGTACACCACTTCCATCCGCTTCATCCAGCTGAAGGAGAACCGGGTGGCCAACGCGTTGTCCCGCCCTGCCGTCAACGCCGTTTTTGAGGTGGTGCCCAGCATTGACTATTCTGCCCTGGCGAAGGCTCAGCTCATGGACGATGAGATGCCCGCCTACCGGACTGCCATCTCCGGCCTTCGCCTTGAGGATGTCTCTCTTGGCCCTGGAGGAGCAACAATCCTGTGCGATGTGTCGTCCGGTCAGCAGCACCCCATCGTCCCTGCCGCCTGGCGCCGGAGGGTTTTCGACGTGATCTACGGGCTGGTTCACCCTTCCATCCGGGCGATGACGGCGCTTGTGGCTGCTCAGTTCATGTGGCATGGTCTGCGCAAGCAGGCTGGCCACTGGGCCCGCACCTGCATTCCGTGCCAGATGGCGAAAACCCAGTGCCATGTCCGGGCGCCCCTCCAGGAGTCTACCACGCCGGCGTTTTTCGTTCATCTCCACGTGGACATTGTGGGGCCTCTCCCGCCGTCCCGAGGCATCACCCACCTCCTCACGATGGTGGATCGCTTCACGCGGTGGTCGGAGGCCATACCGCTGGCCGATACTTCAACGGCTACGTGCGCTCGTGAGTTGTCCGTGCACTGGATTGCTCGCTTTGGGATGCCGGTGGACATCACTTCGGACCGGGGGCCACAGTTCACCTCTGAGCTGTGGTCGGCCATGGCTCACTTGTTGGGCATGCGACTGCACCACACCACGGTCTATCACCCGCAGGCAAACGGCCTGGTGGAGAGGTTCCACCGGCAGCTCAAGGCAGCGCTGAAGGCGCGACTCTCCGGCCCAGACTGGATGGACGAACTGCCGTGGGTCTTGCTGGGCATCCGAACTGCGCCTAAGGAGGACTTGGTCTCATCCTCAGCGGAGCGCATTTACGGGTCACCACTTACGGTGCCCGGGGAGATCGTGCCGTTGGCACCGGGGCAGCAGGGAACGCCCTAATCCACCCTACAGCGCCTTCGCTTGCGCCCGTGCCGATGTCCCGCCATGGGACATTCCGCCCGCACATGCCATCGGACCCCGGGACTACACCTATGTGTTCCTGCGCCGTGATACCCTCCGGACGCCACTCCAGAGGCCGTTTAAAGGCCCGTTCCAGGTGCTGGAGCACGGACAGGTAAGGAAATATAATATAATAGAATAGCTCGGCTAGTAACTTTCGGTTGAGGAACTTATGTTGAGTTGCAAGAGAAGGGTTTGGGGTATTCAGAAATACATGTCCCCACAAATAAATAAAGTACAAAGAACACACACAGGAGAACAGATGGCTTATCATAACATGGAAATGCTGATCTGAATAGGCATAGCTTTATTTATTGCTTTGAAACAATAATCACGCTGTCAGAAGTTGTATTTGGTTTAGTTTGGTGTTGAGAGTGTAGTTGTTAATGGGGTCTCTTCCCAGGACATAGGCACCATTTGTTCTTTCTTTGTGACCCATCTCTGAGCTCTAGTGTGTCACAAAGAAGGTTTATGGTTGTTTATACTGGGTCTTAGACAGCAAGGCTAGATAATAGTCTGTGATTCGGTTTGTGCTACGTTTAAATGTACTTATGTTGAGATAAGAGATAAGGCATAAGTGATGGTTGTGTGACCTTTGTATAGGGATGATTTCTTATGTTTATAGAAAACTGAGATAGCAACTCTGTTTTGATCTAAGCCAAACGATTGGGGTCTGCATATAGTAATCTTCCATTTGCTGTGTGGAATGCCATTAGTGAGAAGTCATAAAGAGGCCTTACATTCCTCTCCTACTAGAGATAGAAGAGGGAGGTTGTAATTCAGAATGAAACTAGACCTGAGCTTGGTAAGAAGCAATTATAATTTATCACGTGTGCCAAGTATATGGCCTTTGTGTGCTTGGAGTTGGGAATTGTGTGATTAGAAATAACTTAAGTCTTTACCGACTTTGTACGAATGGGGCAAAACTCATATTTAATCTTTGTAATCCATAAGTAACTGTATTTTAACTATGTAGTTGTAGGGAAATTATTTGTGAAGTGTATTGTGTTTTAATTAGGATTGTAAGTATTAGACTTTGTTTAAATCTGAAGTTTTAGAAATAACTTTATTTTCCAAAAGTGGAATATGTGTTTTGTGTGTATATATTGTGTGATTGCTGTATGATGTGTCTTTTATATTCTGAGACGTGGTCTCTGAGAATTGATTTTATTTTTCTGTGGTTTTACTGGATTTTGAATAAAGAGGGTAAAGAAAACCACAATGCAAACTAGGGTTGTAAAGCGGCCAGAAAAGGGAAAATCATGTGACTACACGTGTTGTCAATCACTGGAAAGGATTTAGTTGATTGGTTAATGCAAATGAGCGAATGTATGGTAAACCATAATGATCGGTTAATAATTTGCCACACCTTCTGTACCATAATTGTCTAATACCTATATAATGCGTTGAGTTTGTACCAAAGTTACTAGTTCTCTGGATCTTCCCCAAATGGCTCCCAAGGGTCGGGCCATTTCCACTTTCGAACCCCTCGGCACGGGAATGGATGAGTCCGGGGGCGACCCTTAGCTACAGGGATAAAGGGCAGGGGATTAGGTGCAATCTCTCTCTTGCAGACTCGTCTGGTCAGAAGGACAACGATTAAAATACCACCCGAAATACCTGGCTCCTCGCCTTCATTTCGGGATTATCGTCGCGCTACAAAACTACAATATTTCTGTAATTTAAAAAGTAATTTTTCAGTTTATTTATTTTATTTCTGATATCCCATGTGTATTTTACAATCTTTGCTCTCCATTAAATAAATTAGTAGTTAAAAATCTGTACTTTTGTTCATTGTTCTAGCTTGTTTGCTGTGGCAGTATTTTACTTTAATTGGATGCTCAACTAGTTAGGTGCCTTCATTCTTCCTAGACTCCTCAGAACCACTATAGATAATTTGTATGGGAAATACACATTAGTGGGTCCACTAAAGGGCCTGTCCCACTTGGCCGTCATTTACACGACAGGCCGGCAGTGACCTACTCGCGCGACTGTTGCGCGCGTCATCATGCGTCCGCACAGCCGTCTGGAATGTGTGACGTGATTTGAATACCCAGTTTATGATATTTACCCAGTTTATGATATTTATGGTGATTTTCTAAAATGTCCCAGTTTCTTGAGTGGTGCTAGCAATTGGAAAAACTGCAGATGTAATGCCCCTATTCAAAAAAAGCTGCAGACCAAATTAATTTATCGGAAGGAACTGGCTTAAATTGAAGATAGACACAAAATGCAGGAGTAACTCAGCGGGACTGGCAGCATCTCTGAGAGAAGGAATGGATGATGTTTCAGTCTGAAGAAGGGTCTCGACCCGAAATGTCACCCATTCGACCCGAAACGTCATCCTGTCCCACTTGGCTGTCATTTACACAACAGGCCGGTGGCGCGCGAAGATTTCGTGCAGCACGAAATCCTGGCGTGCTGCGCGATACCATGCGCAACTCCATACTCCTCCACGCCACTCCATGCGCCCGTCCCGTGCTATTCACACGCTACCAGGTCACGTAAATGGCGCGCAAATGATGTCCAAGTGGGACAGGCCCTATAATATACGCAAATGACCTTCGAGATCAGTCACCTGAGCCACCCCTTGATTGCTGGCCAGTAACTTGGACCCTTCAGTTCACCAACAGTACCATGTAATAAAGTGTTCAAGCATTGTTTGCTTAGCTGCATTTATAAACACAGATTCCTATCAGCAGTGCAACAATATTATAAAATAATTTTTCCTGTATAGATTTTTATATGACTAAAAATAAATTACATCATTATTGGCAAGTTCTTCAATTTATGGTTTATATGCCTGCATAGTAGGTCAGGGAAGTTAGTCCGCTCAGGAAAGAAATAAGTAATTTCCTGAATCATATTGATGTTAAGAGGTGTTGCCATTCTTGAAGTGTATGAGTGAACAATTCCCCGGAGCCTAACCAAGAGTATCCTAGGATGTTGTTGGAAGTAAGGGATGAAATTGCTGTTGTCCTGGCAGGGAGATTTCGTTAGCCACAAGTGACGTACTGGAAGACAGAGCAATGGCTAATGTTGTGCCTTAGTATTTAAGAAGGACTGCAAGTACAAGCCAGAGAACCATAGGCTAGTGAGCCTAACATCAGTCATGGGAATGTTAATGGAAAGGATTCTGAGATATGGGATCTACCTGCATTTGGAAAGACAAGGACTGATTAGGGATAGCCTTTAGCAATACAGCACGGAAACAGACTCTTCAGTCCACCAAGTCCGCGCCGACCAGCAATCAGCCTGTACACTAACACTATACTACACACTAGGGACAATTTACAATTTTACTGAAACCAATTAACCACCAAATCTTTGGAGTGTGGAAGGAAACCGAAGCACCCGGAGAAAATCCACTCATTCACATGATCGAATCCGGGTGTCTGGTGCTGTCAGGCAGCAACTCTACTACTGCACCACTGTTGTCGAGGGTGTGGACAAGTTTGACAGAACAGAGCATTAGTTGAGGGGAATCGATTGGGTCTCTGTTCAAGGAAGAACCTGAGGACCCTGAGACCTGACTGATGAGGAATGGAGATGTATAGGGATTGGATGAGCATGGTATCGATGAGACGATGGAGATCTATACTCAATACTCTGACTGATGAAGGCCAATGTGCCAAAAGTCATTTTGACCACCCTATCTACCTGCAACCAACTTTAAGGGACCATGCACCTGCACTTCTAGATCCCTCTGCTCCACAACACTCGCCAGAGTCCTATTATTCACTGTGTAGGTCCTGCCTAGGTTAGACTTCCCAAATTGCAACACTTCACATTTCCCTGCAAGCTAATAGAGGTTAATAAAATCATGAGGGGCATGTAGATAGGGTAGTTAGCCAGGGTAGGGTCATCTAAAATTAGAGACATGGATTTAAAGGAGAGGGAAAAAATGTAGAGAACCTGAGGGAAAGATTTTCACACAGACTGTGATGGGTACGTGGAACATGTTGCCAGAGGAACTGGTAAAGGTGGGTACAATTACAAAGATTAAAAGACATCTGGATAGAAAAGGTTGAGAGGAATATGGGCCAAACAGAGACAAAAGGAAATGGCGACTAGCTCAGCTGTGCACCTTGGTCAGCATCAACAGGTTGGGCTGAATGGCCTGCTTCCATGCTGTAATTTTTTTAGTATTTCTATGTGGGGGAGGGGGGTAGGGTAAGGGGGAAACCGTTTCTCAGTCACTTCCTGACAAGGATGTGACTATTCTCCGAATCGCATCTTCGACCCCCCCCCCCCCCGCGGCCTACCAACTGGATTGGCGTGACCTTTCCTGCCGGGGACCGGACCACAGCTTCAGCAGCAGATGCCTTACCTGGATCGCTGTTTGAAGCTCCGGAGTGTTGGGCCTGCTGCTTCAACATCGCGGAACTGTGGTTTGCAGAGCTTCCAGCGCGGGCAACGCTGACTTCAACATCGCGGAGTCCTGGGATCCCTTTGCCGAGGGCTGCCGGCGTGAATCTCCGCCTAGTGGACTTCGGGAACCGCGATCTCCGTTACGAAGTGGCCAATTCGGAAGTCCAAGCCGCTGAGAATTTTCTCCCGTTCCGACATCGGAGTTCCATCATCCGGCGAGCGGGCCTGAACATCAGGCCGCCCGTAGCGGCGACAGCGAGGGGTTCGGGAGCCCCCCGACCACAGGTGAACAACAGAGGAGGATGACTGAACTTTGGTGCCTTCCCTCACAGTGGGAAACTTTGATTCCGCTGTGTGGGGATGTCTATGTTAAAGACTATCGTGTTCTGTGCTCTTTTTTGTTCTATAGCTGTATGGTGACCACAACTTTCACTGTAGCAATTGGTACGTGATAATAAATGTCTTTTGTCTCTTGTCTCTCTTGTAATACTCTACAACAAGTCAAATTATACAGTCAACCTTGGAATATAATGTCTCTGTACAATAATGCAAGAGGAACTCTGGCAATCCTCAAAATCTAACAGATGCTCAGTGGGTGAAATGTAATTCTCAATCCTAAATGCAATTCACGACTTCATTATAATTAACACCTCACCCACCTAAGCATCAACATACAACCATCTATTGGATAATTATTTCAAGGAAATAACTTGAAACAAACATGTCAGAAGCAGGGATTATTTTGTGTGATTGCCATCCTACATTAAGACCACAGAGTAAAATTCAGCATATACAAGAATAGCACGAACTCCCACTCATAAAACTGAAATCAATTACATTATAAATAGATCAAAAAAATAATTTTAAGATGATGATTTATTATCTGGGTGCACAGAGCAGTCATGAACAGCTCAAGCTTATTTTATATCAGAACTTTGACAAAAAAGATTCATTTCGTGCAATTAATTCTATATATCCAGTACGATATGTGGAGATGTAACAATTTTAATAATATCAGGGCCGTCTTAAAATGCTGCACCATACATTCATATGATTTAATATCATCTCTCGCAGGATGAGAGAATCCTCCGAGTTATCTGTTGACTTTGATCAGAATCTATCATCGTAACACATTGCTTCTCACAACATTATAAAAAAACCTGCTTTCAAGCACTGCAACCATCAGCTCTCCCTGAAGCAAGAGATTTATTAAAATACATTGACGCATCATGTAACACCCCTCCCCATGTTCTGTGATGCCTGGGGTCTATGAATAATTCACACAATGGCAGATGAATATACATAGCAAATTAACCAAATATTTTGTTTTCTTCTTTCCTGATGTCCTTCAGAAAGCATTCCCTAAGCTGACATGTATCTATAATTTACAATCCAACAATGAGCATGAGCGCTATTAATAGTGTTTTTGAATGCACAACACTGCAGCGTATCACTTGAGCATTGCAGAGTAGTGTAGAGTCTGAGAATGTCTTCGGCTGCATATAATGAAGAAATCTGTCAGTTTTTTTTTTTGAAAATCCAATTTCAGCTCAATGAACATACAAATAAAAATTAATAAAATTAATGCACAATCAGCTACATGAAAAATATCTCGGCAGATTTCCTTTCAAAAGCAAACCATTTCTGTAATTGCACAGCTACAGCATAAAATATCTATAACTGTGATTTACAACCTTAATTTTAATCCAAGTAATTTCCTGCTTTTTGTGGACTTGGAGATGAATAATTGGGGAGAAAGGTGTGATGTAACATGGGAAAACAAGAGAGAAACAAGTTTAATCCATATTTGGTTCCGACAGTATTCCAAATGTGTATACATTAGAATTTTTTAGATTTGACCCAGAGATTACAATAATTAATGAAAATTACCAGGGTTTGGAATTAATTCAGATCACCACAGGCAAAATTGTTTCCTCCTCCTCCCGTCTCCCAGAGTCAGACATGCATATTGAATGTTGTCACTATTTATGAGCCAAGCAAAAGGCTCAGCACGATTCTTCCCCTGTGCCTGCCATTTTATTTTCTATAGGAAGCTTCTGATGTGAAAAGGACAGGGAGTCACAGTTTGATATTAAGGGATCAATGTCGAGAAAAAAAATTGATCAAAGTTCGAGAGAGAATAAAGGAGCAAGATTTGGATGAAGAGTACAGGAAATCAGTCGAGAAAGAAAGCAAAGGAAAATGTCCACCAAAGCTCCTCAAACTATATACCCCACGCCACGAGTCAGTGGTGCAAATTAAACTGGCATGCATTGTTGTGTAGGAAGGAATTGCAGATGCTGGTTTGCACCGAATTTGACACAAAATGCTGGTATAACTTAGAAGGGCAGGCAGCATCTCTGGATAGAAGGAATGGGTGACGTTTTGGGTTGAGACCCTTCTTCAGACCAAGGGTCAGGGGTGTGAGAGCATTGTTGTAATCTTTATGTCTAAATGCACTTCAATGTTGCAATAGTAATTTATAATAGTTGTATATGGACTTATGTTTCAGATGAAGCTGGTAAATTTATTAGGCTGATGAGAACTTCTGTTTTACACAGGGCAACCTACTTTTATATTGCTCTGTATCCCACAATTTGGTGACACATCCCAAGTATTTTTTATTCAATGGCATCATCACTGCTAAAACGGCACCACAAAAATCATCTTGGTGGCCACAATTGACCAGAAACTCAAATATTGAGTTTACAAAAGCAAGTCAGAAGCTGGTTATCTAGCAGTGAGTGATTCTTCTGACCCCCAAAGCCTTCTCATCTCCAGGGCACTTCAGATGTGTGATGGACAGCATTCCACTTGCCTGAGTGAGTACGTCACCAACAATCCTGAGGCAGCTTGACATCATCGGGGACTATACAGGCTACTTGAATGGCAACCATTCCACTGTCCCAAACATTCACGGCTCCACAATAGTTATATCATGGCAGCAATGTATACTATCTACAAAATCCGCCACATCATTTCACCAAGGCAATGCTGATAGCACCTCCCAAATTTGCAACTTCCACCACCAAAGCAACACATGGGCATGACATTACCTACAAGTTCATGTCCAAAAATCAGGTATAACTCCTGACTTGGTAATAAATGGTTATATTATTATAAAATATAATTAGAAGACTTAGGAAGTTCGGTATGTCCCCAGCAACCCTCAATAACTTCTCCAGATGCGCCATAGAAAGCATTTTATCGGGATGCATCACAGCATGGTTTGGGAACAGCTCTATCCAAGACCGCACGATATTGCAAAGTTGGAGACATAGTCCTGAGCATTACGCAATCAAACCTACCTTCTATTGACTCCACCTGCACTTCACACTGCCTCAGCAAGGCCACCAGCATAATCAAAGACCTGTCTTACCTCAGTCACTCCCTCCTCTCCCCACTCCCATCAGGCATGAGGTACAGAACTTGAAAATGCATACCTCCAGATTCAGGAACAGTTCCTTCCTAGCTGTTATCAGGCAACTGAACCGTCCTATCACCAACCGCAGAGTGGCCCTGACCTCTCATCTACCTCAGTGGAGGCCTATAAGCTATCTTTAATTGGTCTTTACCAGATTTTAACTTGCACTAAATGTTATACCCTTTATTCTGTATCTGTACACTGTCGATAGCTTGATTGTAATAATGTATAATCTTTTCACTGACGGGACAGTACGTAACAAAAACTTTTCACTGTACCTTGGTACACGTGACAGTAATAAACGAAACAAAACTCAACTAAAATATATGACTTTATCCATATTATCCATTACAACTGTGCCAAAATCCTGAAACTTTCTACTCAAGAGTAGTGGCGAGTACCTTCATCTGGACTCAGCTGTTCAAGGAGGTGTCCCATGTCAAATTCCTTTGAAATGCAAATAGATAATAATTGTTTTATCTATGATGCCTTTATTAAATGGGATTTTGGAAAGATAAATGTTATTCTTAGAAAGGTCATTTGGCAGTAAGAGAAATAAATTAATTGAATAACTTGCAGTTATATATAATCTCTACTGAAATATCCTAAGGTCCTTACCGGTCAGATAATTAAATCAAACATCAAGCCTTAGAAAGCAATATCAGATCTGGTGACCCACGACTTGGTCAAAGAAATAGGCAGTAAAAGCATCTCAAGGAAATCATTGAAAATTTAAGACATGGGAGACCATTCCGTTCACTATGCTTATGCCTGTTAATAAAAAGTTATCCTGTCTAAAGTCCTGGCTCTTCAAGGATACATCCAAGTACTTCTACATGAGGAAGATTTCTGCCTTTATCTGATTTTTCAGTGGTGAAGTCCGGCCCATAACCCTTCTGTGTAAAATAATTTCCCCATCGCCTTTCTTACTCTTTTAGCAATCATTTTAAATTTATACCCCCTAGATTTTGATCCTTAATATTTATACTCTCAAGGTACCCCATTATTTTATATTCCTTCAGCAAGTCTCCACTCAACCTCAATGACTCTAAAGAGCGCAAGCATCCAATCTTTTCTCATATCCACATTTTCCATTGCTGGCGACTTCCTCATAAATCTTCTCTGTGTCTTTTCCAGTACTATCGCATACATCACGAATGTTGATGACCAGAGCGGTTTGTGGAGCTCAACTCGTTTTGTCTACAGTTCCAGCATTAATTATTTGCTCCTTAGTTCTAATCCTGGGCCACTTACATTTTTTTTCAAAGCTCATCTGCAAACCTCAATATCATGCCCTCTATAGATAGGTCTATATCAAGAGCCAAATCTTGTCAGTTCTTGTTCATGAGGACTTCCGAGTTTTCAAAATTTCTTGGTCTATAACGTTGAATAAAATTTTGCTGCACTATATGTGAAATAATGAAAAAGGGCATAAAAAGTTTCAAGTTTAGGGCGGTAGAGTTACTGCCTTACAGCGTCAGAGACCACCAGCCCCCCCCCCCCCCCCCCCCCCCGTTTCGATCCTGACGACGGGTGTTGTCTGCAAGAGTATGTACAGTCTCTCTGTGACCGCGTAGGTTTCTTCCGGGTGCTCTGGTTTCCTCCCATATCCCATGTACAGATTTGTACGCCAATTGGCTTCAGTGAAATTGTAAATTGTCCCAAGTGTGTAGGATAGTGTTCGTGTATGGGGTGATCGCTGGTTGGCGTTGACTCGGTTGACCGAAGGGCCAGTTTCCACGCTGTTTCTCTAAAATCTAGTCTAACGTCAAGTTTAGTTATTAATTGGCAAATTTACCTCCATGGTGGATTCACTTTGAGAGCATCCAGTGAAGTATTACTTTTCGATTTTAGATAGTCACATTAAGGAAAACTATTCACAAAGATAGAGTAATTGAGTGGTGTGAAGGAATTGAATCAATACGTATGTTACATCATATTTGGTTAAAAACCTATGCTGCGACCAGTGATGATTAATGAGCTTCCTCACATCAGTAACATTTTCAGGATATTATTCTGCGACTTTCAGTTATCACTGTTTAAATAAAGAAATTACAAATTGGTCTCAGAATTATTAACTTGATTGATGATACAACAATTTGGACGTAAAATTTTAACAGTGAGATTGATTGCAAGGTTACAAGTGCATCGTTACCAATGACATTTTCCACTGAGAGGTTGCTCCCAAGATAGAACATAACTGATTCACATGTGCCAGGGCCTCATCATTAACTTTTATTGTTGGTGGGGCCATGTTATGCATTAGAGGCATTAACATAAACTTATTGTTAAGTAAGTTTTGTGCAAGACCTATTTTTTGTTCACTTCAGTGGATGAATCACTAATGATTGGAAGCTTGGCTTCCAAGAAGCACATATGCAAGCATCAGACACACACAAAATGCTGGAGTAACTCAGTGGGATAGGCAGCATCTCTGGAGAGAAGGAATGGGTGACGTTTCGGGTAGAGACCCTTTTTCAGACTGAAAGTCAAGGGAAAGGAAACCGAGAGATATAGTCAATGATGTAGAGATATATAGAACAAATTAATGAAAGATATGCAAAAAAGTAACAATGATAAAGGAAACAAGGCATTGTTAGCTGTAGCTAGGTGAGAACGAAAGATGGTGTGACTCAGGTGGGGGAGATAAGGAGAGAGAGGGAATCCAGGGGTTACTTGAAGTTAAGAGACTTCAATATTCATACCAAAGATCCTACAGCGGAGCAAGATAGACCACTCTGCTAAATGCAATGGGCTGACGTGTAGTACGCAACGGAGCTGAACGTGGGCCCTTTTTTCAACCATTTCAGTAACCCGACTCGACCCGACTCGCAGTGTAATCAACGTTGCGGGGTAACAGTTTGTATTAATAAATTATAATTCTGAAAATGAGGAGAAGATTTTTACCAAAGAACTTTTATTTTTACGAGGATGTCTCCGTAACCTGCTTCCGTCTCTGCACTAGTTATCTTTGCTCCGCTATGGGATATTTGCTGCGGAGAAATAAGCCGGTTACGGAAATGGGGCCGAAAATTACCCATGAATCTGCTCATGACCGTACTACGTCTTTTTCGTCGAGTGGGCTATCTTGCTTGCTATAGGATCTTTGATTCATACCCCTGGGTTGTAAGCTGCCCAAGCAAAATATGAGATGCTGTTCCTCCAATTTGTGTTTAGCCTCACTCTGACAGTGGAGGAGGCCTAGGACAGAAAGGTCAGTGTGGCCATGGGAAGTGTTTAGCAGCCAGGAGATCAGGTATGTTCAGGTGGAATGAGCGAAGATGTTCAGAGAAATGATCGCCCAGTCTACCTGAAAGGACTGTCGGGGTCCCTGGACATAGTCGAAGGAGGAGGTATAGGGACAGGTGTTGCATTTCCTGCGGTTAGAATCATAGAAAATAGGTGCAGGAGAAGGCCATTCGGCCCTTCGAGCCAGCACCGCCATTCATTGTGATCATGGCTGATCACCCCAAATCAATAACCCGTGCCTGCCTTCTCCCCATATCCCTTGATTCCACTAGCCCCTAGTGCTCTATCTAAATCTCTCTTAAATCCATCCAGTGATTTGGCCTCCACTGCCCTCTGTGGCAGGGAATTCCACAAATACACAACTCTCCCGTTGAAAAAGTTTCTTCTCACCTCAGTCTTAAATGGCCTCCCCTTTATTTTAAGACTGTGGTCCCTGGTTCTGGACTCGCCCAACATTGGGAACATTTTTCCTGCATCTAGCTTGTCCAGTCCTTTTATAATTGTATATGTTTCTATAAGATCTCCCTCATCTTTCTAAACTCCAGTGAATACAAGCCTAGTCTTTTCAATCTTTCCTCATATGACAGTCCCGCCATCCCAGGGATCAATCTTGTGAACCTATGCTGCACTGCCTCAATCACAAGGATGTCCTTCCTCAAATTAGGAGACCAAAACTGTACGCAATACTCCAGATGTGGTCTTACCAGAGCCCTATACAACTGCAGAAGAACCTATACTGAAATCCTCTTGTTATGAAGGCCAACATTCCATTAGCTTTCTTCACTGCCTGCTGTACCTGCACGCCAACTTTCAGTGTATACAAGGACACCCAGGTCTCGCTGTACCTCCCCCTTACCTAACCTAACCCCATTGAGATAATAATCTGCCCCCTTGTTTTTGGCACCAAAGTGGATAACCTCACATTTATCTATATTATACTGCATCTGCCACACATCTGCCCACTCACTCAACCTGTCCAGATCATCCTGCATCCTCCTAGCATCCTCTTCACAGTTTACACTGCCACCCAGCTTTGTGTCATCCGCAAACTTGCTAGTGTTGCTCCCAATTCCCTCTTCCAAATCATTAACATATATGGTAAACAGTTGCGGCCCCAACTCCGAGCCTTGCGGCACTCCACCTGTCACTGCCTGCCATTCTGAAAAGGACCCGTTCACTCCTACTCTTTGCTTCCTGTCTGCCAACCAATTTTCTATCCACGTCAACACCCTACCCCCAATACCATGTGCTCTAATTTTAGTCACCAGTCTCCTGTGCGGGACCTTATCAAAGGTTTCTCCAGAAGGCGGAAAGGGGTGGAGATGGGAAGATGTGGTGAGATGGAATCTTTGCAGGAAGCAGGGTAGGAAGAATAGTCGTGATTGTTGTGGGAATCAGTGGGTTTGTAATAGACGTCAGTCGATAGTCTATCTCCTGTGATGGAGATGGTGAGATCAAGAAAGAGGAGGGAGGTGTCATTGAGTGCAGGATGAAAATTGGTAACAAAGTTAATGAAGTCAACTTAAATTCACTTGGACCATCTCTGACACCTCCCTCCCCTTTCTTGATCTCACTTTCTGTGACTTTCAGTCTGAAGAATGGTCTCGACCCGAAACGTCACCCATTCCTTCTCTCCAGAGATGCTGCCTGTCCTGCAGTTACTCCAGCATTTTGTGTCTATCTTCAGTTTAAACCAGCATCTGCAGTTCCTTCCTGCACATAAGCAAGCATCATCTAGATATTGCAGCTCAATGGGTAAGGTTGGCATGGAAATAACAAAGGTTTAACAATTTCCTATTTGCCCTGAAAATGAGCTCCCCTCCAGCAGAAAGTTTGTTGGTTCAAGAAATACTGAGGAAAGGTTGGAATAATGATATAACAGTAAAGGGATCCAAGAAGACTGTGCGTCTTCTTGAATTCTGCTATTGTAAATTAATATATACAGGTCCCTTGTAGGTTATGAACGCCCTACTTACAATCAACCCTTACAAATGAACAAGCATTTATTTGAGAGCTCGACAGGATGGTCTGAACCCCCAGCTATTGGGGAACTTCAGTCAACCTGCCATCTGAGGATTAAATACGCAGCCACATTTTAGACTTGTGAATTGTCCAGGTTATGAACAGTTCACAGGATCAGAACCCTGCCATAACCCGGAGAGGAATCATATATTGAAACATGCTCCAACCTCATACGCCAAATCCATCCTAGTGCCCCTACCACTCAACTTTCCCTTTCCGTCATTATTTTTGTATTTTAATTACAAATATACAGATGCCACAAGAAATTAAATGTGGAAATCCTGGTCACCTATTTATTTTAAATCACACAGACCAGGCTTCCCACCATTGACTCCATCTACACTTCATACTGGCTCATAAAAGCAGACAATATAATCAAAGGCTTGGCCGCCCTTGTCATTCCTTCCTTTGCCTGCTCTAATCTGGTAGAGGGTACAGAGGCTTGAAAGCATGCACCATCACACCCAGGAAGAGATTCTTCCCCTCTGTTATCAAGTTTCTGAATTGTCCTTCAATAATCTATATTGTATGTTCGCTCTATCTGTTGTACCTGAGTTCGAGACTAGATTGTATTTATCTACAGTGTATCTAAACTGTATATCATGCAAAAAAAGCTGTGCCTCGGTCGGTACAAGTGACAATGATAAACCCAAGACTAAACCTAAAGTGTGAATGCACAGCACAGAAATTGAAACTGCAAAGTTCAAGCAATGACCAAGTGACTAGAAATTGAAAATAGCCTTTGGTTTTGTGGAATATTTGTGCTATTTTCTTCTCGTAATATTATTCTTCAAGGTCACAAAGCAGAGAACGATAAAAAGGTAACTTGATTGATTGATTGATTGATAGAATTTATTGCCACACAACCAGGGTCGGTGGAATTTTGGGTTGTCAGCAGCGGTACAATAATAAAGAACACACAACCACAATAAAAATATAACACAAACATCCACCACAGCATTCATCACTGTGGTGGAAGGCACAGAACTTGGCCAGACCTTAACTTATATACTATTTTTAAGTGGGGGAATGACTAACATAAGATGTTTTGTACGTCGCAAACTGGCTGGAAGAGTTTATCTTTCTTTCCTGGCACACATACACCCAGTTTTGAAATATGATCAAAAACAGGATGGTACATTATGTTCCAACCAACCTCCTCCCCACCACCCCACTAGTGTAGCTTAATCTGAATTTCCTGCCATAAGTGCACTTATTCATCTACTTTCAGAACAACCATCTGTTTATCTCTATGATTCCTACATTTATCAGAAACCACATTCAGAGAAAAGGCCTTTCAGGTCAATCCACATTATGATAAACTTTAAAGCGTTATCTTACACATGCATGGTGTCTATCTGACCGCCCAGAAGCACCTATATAAAACACCGAGGTTATATTTGTCCATTTTGTCGTTCTTTCATTTCCATAAATTAGTTTGTGCTGTAGCAAAAAAAAAACCCATAACAAAGTATAGACATACAGTGCCCTCCATAATGTTTGGGACAAAAACCCATCATTTATTTACTTGCCTCGGTACTCCACAATTTGGGATTTGTAATGTAAAAAAAATCACGTGGTTAAATTAAAGAATGAATGAATGAGTACGTTTATTGGCCAAGTATTCACATACAAGGAATTTGCCATGGTGCTCCGCCCACAAGTGACATGACATACAGTGACAGTTAAGAATGATACATAAAACATTAAACATTAATAATAAAAATTTTAATTTTACTTAAATTGCACATTGTCAGATTTTATTAAAAGTCATTTTATACATTTTGGTTTCACCATGTAGAAATTACAGCTGTGTTTATACAAAGTCCCCCCATTTCAGGGCACCATAATGTTTGGGATACATGACTTCACAGGCGTTTGAAATTGGTCAGGTGTTTAATTCCCTCCTTAATGCAGGTATATGAGAGCTCTCAGCACCTAGTCTTTCCTCCATCACCTTTGGAAACTTTTATTGCTGTTTATCAACATGAGGTCCAAACTTGAGCCAATGAAAGTCAAAGAAGCCATTATGAGACTGAGAAACAAGAATAAAACTGTTAAGAGACATCAGCCAAGCCTCAGGCTTACCGAAATGAACTGTTTGGAACATCATTACGATAACACTGTTGAGCTTACTAATCGCAAGGAAGACCTCCAAATCTCAAAATAATAAAGAAAATTCCCAAATACCTGTCCGACAGATCAGAAACACTCTTCAGGTATGGATTTGTCAATAACCACTGTCCGCAGAACACTTCATGAACAGAAATACAGAGGCTACACTGCAAGATGTAAACCACTGGTTAGCCGCAAAAAAAGCTGAAAAAGAGAGATATGAGTGGGGCTAAGTATGGCAAGTGATAGGTGGATGCAGGTGAGGGGAATGATTGGTAGATGGGAATTTATTGGGAAATGTCATCAGTCCATTTTCCTCCACAGATGCTGCCGCTAAGTTCCTCCAGTACTATGTTTTTTGCTCTTTAAACTATCTACCATACATGCTTATTATTTGAATAATTTGCACACAAAATGCCTCAATACCACATCTCCAATTATTTGGTCCATGAGATAAAATATCATGCTGGTCAGCGATTAATTGACCAGCATGATATTTTACCAGCTCATGACTGACTTTCAGCATACGAATAGGGTGAGGAATAGTTAAATTAAATTTAATGACTGTATGCAAATTAGGGTACCAAATCTACTGCATTTTGACATTTATGCTATTTAGTTTCTACTACACGATCAGATTTTATAAAATCAATTATTTAGAAAGGCAACAAGTTCCTCTGTAAAGAACAAGAAAGAAAACAACAAATTCCAACAAGGCTGCTCTGAAAACAGTTGAGTCCGGCAAAACCAAAAGCCACAGTTTCAACATTGACCTACACTGTAACTGGAAGGATGCATGTGCGCTCTTAAGGATAAGGCCGAACTATATTAACTTTATCACAAACTGACATTAAATCTCAAAGTCAGACACAAAATGCTGGAGTAACTCAGCGGGTCAGGCAGCATCTCTGGAATAAAGGAATAGGTGACATTTTGGGACGAGACCCTTCTTCAGTCAGGGGAGAGGGGAACAAGTGATATAGACGGTACTTAGGACTAATGAATGGAAGATATGCCGAAAGCAACGATAATCAAGGAAATACAGAGCCCACAATGGTCCATTAATGGCTGTGGGATGGTTGATAACGTGTTATACAGACAGTGTGAAACATCTCAGGGCAAGTTGACAAGTTGTGGGGGAAGGAACTGCAGATTCTGGTGTACACTGAAGATAGACACAAATTGCTGGAGTAACTCAGCGGGACAGGCAGCATCTCTGGAGAGAAGGAATGGGTGACCTTTCGGGTCGAGACCCTTCTTCAGTCTGAGTCAGGGGAGATGGAGACAATTCAACAGTTAAGTGAGCAAAATACTCACAAGCAGCCAAACTCGAGCTGCCTCCAGATAGAGACAAAATGTTGAGGCTTCAAATGTTTGGTTCAAATTTGGAGATCTTTCAGAAATGATATAATTCAATTCAATTCAATTCAATTCAAAGCACTTTATTCGTCCCCGAGGGGCAATTTAAAAAGGCGTATTACAGTAGCTAAAAAAAGAGGGACACAATCAACAAACATAAGCAGCACGCATACTGCACAATCAACCAACACACGCATTTCACAGACACACTGCACAATCACACAACACACACCGCACATCAACATTCAACACATAGTAACAGTTTTAAAGTGCTTCCTTAGTGCTTCAATTAAAAAGTGCATATAAAAGGTTATTTCATTTCATATGTTCATGAGTCAGTGGTCAGCATTAAGAAGCTGGACAGCCCTGGGGATGAAGGTTGCCTTCCTCCTCTGTGTCCAGCAACCCGGACAGCGGAGTCTGCGTCCTGAGGGGAGCCACTCAAACTCAGGAAACAGGATGTGAGAGGGGTCCTGAAGAATCCTGCGTGTTAACTTTACAGACTGTTGGTCGCATAGGGCAGTGAGAGTTCGGACGGGCTGCTCAATGATTTTTGATATGATATTATCTAAACCTTCTACTGAAGATTCTTTCACCAATTGAATTCAATCAATAAAAAACTCCCCACAAATTTTAATTGTTGCTTATCAATTTGGATTTGTAAAGAGTAAAAAACAACTGGGTTTCATGACTTCGAACAGAAAAATAATGGGAAGATGAGGGTAAAATACTTTTTGGATGGGAAAATCTCAAATTGAATTTCACTAATGTATTTCAGACTGTAAAGATAAGATGCAAATGGAACTTTTTCAACCAGCAATGATAGGTTGATATATTGACAGTAAGTTGTGGTGGGAAGCAGGTGAGAAGTAGCTAAAAGGAATTTGACATTGTAGGAGTAGGTTGAGATTAATTAACCATTATTACAGGGAAGGATGAAACATTGGATAATAAAGAGGATACACTGGGTGGTGCCACCAGCAGTCGCTACCTCACCAACAGTCTGTCTGTCCTTTCTTCTTTTTGTTATTCTTAGTATGTGTTAAAAAGTATGTCTTAGTGTTCCTTGGTTTGTTTTATGTGGGGGGGGGGGGGTTTGTCGGGGATCGAAGTTCCTTGGTTTGCCGGGGATCGAAGTTACAGCCGCGGGGCCTGCCCACGGTCTCTGGTCAGGAGCCCCATGCCGCGGAGAGAGTTTCAACAGCCCCGTAGTGGGAATCACCACAAAGGGGGCTTCGATCGGTGACTGCGGGGGCTTTGATCGCCCCGAATGCGGATGGTTTGACTGCCCCACTGCAGGAGAACAAGAGGAAGAAGCTTGAACTTTATTGTCTTCCATCACAGTGAGGAATGTGGAATCCACTGTGATGGATGTTTACGTTAACAATTATGTAGCTGTGTGACTTGTTGCTTTTCTCTTAGTATGGGTAACTCAAATTTCACTGTACCTTAATTGGTACTTGTGACAATAAACTGACCTTGAAACCTTGATAGCAGGTCATTCTAATGCTGATGAGGTTAGTATCAATACTTAAACCTTCTGCTTGTGACGAGTAGTGTGCCTCAGGAATTGGTGCAGGGTCCATTGCTGTTCGTGGTTTATATCAACGATTTGTACAAAGCATGATTAGTAAGTTTGCAGATGACACTCTTGTGTCTGGCATCATAGGTAGTGAAGATGGTTATCAAAAATTACAGCAGGATCTTGATTAACTGGTATTACAATCTATGAAGACAAACCTGGGCAGGACCTTCACAGTGAATGGCAGGGCCCTGGGGGAATGTTGTAAAGCAGAGAGATCAAGGTGTGCAGGTAGTGCAGGTCCTTGAAAGTGGTATCCCAGGTAGATGGGGGGAACCAAGAAGGCATTAGGAGTGTTGTTTTCCGTTTTGGTTGCCCTACAATAGAAAGGATGTCATTCAGTTGGTTAGAGTGCAGACAAGATTTACGAGGATGGTGCCAGGACTTGAGGCCGGAGAAATAGGAAGAGGTTAGGCAGGCAAGGACTTTATTCCTTGGTATACAGGAGGCTGAGTGGTAATCTTATCTAACTATATTATATTACCAAAACTCTAATCTTGTTTGTTTCTATGTGTGCATGTGTGGATATCAGTTTTATGTGTGTGTATGTGATCCCGGAACTACGCCTAAACGGTACACGATAGCGCTACAATATTTGGACCACCTTACTCATAATTATCTTGTGGTGTATTTTTTATCAAGTTTCGTTCAGATTGATGTTATATTTTACAAGTTATTCACATTTTTAACTTTACAAAATCAAGTTTGCGAAAGAATCACTTGAACTTGCAGTGGCAGTGGCAGTTACGATGTCACAATGGGATCTCATTTACATAAACTGCCTGTAAGCAGTGCTCCACTCGACAATTACACCACAATGCAATCTCATTTACATAAACTGCCCATCAACAGTGTTCCACCCAGTGCAATGAGAGATTTGTTACATTAGTGTAAGGAGAGGAGGGGAAATGTTATTTTAACATTGTGTTTAGTAGGGGAGTATGATAGGGGAGAGGTGAGGAGTGGGGGAGCAGGGAGATAGAGGGAGAGGAGGGGGTAGGGAGGGGAGAGGGATTATGGAGGGAGGGAGTGAGTGTCTGAGGGTAGGGGAAAGGAAAGGGAGGGAGAGGTGAGGGAGGGAGTGGGGAGGTGAGGGGGAGAGGGGAAAAAAGAGGGAGGGTGAAGAGGAGGAGGAAGGAATGCTGGGGCTTGAGGGGAAATGAGCCTTGCCTGCGCAGTTGGGGGCTATGGGTGAATGGTGGAATATTGCATTGGGGGAACGTGTTGGGTTGGGGGAACGGGTGAGTGGGGGAATATTGCGTTGGGGGAAAGGCACCCAACAGGTCCCAATTGGTCTAGTAGAAGTATAAAATCATGAGGGGAATATATAGGATGAATGCAGTTTTTTTTTTGGGGAATCAAGAACCAGAGGGTGAGAGGGGAAAGTTTAACAGGAACCCAGCTTCTTTACACGGAGGATGGAGGGTATAGGAAACAGGGTGCCAGAGGAGGTAGTTGAGGCAATTACCATAACAACATTTAAAAGACATTTGGACAGGTACATGGATAAGAAAGTCTTAGTGGGATATGGGCCAAATGCGGGCAGATGGGATTCGCATAGGACATCTTGGTCGGCATGGACAAGTTGGGCCATTGGGCCAGTTTCAATGCTGTATGACTCTATGACTAAACAGTCAACAATCTGAAACATTAACTCTGTTCTTTGTCCAAAGATGCTACCTGGGCTGATGAGTACTATTTTATTTTGCACTAGGGAAATGTGATAACTTACTGTGGGGAAGAAATTATGCCTTCTGCATTCAAATCTTTAAAGCTTGTTCCTATTTCTATGTTAATATTGATCTAAATAACAGCACTCTAAAAATAAAGCTTTGAGACTATTCATCACCATCAAATATCTGAAGCACTGTTATTAACTTTAACCTTTGAATTTTTTCTGCATATTCAAATTATTACATTTTTTTTATTATTGACTTTTTGTAACAATCCAAAGAATAACTAAGTGCAAGAAATAGACACATCAACTACATATACTAATATGGAACAATCATTAGTTCACTCAATCACAAGAAAAATAATGTAAGCACAATTATTTGATGCTCAGGATGAAATGAAACTTTTGCTAGTGAACTGAGAAGGACAATGTGTCATTACCAAAGCAATCTCAGGTTCCTTTATCTTTCTATCATAAACATTTTTGTATACACACTATTAGAAATGATTTCAGGGATAAATCATATTCCTGCAATTTAGAAATATTTTCCTATCTTTTTTAAAAGCTAATGTTAGCCACCCTCCCAAGCTTAGATGAAATCATATGTCTGCATCTGTTAACAATAAAACTATATTTTACCCGACCATTCTGAATTACACTTTTCTTTGAAGTTCCGTAAAATCAATACTGGTCAGGTATTGGGCAAGGATACACATTCACGAAAGATATAATCTAATTAGTTCCAATTTTAATCAGAGTATTTCAGATTAGGAAACATTAGCTCCGTTTGCAAGAGCAAAATGTACAATGTCTATGTACTACCATACTTCGTCAATTCAGGTTTTGGTTACAGGAGTAGATTTGACAGCAAACAGCTTAAATAAAACAGACTAAAATATTTTCAGAATTCTCCAAAATATTAAATAATTACTTATTTTTTGTCATCTCAACATCGGACAACACTTTAAAGAAATTAATAACGGGTACAATTTGTCTTCATTAAATCTTAGGACTACAACACCCCTACTTCTTTAGAAGATTGAGGAGCTTTGGTATGTCAACAAGTACTCTCTTGAACTTCTACAGGTGTATGGAAGAGAGCACATTGACTGGTTGCATCATGATTTTCCTATACCTTCTTCCTGATGGAAGGAGCTAAATGAGAGCATAACCAAGGTGGCATGGGTCTTTGATGATACTCGCGGTATTTTTGAGGCAATGCCTCCTATCGATCCCTTCCGTTGTAGAGATGTCAGTATCTGTCAATGGTGGGGAGGTCTGTACACATGATGGACCAAGCAGTGCTCGCCTGGTTCAGCAACTCAAATGCCCAGGAACAAAGGAGATTACAAAGAGTGGCAATGCCCGGTTAGCATTTAAAAAAAATCTGAACTAATTAGTTGGTTAATTTTACTGAGAAATGACAGGAACAGCCATTCGTGTGAAGGAGAGTGTACGAGAGAGCAACTTTTCTATAAAATACATGAATTCCTGTTTAAATACCCATTTTTACCTTATCAAATTCATAACGGATAAAATTATAGCAAGAATTAACGCTTCAGAAAATGTGACCCTTCTGCAAATGTCTTGAAACCAGTTTTCTTTGTGTAGGAAGGAACTGCAGATGTTGGTTTACACCTCAAATAAAGTTCAAACGAAATTTGGTTTCTGCAGCCATACAACAAGAAAAGACACCAACATAATTTACACAAACATCCATCACAGTGAATCTCCTCCTCATTGTGATGGAAGGCAAAGTCTTGTCTCTCCCCTGCTCTCCATTCTTCTCCCGATGTCAAAGACCCCGGCGGGCGATGGTAAGTCCCGCAGCCATAAAGGCCGCCGGGCGATGCAAGGTCGTGCTCCGGGTCTTGATCTTGGAACCCCCGGCGGGCGCTGGCAAGTCCCGCGGCCGTTAAAGCCGCACCGGGCGATGTAAGGTCCCGCTCCAGGTCATTTTCAACCCCACAATTCGGGCGGGAGAAGTTGCCATTGCGGGAGCTCCGAAAAGCGGTCTCCCACCAGGGAGCCGCGAGCTCCCGATGTCACCGTCCACGGACCTGCGGCTGGAGCCTCCGAAGCTCCGAAGTCAGGTCGCAGCAGCGCGCCACCACAGCTCTCCACGCTCCGAAGCCGGCCAGCTCCACGATGGTTGGTCCACAGGCTCTGCGACTGGAGCTGCAAGCATTTAGTTCTCAGTGCAGTCAAATGTTAAGAATATTAATTTGGATGTATAACTGGAATGTTATTTTGCACTGGACAGTAAAATTATAAAATTTGGCTTTTGCACGAGATGAAAAAAATACTTGGCTGCAGATTGAGACAGCAGGCTGGAAGGGAAATGATTTGGTTATTCCCTATCAGGGCACTTAAAGACGAGTATCGATTTCATACACAGTTTGTGTTTGGTGGCCAGTGTCCTTCACTATATGACGTCAAACCATCACCATGCTTTTATCAGAAGTTACTATCATCTCAGTCATGAGTTTTGTGGATGAGCCTTTTAGAAACGTTATTTACAATAAATCCTCTAGATTTCTGGTTGTAATTCTCAGCTCACGTAGACGATGTTCAATGGGTCAGTAGATGTCAGATTTCAAAGAAGATACTATTGTGAGTGTTGCCAAAGGTCACATCAACTACAAATACAATGGGTGAAACGACAGGAAAAGCTGGTGGCACATTTGCCAGAGGCAGAGACAAACATTTGCAAACGTAGGCCAGGCAATAAATGAATGCAGTATAATAAATACAATGGAAAAGCCAACAGAAAATAGAAATGAGCAAGATGATGATATTTGTCAAGAAACCTAGTCATAAATAAATTGGCAGTATGTTTCATACTGATCAACAATGGAATTTATCAGCTGGCCAAAGGTAAAAAAAATAGCTCTTGGCTCTTTTATAATGGGCGATGTGTCAATGCAGTATATATATATATATATATATATTATGATTTTGCATTTTTTAGGAATGTACACGAAGTGGAAAAGCTACATGCTTATATATATTACACCCATTAAACAAAGGTTAGCACATTGTATGGAATTTTATTCCGAAAATTATAAACAAAGCACTGCTGTTTCTACTACTGTGGTCCATTTAATTTCAAGAAATCCAAATATTCTTAAAATTCCATTTATAATATACAGCAATTCACACAATCCCTTTCAGAATAGTCTATGCACCTCGTTAAATTATGACAATATTGACAGCCTCTCTCAGTGATAATAAGATGACTGATTAAGTGGCAAATGAACCTCGATGCAAAGCCAGTATTTAACCAGTAGTTAAGTGGTGTCACCAGAATCGCATCATAAGTGAAAACATCACAGCAAAATTAAGGTTTGAGGTAGAAACAAACAAGAAAATTCAGGCACATGGAAGTGCAGAGATTCGAATCTTGCGTAGAACACAAAGTGTTGGCATAACTTGCGGCAGGCAGCATCTTGGGTGAACATGAATAAGCGAGGTCAGTATTCCGACTGCGCATGCCCAGATCATAGGTCACAAGCGAAAAACAGTCTCGCAACCGTGGAGCTGCATTGTGTGAAGGCTTGCGTTTTGTCCTTGGTTGGGGCTGGGCCCTGCTCTCCGTCGCTGCGGGTGTTGAGTTACTGTTGGGCTTTCCCCGTCCCCTCCCCGGTGTCCCGTCACTGTCCAGGGTGGCCCTGGGCTGGCGGGGCGGTCCAGGGCTTACAGCCGCTGGCTCCAGCTTGGCTCTGCCTGTCCCGCTGGGTTGGCCGGGAGCCCTCCACCTTCACCCCCTCCCCTCGCCCCTCCTCGGGGTTGTGGATGAAGTGGCAGTGGGTACCATAGGAGCAGAAGCTGGTGGTGTGGAAGGTACGGCACGGCTCCGTCTTGTACATGGGGTGGCGGCTGAGGGAGCGCAGCTTGGCCAGGCTGTGGGCGAGGCCAGAAAAGGGGGATCATGTGACTCCAGTTGTAAATCACCAGAAGGACTCTGATGATTGGTTACTAGTTTGTCATACCTTCTGTATCTGAAATGTCTAATACCTATATAAATGCCATGAGTTTGTATCAAAGTTACTAAATTCTCTGGACCCACCCCAGAGCTTCCAGCTCTGTGTTGGAAGGTTCAGAGACTAGTCTCAGCTGAATGAATAATCGATTTCAACAGCTACAAGCGTTTGAGTCAAGTTGACTTTAGATTGACAAAATAACTCAGTTTAACATACGAAAATTGTATAACTGCTAAATCGATCATTTTTTTTGTATAATTGCTTCTAACAAAAATTTTAAAAATAATTTAAAAAAAAAGACATTGGCATCATGGGGCTGTGGTCTGCAGAGCTTCTAGCCGCGGGTGGGGCGTGGACGCCATCCGGAGCCTGGGATCCCTTGCCGGGGATCGTCAGAGAAGAGCTCTGACCACCGGCCTATAACATCCTGAAGCCGTAGGAAAGTGCCGATTCGAGACCTCCAAGCCGCGGAGTGTGTTTGACCATCCCGAAGTCGGAGTTTTGATCATCCCGACGAGAGGGCCTGTACATCGGGCCGTCCGTAGCGGCGACTACGGAGGGTTTATGGCCCCGACCACAGGTGAACAAAGGAGGAGGACTGGCTGAACTTTGTTGCGTTTCACCACAGTGAAGAATGCTGTGGTGGATGTTTGTGTTAAATCTTATTGTGTATTCTTTTTAAGTGTATCGCTGCTGGCAAATTAATTTCACTGCACCTTCTCCGAGCTGGATTTGGGCCTGGGGGCTGGTGTCCTGTCGGTCCAGACGTCTCCGGCCGCTCCCTGGGCGGGATGGGACACTCGAATGTGGGGGGGGGGGGGGACCGGGGACAGTCCAGTGGTGGTTCAGCAGCGCATGCGTCGCCGGGGACACGGGTTAGATCCTGGCTGCTGATGTGGCGCGGTTCTGTGTGCGTGCAGCTGCCGAGAGCCGGTCCAGTTCCTCCCCCACCAGTCTCCCACTCGTATCTGCTCCCTCTATCTGCCCCCTGACAAATACTAATTTGAAAAGACAAAAAAATCTGACCCAAACTATACCCACTGAATCTACAGCGCTTCGTTCGATTTTTATTCATAGCGTTTGACCTATGACAAATCCATGATTCCTGGCGTTTTTTGGAATACCGAACTCACTTATAGGCGATATTTTGGATCAGGATCCTTTTTTGAACTGATTATAGAAGGGAGAAAGCTGCAAAAGAAGTGGGGCATGATAACATCTGCCAAGTGATAGGTGGATGCAGATTGGGGGGGGGGGGGGGGTTGATTGGCAGAAGGGTAGACAAAGGCTAGAGATGAAAAAGAGACAAAAGGGTGTCAAAAGGAGAGACTAGGTGTGAAAGAGGTGAAAAGTAAAGCCAGAGAGAGGGATATAGATGGAAGCAGACAGTGAAGTGGAAGGAGAGATTTCCCCCCAAAAATTTACGGCTCCAGTCAAGAGAACTGCAAAATAATGTAAAAGTGCCAAGTGTAGTATAGAATAAATAAATAACAAACCACTAATCAATATGGCAATAAATGAATAAAAACGAGTTTAATCTCCACTACATAGGCTTGAGTCTGTGTGATAATGCAGTCTTTAAATGACAAGAGCATTTACATTTGAGCACTCAATGTGAAATGAGGTAATTGTTCTCTGCAAAAATGCTCAAAACTTCAGCACCCTCATCGACATTGAGAGAATGCTTCTGTAAAGAAATATTATAATAGAAATTCAGGTCACACTTAATCCCACAGAAGGTTACAGGGATCGGTAGCTGGTAAATTGCAAGTCTCAGAGCAAACTGACAGCTGAGTGATCGCACAGCAATTTACGGTGCCCTCCATAATGTTTGGGACAAAGACCCATCATTTATTTATTTGCCTCTGTACTCCACAATTTGAGATTTGTAATATTAAAAAAAATCACATGTGGTTAAAGTGCACATCGTCAGATTTTATTAAAGGGTATTTTTATACATTTTGGTTTCACCATGTAGAAATTACAGCTGTGTTTATACATAGTCCCCCCCCCATCTCAGGACACCAGAATTGGGACACATGGCTTCACAAGTGTTTGTAATTGCTCAGGTGTGTTTAAATGCCTCCTTAATGCAGGTATAAGAGAGCTCTCAGCACCTAGTATTTCCTCCAATCTTTCCATCACCTTTGGAAACTTTTATTGCTGTTTATCAACATGAGGACCAAAGTTGTGCCAATGAAAGTCAAAGAAGCCATTATGATACTGAGCAACAAGAATAAAACTGTTAGAGACATCAGCCTAGCCTTAGGCTTACCAAAATCAACTTTGGAACATCATTAAGAAGAAAGAGAACACTGGTAAGCTTACTAATCACCATGGGACTGGCAGGCCAAGGAAGACCTCAACAGCTGATGACAGAAGAATTATCTCTATAATAAAGAAAAATCCCCAAACACCTGTCCAACAGATCAGAAACACTCTTCAGGTGTGGATTTGTCAATGACCATTGTCCGCAGAAGACTTCATGAACAGATATTCAGAGGCTACACTGCAAGATGCAAACCACTGGTTAGCTGCAAAAATAGGGTGGCTAGGTTACAGTTTGCCAAGAAGTACTTAAAATAGCAACCACTGTTCTGGAAAAAGGCTTTGTGGATAGATGAGATGAAGATTAACATACCAAAGTGAAGGCAGGAGCAAAGTATGGCGGAGAAAAGTAACTGCCCAAGATCCAAAGCATACCACCTCATCTGTGAAACATGGTGGTGGGGGTGTTATGGCCTGGACATGTATGGCCGATGAAGGTACTGGCTCACTTATTGTCATTGATGATACAACTGTCTGATGGTAGTAGCAGTTCTGAAGTGTATACACACATCTTATCTGCTCAAATTCAAACGAATGCCTCAAAACTCATTGACCGGCGGTTCATTCTACAGCAAGACAATGATCCCAAACATACTGCAAAAGCAACAAAGGAGTTTTCAAAGCTAAAAACATGTAAATTCTTGAGTGGCCAAGTCAATCACTTGATCTGAACCCAATTGAGCATGCCTTTTATATGCTGAAGAGAAATCTGAAGGGGACTAGCCCCCAAAACAAGCATAAGCTAAAGATGGCTGCAATGGACCCAGAGAAGACACCCAGCAACTGGTGATGTCCATGAATCACAGACTTCAACAGTCATTGTGTGGAAAGGATATGCAACAAAATACTAAACATGACTACTTTCATTTACATGACATTGCGGTGTCCCAAACATTATGCCCTGAAATGGGGGGGACTATGTATAAACACTGCTGTAATTTCTACATGGTGAAACCAAAATGTATAAAAATTGCCTTTATTAAAATCTGACAGTGTGCACTTTAACCACGTGTGATTTTCTTTCTATTACAAATCTCAAATTGTGGAGTTCCGAGGCAAATAAATAAATGATGGGTCTTTGTCCCAAACATTATGGAGGGCACTGTATATGATTAGAGGATTGGGAGGGAAAGGCAGATCAGAGATCAAGTTCTGGGTTGATGCAGTTGGAGATTTAGGAGTTGGGTGAGGGTGAAGGGAAGGTAGTTGAAAGAAATGAGGTGAGATCAGAAATCAAGCCAAGGTATAAAACCTGGAGACCAGACGTCTCAGGGTCCAGATTAAAAGCAAACAAAGTGCTGCTGAACAGGCAAGCAAATTCGATTTCTGCAGGACCAGCTATCCTAAGTGCAGGTTTTACTCCCACAATCTCAAGGCAAGCCAATGTTAATAGAGAGATTTGAAGCTACTGTTAAGAAAATATTTGCAATTCTTAATTTCTGAAAGGTATGAATTCCTTAAAAATAATCTATGAAGCAAACGTTAGTAAATTGAAAAGGCTGCGTAAAATATATTGTGGAAATTTAGATACTGTGCATTCCAAAGGGTGAAGAGCAGCACACCATTTATTATGGTGAAAAATAGATTAATAAATCAAAGGGCACAGTCCTCAGTGCCAATGGCTCTATAAAAATACATTTTTAAATTGAATGTTCATAAATTAAGGAATCCTTGTATTTAAGGTGAAGATACATAGTTGAAAGATTTAGGAATTGAAGGTTTGGAGAACAGACATAGAAGAGCTGACCAGGATAGATCTGCCATGTATAGAATGTTAGGGTCGGCTAGAGGGGCCTGGTGCCTACTCCTGCTCCTAATTTTGTGCCTGTTCGTGCACAAATACAAACTTCAGGCTTGGATCTAGATTGTTTAATATATTCCTATACAACTCTGCGTCTGGCTATAGGTCCCAGTATGCTTCCAACCAGCCACTTTGGGCACGAGGCATCATTAAGCCTGAAAAACAGACATAATATGACAATGTCTAAGTCTTTGTTTTGAATGCGTCATCAATATATCCCTTTACTGGCAATTTCTATCAGATGTAAAAAGGCCAACATCACAATTCAGTAAAAAGCAGGATTGGTTTTCCAATATCCTAGCTAGTTCAATTTTCTACTTAATTTTGGTTTGTGACACAATGTTGAGTGTAAACTGGCAGTCAGCATGTTCTCCCATGTTACAACAAAGTTCAAGAATACTTCAATTGCTGTGAAGCATTTTGGAACATATGGACATCATGAAAGCGGGCAAGATTTTTCCTCTTGACAGCAATATTTTGAGAGATTAATTGTAAATTTTTTGGTGCACTAATGCAGAAAGCACATTGCAGCCAAAACAAGGCTTCCCAGCATATCATTATAATTGTAATGAGATACTTCAAAACTACGACTACAGGTGTCACAGAAAATTAGATCAATGGGTTGGTTGGGTGACTGTTAAAGGAAAAGATTACAGAATTTCAACATGAGGAATTAGTTAACAGGCCATGATTTAAGAAGCACTTTTTAGGATTAACAATAGAGGCACACAGATGCATGTAAATAATTTAATTTGTTTTCATGCTAGAGTTTATCAGAATATAAAATACTTAGCCACAATGACTTGTAAATTCAAATTAAAGTAGAATAAAGATTCAAATATCCTGTTAATGGAAAAGAAATTTAACTACAATACATGGCACCAATATAAGCTAGGAATACCACATGTACAATCTGCTGAATGGTCAACCACATTGAATTTTTGATGATGAAAATCAAAAACTACAGATGATAGAAACCTTAAATAATAACAGAAAATACAGGAAATACAGCAGGTCAAGCAGCTCACACAGAAACAGAGCAAACATTTCAGGTTAAAGACTCTTTTCAGGTCTTGGAAAGAAAGAAGAGGTCAGTTTTAATTTACTGGAAGGTTGGGGGTGGTACGGATAAAACACAAGGATTACCCCTAATATAAAATACACTGCCACAATGACAAGGCCAGGGTTAAATTGCATTTTTATTTTATTTTGAACATGGAAAGAGAGTGCCATTTTAATCTCTTTAATTTACATTGAACCTAACATTTCGTTTAGGGTTTTTTTTCGTTTTCAACTTCTCTGATAAAGTAAACTTGTACATTAACTATAATGAAATAATTATGCTGCTTTAATACAGAGAAATGTTGATTGAGATCGAAATGTTGCCTCACATGATATTCTTGATAAGTAGAGTCAGGATGTTTAGGCGCTAAAAATCTCTGAAATAGGCAGGCAAAAAGGCATAATAAAATTACAAGGCATGAAAAAGGCATTTATTGGGGAAAAAGGCATAAAAAGGCATTCATTTCCACCACCAAAATATGGTTAAAAATTATAATTATAAAGGTATACTACATTAAATGACCAAAGTTGCCTGGTTGCACATAATTACTAGCATTTTTTTCAAATTATCTGGTGTTAAACTATGCCGTCTATCAGATAGAATATGCTTCAGTTGTGAAAAACTTTTTTCTACCCCAGCTGAGGTCACTGGTGTATACCCAAAACAAGCTACAGACTCTATATTCATGTTGATATCTTGTGCACAACAACCAGCTTTTAGAGAACTTTAGCTATGTTTAGTATTTATTCAAGATCTTTGCTAGCTAAAATCACTCTCTCTCATTTTCCTTGTATGTCTTTACCAAAATCGGCAGGACCTTTATGAATATCGTCAGTTACTTTGTTGATAAAAGCTGCTTCACTAATGTTTCGCCATGTTTCTCAAGGGAAGTTGGGATTCAGTGTGATGCTTGCAGTATGTGGGAGGTCAAGGACACTGCTGGTGCCTCTGGCAGCTACAAATGTGAGAAGTGCATCCAGGTACTGCTCCTGAAGGACCATATTGGGGAACTGGAGAAGCAAGTGGATGACCTCAGGTTCGTCCGAGAAGCGGAGTAGTTCCTCGACAAGTCCTACAGTAAGATTGTTACACCCAAGGTACTGGAAGAGAGAAGGTGGGTGATGGTGAACAAGGGAGGGAAGCATGGAATGCAAACGTCCCTGGGTGTTGTACCTCTTGTGAACAGGTTCATCCACTTAGAAGCTGTCGGGTCAGAAGACGTTATTACACCGAGCGGCGGACTGGCTTGCGAAGCAAAAAGGGCTGTTGAGCCAAAACCAAAGAGGCCAACGTCAGGCAACGCCATTGTAGTGGGCGACTCCATTGTGAGAGGTACAGACAGAGGTTTCTGCTGCAACAGATGGGATTTGAGGATAGTGTGCGGCCTTCCTGGTGCCAGGATCCAGGATGTCACGGACAGAGTGCAGGAAATCCTCAAGGGCGAAGGTGAACAGCCGGAAGTGGTAGTGCATGTCGGCACAAACGATGTCGGAAAGAAGGGGATGAATATTCTGCAGCGTGACTTAAGAGAGCTCGGAAAAATGCTGAAAAGCAGGACCTCCAGGGTTGTTATCTCCAGTTTGCTTCCAGTTCCTCGTGCTGGCGAGAGCAGGAACAGGGAGATACGGGACCTGAATGTGTGGCTGAGGAACTGGTGCACGGGGCAGGGATTTAGATTCTTAGATCACTGGGATCTGTTTTGGAGTAAGGGGGAACTGTACAAAAGGGACGGATTGCATCTTAACAGGTGGGGGACCTGCATTCTGGCAGGCAGGTTTGCCACTGCTACACGGGTGGTTTTAAACTGAATAAAGGGGGTGGGGTGTCAAATGGGATAGTCGAGGATGGAGTTAAAGGGAAAGGGTTTCTTAAATGTGTGAGCGTAGAGACAGAGGGGTGTAAAATGAGGGTAGAAGCAATAGGTAGCAAGGTGAAAAGTAAAAGTGGCAGGCAGACAAATCCAGGGCAAAAATCAAAAAGGGCCACTTTTCACCATAATTGTATAAGGGTTAAGAGTGTTGTAAAAACAAGCCTGAAGGCTTTGTGTCTCAATGCAAGGAGCATTTGTAATAAGGTGGATGAGTTGAATGTGTAGATAGCTATTAATGACTATGATATAGTTGGGATCATGGAGACAATGCTCCAGGGTGACCAAGGCTGGGAGCTGAACATCCAGGATATTCAATATTCAGGAGGGATAGACAGAAAGGAAAAGGAGGTGGGATAGCGTTGCTGGTTAGAGAGGAGATTAACGCAATAGAAAGGAAGGACATTAGCTTGGAGGATGTGGAATCGATATGAGTAGAGCTGCGAAACACTAAGGGGCAGAAAACGCTAGTGGGAGTTGTGTACAGGCCACCTAACAGAAGTAGTGGAGTTGGGGTTGGCATCAAACAGGAAATTAGAAATGCGTGCAACAAAGGTAAAACAGTTATAATGGGTGACTTCAATCTACATATAGATTGGGTGAATCAAGTTGGCAAGGGTGCTGAGGAAGAGGATTTCTTGGAATGTATGCGGGATAGTTTTCTAAACCAACATGTAGATTTATTTTTATTTTTTATTTAACCTTTATTTAACCAGGAGAAGTCTCATTGAGATTAAAAATCTATTTTACAAGAGAGTCCTGGCCAAGACAGGCAGCAGCACAGTTCCACAGTTAGACAATAATTTAAAAACAACAGAGAACATATAGAGTCACAGTCATAACATCAAACAAAGCATGTACAGACAGAAGAGTGTGCTTCAACATCATTAAGAAGGGATTTAAATCTGTTTATAGAAACCAGCTCCTTAAGTTTCAGTTCATTCTGCAGCTGGTTCCATGCGAAGGGAGCAGCATAACTAAATGCCCTTTCCCCCAGTTCAGTACGGACTTTAGGTACAGTTAGTAAGAACAAGTCCTCAGAGCGGAGCTGATAAGTTCCTGTGCTTTTTCGAATTACATACTTCTGCAGGTATGAAGGAAGAACACCGATAGTCTTATAAATAAGGATATGCCAATGATGGAGTATGCGGGTGGACAGGGCAAACCATCCAACTTGAGCATACAAAGTGCAGTGGTGCGTGAGGGTTTTAAAATTAGTAACAAATCTCAGTGCTCCGTGGTAGACCGTGTCCAAAGACTGTAGGCATTTTGAAGATGCATTCATATATAAAACATCACCATAGTCCAACACAGACATAAACGTTGCAGCAACAAGTCTTTTTTTGGCTTCAAAAGAAAAACAAGATTTGTTTCTAAAGTAAAAACCTAATTTTATCTTTAGTTTTTTCACAAGTTGCTGGATATGAGGTTTAAAAGAGAGAGAATCGTCAATTATAATTCCCAGATATTTATATTGAGACACAGATTCAACCACAGATCCCTGCAAAGTAATGATAGGAGGGAGGTCCGAGTGCTTTGATTTAGCTTTAGTGAACAGCATGAGCTTCGTCTTGTCAGCATTTAAAACAAGTTTTAAATCACACAGGTTACATTGCACAGTTAAAAGCAGTTTGGAGCTGACAGAGAGCCTGATTTGGGGTAGACGCAGAGCAATATATCACTGTGTCGTCAGCATAAAAGTGAAAATTTGCGTTCGCTGCTTTATGATCTAGACTATTAATATAAATAGTAAATAATAAAGGTCCTAGAACCGATCCCTGTGGCACACCCTTGGATACATTAAGAGAGCTAGAAGTAATACCTTCTGCTCGCACACACTGGGATCTGCCTGATAGATAGTTTTTAAACCAACAGACAGCTTGATCAGACAAACCGATACTGCATAGTCTTTGTAACAATAAGGCATGATCCACAGTATCGAAAGCCTTTGATACGTCAACGAAAAGGGCTGCACAGTGTTGCTTATTGTCTAAAAATTCAATAAAGAGGAACCAACGAGAGAGCAGGCTATTCTAGACTGGGTATTGAGTAATGAGGAAGGGTTAGTCAGCAGTCTTGTTGTACGTGCCCCCTTGGGCAAGAGTGACCATAATATGGTTGAGTTCTTCATTAGGATGGAGAGTGACATTGTTAATTCAGAAACAATGGTTCTGAACTTAAAGAAAGGTAACTTTGAGGGTATGAGACGTGAATTGGCCAAGATTGACTGGCAATTAATTCTAAAAGGGTTGATGGTGGATATGCAATGGAAGACATTTAAAGTGCATGGATGAACTACAAAAATTGTTCATCCCAGTTTGGCAAAAAAAATTAATCAGGGAAGGTAGTGCATCCGTGGATAACAAGGGAAATCAGGGATAGTATCAAAGCGAAGGATGATGCGTACAAATTAGCCAGAAAAAGCAGCATACCGGAGGACTGGGATAAATTCAGAGACCAGCAGAGGAGGACAAAGGGCTTAATTAGGAAAGGAAAAATAGATTATGAAAGAAAACTGGCAGGGAACATAAAAACTGACTGCAAAAGTTTTTATAGATATGTGAAAAGAAAGAGATTAGTTAAAACAAATGTAGGTCCCTTGCAGTCAGAAACAGGCGAGTTGATCATGGGGAACAAGGATATGGCGGACCAATTGAATAACTACTTTGGTTCCGTCTTCATTAAGGAAGACATAAATAATCTGCCGGAAATAGCAGGGGACCGCGGGTCAAAGGAGTTGGAGGAATTGAGTGAAATCCAGGTTAGCCGGGAAGTGGTGTTGGGTAAATTGAATGGATTAAAGGCCGATAAATCCCCAGGGCCAGATAGGCTGCATCCCAGAGTACTTAAGGAAGTAGCTCCAGAAATAGTGGATGTATTAGTAATAATCTTTCAAAACTCTTTAGATTCTGGAGTAGTTCCTGAGGGTTGGCGGGTAGCAAACGTAACGCCACTTTTTAAGAAGGGAAGGAGAGAGAAAACGGGGAATTACAGACCAGTTAGTCTAACATCGGTAGTGGGGAAACTGCTAGAGTCAGTTATTAAAGATGGGATAGCAGCACATTTGGAAAGTGGTGAAATCATTGGACAAAGTCAGCATGGATTTACAAAAGGTAAATCATGTCTGACGAATCTTATAGAATTTTTCGAGGATGTAACTACGCTGTAGTAGCGTGGATAGGGGAGAACCAGTGGATGTGGTGTATCTGGACTTCCAGAAGGCTTTCGACAAGGTCCCACATAAGAGATTAGTATACAAACTTAAAGCACACAGCATTGGGGGTTCAGTATTGATGTGGATAGAGAACTGGCTGGCAAACAGGAAGCAAAGAGTAGGAGTAAACGGGTCCTTTTCACAATGGCAGGCAGTGACTAGTGGGGTACCGCAAGGCTCAGTGCTGGGACCCCAGCTATTTACAATATATATTAATGATCTGGATGAGGGAATTGAAGGCAATATCTCCAAGTTTGTGGATGACACTAAGCTAGGGGGCAGTGTTAGCTGTGAGGAGGATGCTAGGAGACTGCAAGGTGACTTGGATAGGCTGGGTGAGTGGGCAAATGTTTGGCAGATGCAGTATAATGTGGATAAATGTGAGGTTATCCATTTTGGTGGCAAAAACAGGAAAGCAGACTATTATCTAAATGGTGGCCGACTAGGAAAAGGGGAGATGCAGTGAGACCTGGGTGTCATGGTACACCAGTCATTGAAAGTGGGCATGCAGGTGCAGCAGTCAGTGAAGAACGCGAATGGTATGTTAGCTTTCATAGCAAAAGGATTTGAGTATAGGAGCAGGGAGGTTCTACTGCAGTTGTACAGGGTCTTGGTGAGACCACACCTGGAGTATTGCGTACAGTTTTGGTCTCCAAATCTGAGGGAGGACATTATTGCCATAGAGGGAGTGCAGAGAAGGTTCACCAGACTGATTCCTGGGATGTCAGGACTGTCTTATGAAGAAAGACTGGATAGACTTGGTTTATACTCTCTAGAATTTAGGAGATTGAGAGGGGATCTTATAGAAACGTACAAAATTCTTAAGGGGTTGGACAGGCTAGATGCAGGAAGATTGCTCCCGATGTTGGGGAAGTCCAGGACAAGGGGTCACAGCTTAAGGATAAGGGGGAAATCCTTTAAAACCGAGATGAGAAGAACATTTTTCACACAGAGAGTGGTGAATCTCTGGAACTCTCTGCCACAGAGGGTAGTCGAGGCCAGTTCATTGGCTATATTTAAGAGGGAGTTAGATGTGGCCCTTGTGGCTAAGGGGATCAGAGGGTATGGAGAGAAGGCAGGTACAGGATACTGAGTTGGATGATCAGCCATGATCATATTGAATGGCGGTGCAGGGCCGAATGGCCTACTCCTGCACCGGTTTTCTATGTTTCTATGTTTCTATGTTTGCCCGGCCTGTCAGTTTAGGTGGACGGCCATGTCTTGGTAGGTTTGCAGTTGTGGCATACTCTTTCCATTTTCGGATGATGGATTGAACAGTGCTCCGTGAGATGTTCAAAGCTTGGGATATTTTTTTATAACCTAACCCTGCTTTAAACTTCTCCACAACTTTATCCCTGACCTGTCTGGTGTGTTCCTTGGGCTTCATGATGCTGTTTGTTCACTCATGTTCTCTAACAAACCTCTGAGGCCTTCACAGAACAGCTGTATTTATACTGAGATTAGATTACACACAAGTGATTAGGTAATTAGGTGACTTCTGAAGGCAATTGGTTGCACTGGATTTTATTTAGAGGTATCAGAGTAAAGGGGGCTGAATACTTTTGCACGCCACACTTTTCAGTTTTTTATTTGTAATCCCAATAAAATTTAAAATCCCAATAAAATACATTTACGTTTGTGGTTGTAACGTGACAAAATGTGCAAAAGTTCAAGGGGTATGAATACTTTTGCAAGCCACTGTAAGCGCAACGAGATTTGGTATGCAGCTTCCAACCGATGTCATAACATAAATAACTAATAAAATTTGGATTTAGATATCCCGAGAACATGGATTGTAAAAAGAACAGTAAAACAGTCAAAACAGTTCAACAGACTAAAGTGCAGATGTGTCTGTGTGACGTGACCATTCGAGGGAGACAGTCCACGGGGGATGGGGGGAACTCAGCAGGGCCGGTTCAGAGCCGCTATAGCTCTGGGAATGAAGTTGTTCCTGAGTCTGGAGGTTCGGGCGTAGAAGGCCTTGTGACGTCTGTCGGAGGGAAGTAGTTCGAACAGTCCATTACAAGGGTGTGAGGAGTCTTTATGGATGCTGACGGCCTTCCTGATGCACCGTGTGTGGTAACCCTCCAAGGCTGGTAGCTGTGTCCCAATAATCCTCTGCGCTCTGTGTACGACGCGCTGAAGAGCTCTCCTCTCCGCCTCCGTGCAGCTGAGATACCACACAGAGATGCCATACGTTAATATGCTCTCTGTGGTGCAGCGGTAGAATGTTGTCAGCAACTGTTGGGGCAGACCAGTCCTTTTTAATGTCCTCAGGAAGAACAGTCGTTGCTGTGCCTTCTTGACCAGTGCAGCGGTGTTGGTGGACCATGTGAGGTCCTCTGAAATATGAGTGCCCAGAAACTTAAAGCTGGACACTCTCTTCACACTTTCCCCGTAGATGGAGATTGGGGCGTATTCTCCATTATGGGACCTCCTGAAGTCAATAATCAGCTCCTTGATCTTGGAGGTGTTTAGTGACAAGTTGTTACGTGCGCACCAGTCCGCCAGGTTCTGCACCTCCGCTCTGTATTTTGTTTCATCACCGTTGGTGATCAGCCCAATCACTGTTGTGTCGTCTGCAAACTTCACGATGGTGTTGGTGTCGAATGCTCTGGGGAGTGGGTGTGGGGGTACCAGGGTTAAGTTTCAGTTTATCGTAACTGCAGTAGAACTCGTTCATGTCGTTGGTCAGCTGACGATTGTCCAAGGAGTGGGGGATTTTCCTCTTGTAGCTTATGATTTCTTGCAAGCCCTTCCACACTGATGAAGAGTCATTTGCTGACCCACTGAACAATAGTTGAGCTGTTTGACTTCTCCAATACTTCCGATGTCAACAAATACTCCTTTGATGGTTGACCTGCCTCCAGTGTACCAATGACCACTTTGGCAACATATATCCCCACAGTTGTCGCATCTATGGAGATCCATATTTTGTTGCGTGCAACTTCATCTCTAATTTTCTACACAATGTTGAAGTTGCTGTCAACATAATTTTTCCGTAATGATGACTCGCTCGGTATATGTTCCTCTGTGTATTTCTCTAAAAATCGTCTGAGAGATTTGTTTTCCAATTTCCACAGTGGAATTCCAGCATCAATGAATGCTTTGCACAGATCACTCGAAAACTCAGATTTGCGACTGGAGCCAGCAGTAAATGTTGTGAGGAGACAAGCTTGCTTATTTCCTACTATTTCCCCCCCCACCCCCTATCAGTCTGAAGAAGGGTTTCGGCCCGAAACGTCACCCATTTCCTTCGCTCCATAGATGCTGCTGCACCCGCTGAGTTCCTCCAGCAATTTTGTGTACCTTTCCAAACTGGAGTCAGGCTGTGAGTAGGTGTGAAGTGTTGGTTGGGGAGTGGGTGTGGGGGTACCAGGGTTAAGTTTCTGTAGAACTCGATCAGGTCATTGGTCAGCTGACGATTGTCCAAGGAGTGGGGGATTTTCCTCTTGTAGCTTATGATTTCTTGCAAGACCGGTGAAAGACTGGACTCTTCCCCACCTACTCCTCCCCAATCACCACTTCACACCTACTTAAAGCATGTCTCCCCAGTCTGCAAAGACTGGACCCTTTACCATGCACCCCTCTCCAGTCACCACTTGGCACCCACTTACAGCCAGGTTTCGCCCCGGTGGTGTAAATTTTCTTGTAAGTTACGATAACAAGACAAAAAAGGCGGATTTAGGCACTCAATCGTGAAAAAGGCATTATCTTCCTGAAATTATCAAAAAAAAAGGCATGAAAAGGCAAATGGCATTTATGGCAAAATCCTGGCTCTATTGATAAGCAATATAATGTGATGTGAATTACTGCTATAATTTATATCCATTTGAGGATAATAAAATATAACATAATTTGCAAGCATCAGCACCAAACCTTGTGGTTGTTAATAAGGATTTAAATATGTGCATCCAACAAAGCAGTCAAAACTCACAAGGTTAGCAAAGGAATCATGAAGTAACAATATAATCACTTGATTTTTAATTTACTGTGGTGTGGATACAAATAATGTACTATATCATCTTGATATATTGAATGAGGAAGCAGATTGCAAGCTGTAAAATAAAAACATGTGTTTAATCTTACTTAGGTCAGTTTTTGCTAGCAAACCCATAATGCCTGGTCGACTGTGTTACATGTACCTCAAAAGATAATGACAATGATATTAATCCAAATGTTTTTTGCAGCACATCTATATATCATACTAGACCAAGTGCAGACCCATTGGGTCTGTTCCCCCAACGTGCGGTTGTGGGGGGGGGGGGGGGGGGGAGGCGGCACGCAGCGTCACACACACTAACTATCCCCCCCCCGCACTTGCGCTAATTACCCCCTTGATATTATATTAATATTATTAATTTGCTCCTTTTACCCCATAACCACCCTATCTACTGACGCATAGCCCCCAACTTGCAGTCACGTCTAGAGAGGGGGGGGGGCGGGCGGGGGTAGAGAGTGAGGGCAGAGAGAGAAGGGGCAGAGGCAGAGAGAGAGACAGAGACACAGAGAGAGGGGCAAGAGGGATAGGGGGGTGGAGAGGAGGATAAGAGGGAGGGTGGGTGAGGGAGAAAGGTGGGGGAGGAGGGGAGGAGAGAGAGAGGGTGAGAGTGAGGGGGAGAGTGAGGGGGAGAGAGAGGGGGTGCTGAGAGCGGGGTGAGGTAGGGAGAGAGGGGGGAGAGGAGAGGGGGAGAGGGGGGGAGAGGAGAGGGGGAGAGGGGGAGAGGGGGGGAGGGGAGAGGGGAGAGAGGAGAGGAGGAGAGGGGAGGAGGAGAGGGGAGGGGAGGAGAGGGGGAGGAGAGGAAGGGGGGAGAGGAGAGGGGGGAGAGGAGAGTGGGGGGAGAGGAGAGGGGGGGGAGAGGAGAGGGGGGAGGAGGAGAGGGGGGAGAGGAGAGGGGGGGAGAGGAGTGGGGGGGGAGAGGGAAGGGTGGGTGAGAGGAAAGGGGGGAGGAGAACCTAAAAAAACATTTTAGAACCAAAAAAGACACATTCTGCAAGCATTGTAGAACCAAAAGAGACACTTTTTGCAAACATTTTAGAACCAATAAACACTTTTTGCAAACATTTTAGAACCAATAGACACATTCTGCAAGCGTTTTAGAACCACTAAGGACACTTACATTTGAGTAGACATGTGTTCAGTGTTATTCATAGCTCAGAGAAACGTGACCCTCTGCCTTCCTCCAGCTTGCAGACACTGATTGAGGCACACCACTTCCGGGTTTTATAGTCCCTCCCCCCTGCAGCCAGCAGGGGCAGCAGAGAGAATGGGGAATTTTGTAAAATCATTAATATCTCTGTCATTTTTCATCGACGGGAAAAATCCTCAGCACACATACGGCGGAGGGGGGCTCTGAGCGAGGTGGCCAAAAATGACGGCCGTAGGTGGCGGCGTTCTCTCGGAAATCGCAGCACAGATGGCCAAATCCGGTCAAGAACAGACTTTTAGTAATACAGGTGCACAACCTTTTATCCGAAAGCCTTGGGACCAGACACTTTTCGTAATTCAGAATTTGTCGGCCTTCGGAATGGAAATTTTTTAGCGTAGATTTTAATGGCTGGCTCAGTGGTAGAGTGCTCGGCTCATATCCGCAAGGTCGCGAGTTTGCGCCTTGATCCCGGCAGTTACTCGGTCGCGAGTTTGAGTCTTCAATGTCGTTTTTCCTTGCAGAATAAATGTCTGTATGAAATGCATTGTAGGAGAGGTGTACTGACTGTGTGGGCAGAACTTTGGAAGTGATTGCCCACCAGTCTAAAAAGCCGCTGTGTCTCCCTGTCCCTGGGATAGCAGGGGGCGATCAAACAGCACAATACCCCCTCCCCCTCCAACTCCAGAGGAATCCGCTCCCCGATGGGCCGCTACGGCGACAAGTGGCAGTTTGCCCACAACCTGAGTTGCGCCCCCTCATCCCCCACCCCAAGAACAAGACGTACCTTGCACACCATCAGCTTCTGCCCCTACGTGTTCCTCTGGAGTTGGAGCGGGGCTGGGCTGGAGTTGCTGCTGGCTGTGGGTCTCTGGGATCTCCGTGCTTGCAGTGGGCCTGGGGGTCGGTGTCCCGTTGGACCTGACGTCTCCGGCCACCCCCCTGGACTGGAGCTGAGACTGGGAACTGTACCGCCCTTGCCCCCTCCCTCTGCAACTGCAAACAACCCCACTCTCCTGCAAGGGCGGTACAGTTCCCGGAGGATGGCAGGTGGCCGGAGACGTCAGGACCAACAGGAACCCGCTCCCCGATGGGCCCCTACGACGCCCCGAGCTGCCCCCCGTCATCCGCAACCCAGGTTCCTCTGTAGTTGGAGCGGGGCTGGGCTGGGCTGCTGTTGGCTGTGGGACTCTGGGATCTCCGTGCTTGCAGTGGGCCTGGGGGTCGGTGTCCCGATGAGGGGGCGCAGCTCGGCGAACGGCTTCTGGTGGTCCTGACGTCTCCGGCCAGTTTGCAGTTTTCCTCTGGAGTTGGAACGGGGCTGGGCTGCTGCTGGCTGTGGGTTTCTGGGATCTCCGTGCTTGCAGTGGGCCTGGGGGTTGGTGTCCCGTTGGTTGTGACGTCTCCGGTGACTGGCACTGACCTGCTGGTATCGCCGACGTGAAGACAGTGCAAAGCCCCCGCGCCGGTGCAATGAGCGGGGAGCTGGACAGGGGAGGGAAGGGTCACGCACATGGCCGGGAAGCAGAGGGATGTAGGTGGGGTGAAACTGAAGGGAGCGACAATCTGCTGCTGCCTGCCCGCTGAGTTAAAAAGTTCCCACGCAAGACTCACGATACACTGTGTAACATTGTCTCCAAATGTAACATTGTTCAATAGTGCATATGCCTTCACCTATATTGCTTGAAATCTGTATGAAAGGCCTGCAGGAACACAGTAATGTACACATGTCCACAACCTATTGTGCTAGGAGTATATAAATGCACTTCCCAAATGAGCCCAAAAGTAGCTGAAGAATTATAATGGCATCTGAACAATTGGTTCCCATGACCAATGGAATATATTTTGAACAGGAGGTTATGCATCTCGAGAAGCACTTACAAGAAAAGGGCTTCAAAGAGTAAAGAAATGGAAGAGAAACCCCCTGTCATTTATGTTAATGGGATAAAGTAATGGCCCTGTCCCACTGTACGAGTTCATTCAAGTGCTCTCCCGAGTTTTAAAAAAAATCAAGCTCGTGGTAAATTAAATTTAAATTAAATTTCTTTATTTATATAGCACATTTTTAGTCAACTTGCATTGACCCCAAAGTGCTTCACATAATTACATTCACACACACACAGGCAAAGGTGGGTGAAGTGTCTTGCCCAAGGACACACACAGGCAAAGTTGGGTGAAGTGTCTTGCCCAAGGACACAACGACAGTATGCACTCCAAGCGGGATTCGAACCAGCTACCTTCCGGTTGCCAGCCGAACACTTAGCCCATTGTGCCATCTGTCGTCCACACGTAGAATGAACGTAGTAAGCACGTGGAATGAACGTAGCGGGTACGTCGGAGCTCGGGGACGTCTTTTAGCGGCTCGTAACGCTAATGGCAGGTACTCGGGAAACGCGGTAAGCTCGCGAAGACTCGTGAAGATTTTTCAACATGTTGAAAAATGTCCACGAGAGCCCCGAGTACCTGCGAGCGGCCATTACCGTAAATGTCTGAGTTCGAATCAGGGCAAACTCGGGAGAACTCTTTGAATGAACTCGTACAGTGGGACAGGGCTTTAACGTGGTTGATGCACAAGAGCAAGAATTGGCTTGCATGGCCCACTGATGTGAGATAGCATTGTGATTGTGAGCAATTTTGGTCACCATATCTGTGGAAAGGTGTGCTGGCTTTGGAAAGGGTCCAGAGGAGGTTTACGAGAATGATCCCAGGGATGATTGGGTTAATGTATGAGGAGCGTTTGAAGGCTCTGAGCCTGTACTCACTGGAGTATACAAGGTTGAGAGGGATCTCATTGGAACCTACCGGATAATGAAAGGCCAGTAATAGAAAAATCTAGGAGCCTCAGAATAAAAGGACATCTTCAAAATGGAGATGGGGAGGGATTTCTTTAGTCAGAGAGTGGCGAATCTGTGGAATTCATTACCACAGATGGCTGTGGAGGCCAAGACATTGGGTATTTTAAGGCAGTGAATGACAGGTTCTTGATTAGGACAGGCGTCAAAGGTTATAGGGAAAAGGCAGGAGAATGGGGTTGAAAGGGAAAAATACATCAACCATGATTGAATGGTGGAGCAGACTCAATGGGCTGAATAGCCTCATTCTGCTCCAATGTCTTGTGGAATTGTGAAAAGGAGCAATTTAAATCTGATGAAAATTTGAATTGTTAATTCTGCATGGCAGTGACAAATATTTATTATTGGTCTACACAGATGATGGATTTTGATGAAAATTGAATTTGTGGAAGATGGAGATTGGAAAGTCATCAGAAAACGCCGGAGAAAACAAAAATATGTAAAGATACTTTGACAGATAGCAAGGACTATTAAAACTTGGAATTCTTTTGACCCAAACATCTAAGGATGGTGGAGGAATTGGAGCAAAGATAAAGAAAAATAGGGAGAGGTTCCAAAGTATATGGAGCAAAGGCAGGAAATAGCTGTTCAGATGCTATCAGCTATGATTTAACTGAATGGCAATGCAAGTAAAAGGGACAGAAAGGATTTTGTCTTTAACTCTTGACTAACAGCCGAGATGTAAAAGTAAGCAGTCTTGGTGAATGATGGTTGCTAGGTGAATTGGTCAATGTAAAATGCCCCAAGTCACTTGACGAGTGATACAATCTGAGCAGAGTTGATGAGAATATCGGGATGATTTCTAAAAATGGGATTAATGTAGTATTGGTGTAAATGGGTGGTTGATGATTGGCGTGGACAGTTGTCCAAAGGACCTGTATCCATGCTACAGTATATATTTTAATACACATAGTGCATATAGCTCGGCCTGCAGATCCTCGGCCCTGCAAATCTTGCTGTCAAATCCAAGCTACACACATATTCTGGCATTAATTTTACATTTGAATGAGATTAAGGAGCATAATGAAAGAGCAGAGTATTGCAGCTGATCCAATGCTTAGAAATAATAAAAGAAACCTGGGGGCATTAAAGGAACAACAGATCTTCCAGAAATGCTTCTGAGAAGATGACATTGAAGCACAAGAACACTTAACTTAGGGCAAAGAAGAGTCCAAGTTGTCACAGAAGCTATGATCAAAATGATAACTTTATGGATGGAGCTAATCAAATTGTTGAACAAGACAAAAAGTGATGAGATCAGTGCAGCTATGGAAGAATTGAAACACAAACAGCACAGAAATCGGAAATATGAAATAAAATGGAAAGTGCTGGAAATATTAAGCAAGTCGCAGGAAATAGTGTTAACATTTCATGTGGATTACCTCATATTGGCACGATTCTCAATATCATCCTGATGTATGAACTCAATGACTCTATCCATAGACACCGCCAGGCCTGTTGAGTATTGTTCTATGTTCATGGCCCTAGAGAAAAATGCCTAATGCCTTAGAAAACTTTGGAATCTTTGACTCTGATGCTGACCGTGGCGGAATCAAATCAAAGAGGTTAAGGAATACCCAGTTCTAATTTCTGTAAGTGTCAGATGCTTAAAGTAAACCAATACTGTGACTCAGCTAACAGCACTTTCACTTTTGAATAAGGTAATGGCAACTTCACTATATATTCGAGAGACTGGTGCAGAAAACATTAGGTTGACAATCTACAAGAGTACTGAAGGAGCATTCGCTGTATTAAGTGTTATCACTTTTCAGGTGCGACATTAAACCAAGGCCCTGACTGCCCTCTTGGGCTCTCCACAAAATATCCCATGACAAAATCTCAAAGATGATCAGTGAAGTTATACCCAGTATCCTGATGAATATTGATTCAACTCCTCACTTAGAAATTATTTGTCAATCATCACACTGTTGATTATAGAAGCTGTGCAACAAAAAAAAATGCTGTATTTTCTAAATTATAACAGGAAGTAGACTTCAAAAGATGATGTATTTTCTGTAAACGACTTTGAGATATGCAAAGATTGTAGATGGCCAAAAACGGAGGCTTTCTTCAATAAATTATTTTTTAAAGAACAATGTGAAACTACCAATTGCTGCAGGTATACTTATCATAATCAAAGAATACAATAATGAAGTACCTAAATACATTCATGAGTTGAAATGAAGGATTTCAAACGTTGTTATTATTTAGCAAAGGGCAGTATATGAGTGGGCCATTTACTTTTCAACTTTGAAAGATCAGACTATATTTCACAATTTACCAACATATTGATTTATTTAAATTTATTTTTGCTGTAGTCAATGATGGCACAACTATTTTTATGGCATGGGAAGAGTATTTAATTACCTTCTTGGCTTGTTTCAAGTTGAGTTTGGAAACGTTCTATGTCATCCCCACAGTGTTTACGTGATTGGTTCAGTTAAGCTTTAGTCAAAAGGCAGTTCCCAGTTTGTCAATATTGGGGGAATTTGGTGATGCTATTGAATGTCAAGAGGTGGTAATTAGACTCCTTTTTGGAGATCGGCATTGCTTGACATTCTGTAGCACATATATTATATGCAAATTATATGTTCTAAAGTTTGAACAGTATCTAGTTTGGATGAATGTAGGCATGCACTGCTTGATTGATAATTCTGGTCTGAATTATCTTGGCAGAAGCCAACTGAGTTAGAGGAAGCAGTTATTTTAATACCATGGTTTTATGGTCAATACTACCGAGGTCATAGCAGACTATTGAAGGAACTCAGCAGGTCAGACAGCATCTGTCGAGGGAAATGGACAGTCGATGTTTCGTGTCGTGACCCTTCTGATTGATGGAATCAAGGGGAGATATCTGGTAGAAAGTGATGAGTGGAAGGGGTGGGGCAAGAGTTGGTAAGTAATAGGTGATGGGGTTGGTTGGCAGAGGGGTCATGTGGAGGAGAGAAGGGTGCAAATTGGAGAATCTGATAAACAAGGTGGAGAGTGAAACGTAGAACCAGAGGGTGGGATGGTGGGTAGAAGGGGAATGGAGGGGGATGAAATGGGAGCCCCAGAGAATGGAAGGGTGGGTGATGTGGGTGGAGGGAAAGAAAAAGAAAGACAGGAGTAGGTGGAGTGGAAATAAAGGTGTGCTTGGTGGCGAGAAGCAGCTGGGTAAATAGGAGGGGAGCGGTTTACCTGAAATTGGAAAATTCAATGCTAATACTGTAAGAGCTAGTGCGGTCCCCGCCATCTTATTTCGCTTATTTTAGTCATGTTAGCTGCAACCGCCATTTTGTGAACAGAATGCTGGTAGAATTCTAAAATTGACTATTCTGTGAGTCTGCAGAAACTTGTGAACATGACCTTCACTAACCAAAGGGAACTGAGATAAAGGCTGTTCCCGAGCGTCTGGTTTCTTTGCCATATCAGTGTTCTGTCTGGACGTTGCAATGAGTACAATAGGGCTTTCTTGCCTATGCAGCTGTGCCATGTATCTCTTTACTCCCATATCCCTTTAATGTTAGTTTGAGGGGTCTCATTATATGTAACTGAGCCCTTTGTTCATTTATGCCTACTAACCATGTGACTAATGTTGTTTTATTAGTATAAAGATACTTGTAATTTCTCTGCATTGTCAGTCGAGCTGTAGCAGCTCGTGAGTGTGCATCTAGGTGCACATTGCTGGCAGTCTTCTATTTCACCCGGGTGACTTAGTAAAGTTTGTTCAATGAGACCTTTGACTCTTTGAATTATTATTCTACTCATCAAGCCTTATCAGCTTTAACAATACTGTTGAGTTGCAGGCTACCAATCAGAATATGAGGTGTTGCTCTTCTAGTTTGCATATAGCCTCATTCTGGCAATGGAAGGGGTCAAGGTCAGACAGGTCCATATTGGAATAGGAAAGGAAGTTGTAGTGGCTAGCAATTTTGAGCTCCAGCTGGTTCTGGCAGTTAGACCTCAATTGTTTGGCAAAGCAGTCACCTAGCTTTTACTCACAAATGAAGAGGAGGCCACATCGAGAGCACCGAATGCAATGGAAAAGATTGAAGGAGATGATACTGTACATTATAGATACTAAATTGTATTCCAAGTTATATAATTAATTAATTTTAATTTTTCCAGTTGCAATGGTGGGAACTTACTGATGCAGTAACACAATCAAGCCTATGATTGAATCATGCATTCCTGACTCACGAGGAGTAACCCCGCTGGCAGCATATGATACTTCACAGAGGAAACTAATAATAAACTAATAGAGGATCATTGCAGGTTACATCGGTAATCCCCTAAGAATGGATCCTAAGGTTGAAAAAGCTTGGAAGACCATCAATAATGCATGCAATGTAGGATAAAATAAATAGTTCAGATAAATAGACATGGAAAGTATCAGTGGACAAATTTATTTACGAGAAACAAACAAGGTTTTGTTCCACTCTCTCCACCTATTATCTCATAATCAAATCACAGTTCCATCAATAAAAGGAAAGTTAATGGAGTCAGGCAGGTTATTCAATTTTCCATTTTGAGTTCAAGGCTCTTGTTCTGCACACATCAAGCCAAATATTTTGCAGATAATTAAAAATAATGTTATATGATAATGTCACCAGTGTTTTTTGCTGTATTGTACTAATACATGCACAATTCCAGTTATCTATGCTTCAAAAATGTATCATGCTTTTAAACAGGAATTATTATATTGCTATTTGAACATAAATGTAAATGATCAAGATTCATGTTCAACCATTTGTAGTGTCTGCATTTAATACTCAGCAAGAAGGTGAGAAAGTATATACTGAAAATATTTTTCTAACGTTAGATCATTCAAATAACTTTCTACATTTAAGGGTGGCACAGTGGTCAAGTTACTGCCTTATAGTGCCAGGGACCCGGGTTCGATCCTGACTACGGATGCTGTCTGTACGGCGTGTGTACATTCTCCCTGTGGGTTTTGCCTGAGAGCTCCGGTTTCCTCCCGCACTCCAAAGACATACAGGTTTTTAGGTTAATTGGGTTCGGTAAAATTGTACATTATCCCTAGTGTTAATGTATCGGATAATCGCTGGTCGGCATGGACTTGGTAGGCCGAAGGGCCCGTTTCCGCGCTGTATCTGTAAGGTCCGTCTCATTCCTTCAAAAAAAATTTAATGACCCATAAACCCTTTCTAAAAGCTTAATCTGCACATATTTTTCTGCATTATCTTCAGCCATGTCCAAATATTATCCAATCTACTAAGAGCTCAAAGAACGCTATGTTTTCAAAGGTATAGAACACAAAATTGCATTCAATATTGCAATAGTAGTTTCAAATGATCATTAAAGAGTTGTGCAACAACTTGTTTTAACGTATAATCAAGTTCTTAGCATATAGTCCAGCATTATTTCATCTTTTTGATACAACTTCACATTGAGTCTATACTTTGTGAATGATAATGACAACAAATCTTTCCTTTTGTTATCTTACATTGAGTACCTATGCAGGCTCTTTTAGTTTTTCTGTGTTTAAAAAAATAATGTAATTCCATTGCATATCCATTTATTTTAATCATATCTTTTCCAATGTCATTAGTTTTACTAATATTAATTTCTTATGAAACATGGAACTCTTCCAAAATGGAATAGGTCCTTTCTCGCTCTTGCAATAAGCTGTGCCTGTTATCCCTCTCATGTGGACATCAAAAAAACTTGACATACTCCATTGAGGATGGTGGTTTATAATACTTCTCAACATTGCTTCTGCTTACCAGCATATATATTCATCTTACACCGTTTAGTTTATTCTCATATAATCAATGTGACATTGCACAATTCATCTTGGAAACTTGAATAACAATACAAGCTATTACAGAGAGTAGGAGGTGTCTGGAACACTGAGGATGTGGTAGAAGCAAAGGTTGGTGCAATGTTTAAGAATCGGGGTATATAGACCATGTACAAGCAGATGGGCAAAACACAAAGTAGTAGAGGAACTCAGCAGGTCAAGCATCATCTGTGGAAGGCCAAGATTTCAGCATTTACAGTTCCAGGCAGATGGGATTAGTTGCATCCTGTCCAGTGCAGACATGGTGGGCCAAAGGTCCTCTTCCTTTACTGTAATGTCGTATGTCTTAAGCTTTATACATTTAATTTAGTGACCACTTCTGCAGCATATTGTATTAAGCTGCATGTCTTTTCCAATGTAATGACAACAAAACACACACACAAAACACAAAAAGCTGCATTTCTTTCCTTCAAATATTCTATATAACATAAGGAGAAAGAAAGAAGAAATAAACGTGTTTAAATTAAGTGTTTATATCTGCAGACATTTTTTTGGCAGTAAGTGAAATAGGCTTTGGAGAAAAAAAAGACAGATTACATCATGTCATAGAAGATTTCTGTCAAACTAGTCAGTGTCTCCAGCTACCAATTACATTTACATTTGAGAGTCGTGGCAACAAACAAATGCAATCAGGATGACAGATTTTTTTTTCTTTTTTGTCCTCACTTCAGAACTCAGATTTTGGAACCGATTTTCAGATTTAGTGCATTTTTCATTAAAATCAACAGTAGATTCATAATTGTAGGCAAGTCAAATTCTTATGTATTATGCAAAATGCCATAACAAAATTCATGGATATGGTTGGAGAACTGAAACAACAAAACACTATTTTAAACATTTTACTTCAATAAAATGTTAATGGATTTCAAATCAAACGACACCATTGCAGTGCCTTACTGCAACCTAAATTAAAGCATGAATTTTTAATGATTGAAAATTACTATTTTATGCCAGATTTTACAAATGTGCTCGGCAAATGTGAAGCATCTCTGTGTAAGATGTCAAAACAGTTTTTGCTGATGCAGCTGTTATTGGGAATATATTTTCCACATGAAAATTACAAACGGAGTGTGAACAGTTACAGTGCCAAGTTATGGATCCCTCATCCTCAGTAAGTCTGAAGGAAAAGAAACCTCAAGTCAAGGTACTTTCTGACCAGTGGAAGAAACTGCAGATCTCAGTTGTATGCGCAGTAACTCAAAAGACTGCAATTTTTTCTAGATTAGAAATCAATTTATCACTCTTTTCTTCATTTAACAAAAAGTGTAAAAAAAATTTTTTTTTTAGTTGACTGATCAAACATGTAAGACTTCCAACGTAAAAACATCCAGAGGTACAGCAGACATTATATTCACAGCACGCCAACTCCTGGAAAAATGCCGTGAACAAAGGGAGCCTTTGTACATGGCCTTCATAGACCTGACAAAGGCTTTTGACTCGGTAGACCGGCAGGCTCTTTGGAGCATACTATCAAAGTACGGTTGTCATGACAAGTACATCAGAATATTGAGGCTTCTACATGATGGCATGTTGGTCAGTGCTCAGCAACTGCGGCTCTGAGTCCGAGCCCTTCACTGTAGAAACGGAGGGCAAACAGGTATGCATCATCGCACCCACCCTCATTGGTGAAGAGCTTCTACGGGGATCCCAATTCTCTACAGAACTGACGGTGGGCTCTTCAACCTTAATAGGTTGAACAGTAACACCGCCATCATGGAGCTTCAGTACGCGGACGACTGTGCCATTGCAGCACACTCTGCAGAAGACCTCCAGGGCATCCTGAATGCCATTGCCAAGGCATACAGAGCCATGGGCCTAGTCTTAAAACAAGAAAACCCAGGTCCCACATCAACCAGCCGTCTACCCAGTCCACTATAAAAGTGGACGACACCACTCTTGAAAACGTTGACCACTTCCCCTACCTTGGCAGCATTCTTTCCTCAAAAGCTGACATCGACTCTCAACCATCGCCTGAGTTGTGCCAGCGGAGCCTACGCCAGACTCAGGAAAAGAGTCTTTGAAGACTGAGACCTAAAGGCTGAAACAAAACTGCTGGTCTACAGAGCCGTTGTCCTCTCCACCCTGTTGTATGGAGCAGAGTCATGGACCACCGACAGCAGGTACCCGAGAGCCCTGGAACAATACCATCAAAGATCCTTACAAAAGATTCTGAGGATCAGCTGGGAAGACAAACGCACCAACATCAGTGTTTTGGAGAAAGCCAACATCAGTGTTTTGGAGAAAGCCAACATGACCAGCATCACCACCACAATAATGAAGCAGCAACTTCGATGGACTGGCCATGTCATCCATATGTCCAGCACACATCTCCCTAAACAAATCCTGTATTCTTAATTGAAGGAAGGTCAGCGAGCCCCCGATGGGCCAAAGAAACGCTTGAAGGACAACCTGCACTTCACGAAATCGAACAACGTCGTGTCGCAGAGACAAAGCGACAGCACCATAAGGAGAGAGAGAAGGGGGCTCGACAACTACAACCACTGCCAGTCTCCACTGCCCACGTTGCACCAAGGTGTGTGGATCGCGGATCGGCCTCCACAGACATCTGCAGACCCACAAGTAGACACCCCTATGGAGAGGACAGTCATATTCGTTTCAATGATGATGATGATGATGACTTTTGTATGCTTTGCAGTCATTTAGGGTGTGGGCAAATTGTAGCTCGGCAGAATATTGCTCAGATGAATGTTTACATTCATTTTGATGACTTTGTCAATTGGGGTACTTACTCTATTTGAAGTATATTATAATGTAATCAAAGTTTAAAAGAGTTTGTAATCCTAGATTCCATGGAGGGAAAACAAATGATGAAAGTGATCAAAGTCCAACTGGAATATTATATTGTACTAATATTTTGAATAGGAATGATCTGTTGTGTTTTTTATTCAAGAAGCCAGATATATTTTGGTCTGGCAAACCTAGACACACAACTATATTTCCCTGCATGCACTTGAATTGAAGAGACAAGCATTCATTGTGCAATGTACATGATGCAGGGCAACATAAAAAAGCATCCTCCGCCTCCCTTTATTTAAATGTTTGAACAAATCAGAAAATGCCGGAAACGCACTTCAGGACTGGAAACATTAACTATTTCTCTTTATACCGTCCGACCTGTTGAATCTAGCAATTACTGATTTTAATTCAAACGTCCAGCATCTGCATACCTGTATTTTTTATTTTCATTTTTAACTTAAATGCTTTTCGTCTCAGGCTTCATAGGCTTTATAGGCTTCTCTTTAAATGAATCTCTAGCGGAAGTCTCTATGCTAGTGAGTTCCACATTTAATCACTCTGTATAACCCACTCCCAAATTCCATCCTGTATTTGTCCACAATCACTTCATATTTATGGCCCCTACTTGACAACTCCCCTCCAAGTGGAAGTAACTTTTCCACACACATCCTGTCAAATTCTATCAGAATCTGAACAATTTCTATCAGATCATCTGCTCACACTTAAAGAGAAAAAAACCTGAGTCTATTCAACCTTTTTAAAGTATAGCCTCTCAATCTTGGCGCCGTTCTCATAAATCCTTCTGGTTCTTTATTTTTTTTAAATCAAAATGGCAAAAAGCTGTATGGAGCATTTGGATTGGATGAGAATATAAATATTCTTCCAATGTCAAGAATTAACACCACTCAACCCAGAAACAATTGTGTCTCAAGTCTGCAATTAATAGATTGATTCCTGGTATTTTAAAAAAAACTTTTTTTCCCTTACTTTGCATTCTGTTTGTACTTTCTTTCCCAATCAATCAAACCTTTAATTCCCTTACTTCTTATTCTGCACCAACTCCATCTATTTTCTTTACCATCATTCCCATTGTTTGGTTATACATCACATTGTTACCAAAATCCCAAGTATCTTCCTACCCATGCTTTGCCAATTTATTTTTTCTTTTAGGACAGAGGTGATGCTAGGTCAGATAACATGAATGGTAGGGACCTAGGGAGAATTAAGGAACAGAGGTGTACAATTTCAAAAATTCCTGAATAAGAAGGCATATTGTTATGGATTTATTATTATCACATGTACCGAGATACAGTGAAAAAGATTTACCAACTGTCCAGTCACATCATATTAAACACGTGTATAATTAAGTCATACACACGTACAACATGTAGCACAAAGAGAAAATTACCAGCGAGCAGAATAAAGTGCTGCAGCATTAATAATATTATAGCCAGAGAAAGTGCAGATAAAAAAAGAGGAGGGGCCACAAAGTAATAGGTTGGCAAATCTGTATTACGCCCTTAGCTGACAAGAGTGCTGTTCAGTAATCTGATAACAGCAGAGAAGCTGTTCATGAATTTGAGGGTGTGTGCCTACAAGCTGTTGCATCATCTGCACAATGGGAAAGAGAAGAGGGAATAATCAGGGTGCAAATAGTCTTTGATTAAGTTGGCTGCCTTCCTGAGGCAACGTAATGTATAGATGAACTCGATTGGGGTGGTGGGTTGGAGGGTGGTTTCTATGATGGATTGAGCTAGATCCACACTGCAATCTCTTGCAGTCTTGGGTCGAGCTGTTGCCAAATCAAGTTGTCATGCATCCCGGTAGGATGCTCTTTAAGGGTGCATCTGTAGAGGTTGGTGGGAGTCGTGTGAAAGGCCAAAGTTCATATGCATATGACAAATAGATTTTCGTTGGTCAGGACACTGAATAATCCAAATTTTAATCAGATAAATTCACTGTAAATTACAGAAGAAACTGGGTACATTAATCACTCTAAAGTCTGCATATTTTGAAGACAATGAAATAACCCTTAAAATGACAAACCATTTGCACTCATTAACAGCACTTAATATACTTAATGCAGTGATGGATATAGAAACTTTACAGAGTTTCCACCAAAAGAACTTGCACCTTTTGTCGCAGGATTTCAAAGAAACAATGCAAGATTGGGTGTCATTATGGCAAGATCTGGGAAATTTCCTATTCTGTTATTCAAAAGTTATCTATCAAATAGTTTCAAAATTATATGCATTTTCCCAAATGCATCATAACTTTTGATCCTCCACATCTCCACAATTTTTGGCAGTACATTCAGCACACTGGAAATGTCGAGCTCACAAAAGAATGTGCAGTTCGTTATTGACCATGCAAAAAGTGGTGATCACTGCCCACTCCATCAAGGGTGCTGACCTCTCCAGCATCAGTGATCTAAAGGGGACGCTGCCTCAAAAAGGTAACCAACATGATCAGGGACCCACACCACTATGGCCAGGCTTTCACTTCACTCCTGTCATTGGAATGAAAGTATAGGAGTCTAAAAACTGTAACAACCAGGTTCAGGAGCAGCTTCTTCCCAACAACCATCAGACAGTTGAACACCACAAACTCCAACTACACCCCAAACTACAAACTACCTTGATGGCACAAGGGATGTGGGGCATTGATTTTGTCTTTGCACTATATGTTTGTTTGTTTTTATATATTTAATCTTGTTTCTGTTGTTTATTATGCTGTTTACTGAGTACCTGTACTATGTTTACTATGATGTGCTACTGCAAGTAAGAATCTCATTGTTCTGTTTCGGAACATATGACAATCAAACACTCCCGACTCTAGAAGGTTGACCCTGAAATTACTAACCTAAGAAATCTAAAATATAGATATAATCAAAAAATAGTAGTATTTAAGGATTTGTCAATAAATGCTGATGTCATCAATATTTTTAAGGAAATCAATTTTTGGGCTAAAACGTAATCTACTTGTGTATGGTCAAAAGTTGTGCAGGTTCAAAAACTCTAATTTATTTCAATGGAGATTGGAAGGTTAAGATATAGGGGGCAAAGAGACGTTACTTCTGTAAGAGTTATTTATTGAAATCTTTGCATGTTTTATTTGAACTTTTATTAATTTTGTATTCTGCTTACTTCAAATATATAGATTTCGAATTGGGTTCTCAATTTCAGAGAAGTTTTTAAAAGCAAAATTAATATTAATTTTCACAGCCCTGCTCCTTTCAAAACCTGTCAAGGATATTGCAGAGACTGGTCCACCTCACTGTCCTGCCAAAAACCATTAACCATTCAAATATATCACTGGACTCCAAGCTATGGAAGCAGATCAATGGAGTAGCAGGTAGCAGGTAAACTCCAGGTGGGGATTCCTGGAGAATGGACCAAGTCAACATGATCTTGTCTGAGAATAAAGAAGTGTGAAAGATGAACCTGACAAAAACTTTGTTCCTTTTCACTTATTTTACCCATCAAATGACACTAGACTCTGCAAAATTATCCAAGCAGTTCTCTTTAATTAACGTCCTTCTTTAAACAATTCAAGATGAAATCAAGAACATTCTGTTTAACAGCATAAACCCATACATCATCATTTTCGAACAAGTGATCAACCAATACTGATTGGCTATGCTCCAAAGTCCACACTATGTTCGCATTAAATAAACACTTCTTATTTCTAGGTTACTGTAACATGCCATACTGTAACATGTAGTTTTACTTCAAATAGCCTAAATGCTGATGCAATCTCTTAAAGTAATTTTACATATAAGTGCAGGAAAAGCAGTATGTTTTTTAAAATGGGTTGAGGTTAAAATCGGTTATATAGGTTAAGCCACCAATGTGGTGGTGCAGCGGTAGAGTTGCTGGCATACAGCCCTTGCAGCGCCAGAGACCTGGGTTTTTAAAGCTCCGACCTACGACTAAACTATTAGTTCCAGTCTTGAATCTTTTCTATTTCTCTGGCTTAGAACACAATTTTCTATCTGTCCTGAAGAACGTTACACAGTAAAAATCACTGAAAAGTTAAGTAGTCTTTCCACATCTTCAAAGCCCTGTCCCACGGTACGAGTTCATTCCAAGAGCTCTCCAGAGTTTGCCCTGATTCAAACTCGGAGATTTACGGTAATGGCCACTCGTCGGTACTCGGAGCTCTCGTGGACATTTTTGAACATGTTGAAAAATCTTCACGAGTCTTCCCGTGCTTACCTGCCGTTAGCAAGTCTTCCCGAGTACCTGCCGTTAGCGTTACGAGCCGCTAAGAGACGTTCCCGAGCTTTGATGTACCCGCTACGTTCATTCTCCGTGCTTACCACGAGCTTGATTTTTTTTAAACTCGGGAGAGCTCTTGGAATGAACTCATACTGTGGGACAGGGCTATTAGTATGCCAATCTTTTAACTCTCAAAATAGTCTATAAAACTCCTGCACACTATATGTGCTTTTATTTGCAAATAGAAATTTAAAAGTAGCTCAGAGATTGAAAATGTTCATGTATTGCTTTCTTTACACATAAAAACTTGGATAACTTCATAACTCAAGTATTCTCAGTTTGAAATATCTAGTACCTGTATATCAAATGCTTTGATTACCAAAGTCCCACTTTGTGTATCCTGGCCAACCGGTAATGTTCCTGTTAGTAGGTTGTAAATTGATTGTTCTGAGCTCCACATTGAAATACAAACTCAAGCTGGGATGACATTGCAGGCACTGGAAATATCACTAAGCTCAAGATTTTAGGCTGAAATTTTAATAAGTGTAGATTTTAAAGCATAATTTCCAATTTTCCTAATGTCGTGAATAACAATCTTCCTTCACTCTTTCATGGCAATAAAAAATGAACTAAAATCTGACACATTTTTCAGTTGCAGACAACATCCTACACCTTAAATTAATATGATGCCATGAATACCGTTCTCTTAATATTAGTTATGAGGCATTGCTGGTACGTTGTCATATTGTGTTGTGTACCTAACATACAGTGACCTCCATAATGTTTGGGACAAAGACCCATCATTTATTTATTTGCCTCTGTACTCCACCATTTGAGATTTGTAATAGAATAAAATCACATGAGGTTAAAGGCACATTGTCAGATTTCATTAAAGGCCATTGTTATACAATTTGGTTTAATCATGTAGAAATTACAGCTGTGTTTATACATAGTCCCCCCCATTTCAGGGCACCATAATGTTTGGGACACATGGCTTCACAGGTGTTTGTAATTGCTCAGGTGTGTTTAAATGCCTCCTTAATGCATGTATAAGAGAGCTCTCAGCACCTCATCTTTCCTCCAGTCTTTCCATCACCTTTGCAAACTTTTATTGCTGTTTATCAACATGAGGACCAAAATTGTGCCAATGAAAGTCAAAGAAGCCATTATGAGACAGAGAAACAAGAATAAAACTGTTAGAGACATCAGCCAAACCTTAGACGGACCAAAATCAACAATTTGGAACATTATTAAGAAGAAAGAGAGCACAAAGGACTGACAGGCCAAGGAAGACCTCCACAGCAGATGACAGAAGAATTCTCTCTATAATAAAGAAAAATCCCCAAACACCTGTCCGACAGATCAGAAACACTCTTTAGGAGTCAGGTGGGGATTTGTCAATGACCACTCTCTGCAGAAGGCTTCATGAACAGAAATACAGAGGCTACACTGCAAGTGGCAAATCACTGGTTAGCCACAAAAATAGGATGACCAGGTTTGCCAAGAAGTACTTGAAAGAGCAACCACAATTCTGGAAAAAGATCTTGTGGACAGATGAGACGAAGATTAACTTATATCAGTGATGGCAAGAGCAAAGTATGGAGGAGAGAAGGAACTGCCCAAGATCCAAAGCATAGCACATCATCTGTGAAACACGGTGGTGGGGGTGTTATGGCCTGGGCATGTATGGTTGCTGAAGGTACTGGCTCACTTATCTTCATTGATTATACAACTGCTAATGGTAGTAGCAAGTGTATAGACACATCCTATCTGCTCAAGTTCAAACAAATGCCTCAAAACTCATTGGCCGGCAGTTCATTCTACAGCAAGAGAATGATCCCAAACATACTGCTAAAGCAACAAGGGAGTTTTTCAAAGCTAAAAAATGGTAAATTCTTGAGTGGCCAAGTCAATCACCCGATACGAACCCAATTGAGCAGCCCCCAAAACAAGCATAAGCTAAAGATGGCTGCAATACAGGCCTGGCAGAGCATCACCAGAGAAGACACCCAGCAACAGGTGATGTCCATGAACTGTAAACTTCAAGCATAAGATATGCAACAAAATACTAAACATGACTACTTTCATTTACATGACATTGCTGTGTCAACTCATAACTAAAAATTGATGTTGCAAAAATTGATGCCTGTAAAAAGCAAAAAAAAGGATAAGTTCAGGGAAGCATGGTAAACAAAGGACATTGAAGGTTTGATCAGAAATAAGTAAAATGCATACCAGGCCATTGAGTCTTTTGAGGTTCATAGATGATGTTGGTGAGAACTAAAGGAAGAAATCAGGAGAGCAAAAAAAAGGACATTAAATGATCTTGGCAAGTAGGATTAAAGAGATTCCTTTTACAAGTATATCAGAAGCAAGAGTGCAATAAAGGAAATCATTGGTTCCTTCAGTTACCAAAGGGAGTGGTGTGGAGCCCGGGGCTATCAGCAGGATTTTAAACCTCTCATTGATATTCATTAGAGAGATGGAGGTGGAGGATGAAGAGTTTGAGGAGGAATACACTAACATGTCTGTGTCAAAAGAAGAAAATGTTATGAAATATTGGCAGACAAAAAGAAGGCTAAATCCCCAAGGCTTGACGGGAATCTATCCTGGATACTCTGGGAAGCAGGGGAGGAAATTTGTGGGGCTGTAATGGAGATTTCTGGATCTTCATTCACCAGAAGACTGGAGAATAGCTAATATTGTTTCCATATTCAAAAAAAGCAACAGGGTTAAGCCAGGAAACTACAGGCCAGCAAACCTTACATCAATAGGCGGGAAAGAGACAGGATTTATCTTTACTTAGAAAATCACGGACTGATTGGGAAGGGTCAACATTGTTTTGTGCAGGAGAAATCCTGTCACAAAATTTGCTTGAGTCTTTTGAGAAGGTATGTAAGAAAATTGATGAAGGCAGGGTGGTTATGTGATTCACAGTTCTGAACCGTGGGCTTGGACAGAGGGACAGGGTACAGGGGATCAAAAGGTGTGCTGGCAAGCTGGATCCAAAATGGACTTGGTAGTAGGAGGCAGAGGGTAGTGGTCGAAAGGCGTTTTTCTGACTGTAAGACATTTACCAGTGGTGTGCCACAGAGATTGGAGTTGGGACTATAATTGTTTGTCTCAGATATATAAATCACTTTTATGAGAATGTATGTACACTGATTAATAAGTTTGCTTACAACACAAAAAAATTATTAGAGTAGTGGACAGTGAAAGGATACAGAGGGTTATAAATAAGTTAAAAAGTTGGGCACATCAGTGGCAGATGGAATTTATTCCAGACTAGGATGAGATTATGCATTTTAAGATATCAAATTGTTTCAGTAAATATAAAGTGAATGGCAGGAACCTCAGAGGTACAGAGCAACCTTGGGGTACAGTTCATAGCTTCTCGAAAATGGCAACAAGTGTGGGAAGGGCAACAAATAAACTATTTGGCATGCTTGAATTCATAGGCCAAAGCATTCAATACAAGGGTTGGGACAAGTTGTTGCAGTAGTAGAAACATTGGTCTACTTGTAGAAACGTTGGTCTGGCTGCACTGAGTATTATCAACAGTTCTATTTGCCAAACTACCGGAAGGATGTGGTGGTAACAAAAAACGCACACAAGAGACTCACCGGGATGTTGCCCTGTATACAACATTTTACATAATGTGTGATTGGATAGGCTGGGTTTATTCACACTGTAACATAGGAAGACTGACCATATGGATGTTTATAAAATTATGAGGGGCAGAGCTGGGGAAGATGGTCAGAGTCTTTCCTAATCGGGGGAATCCATAACTAGAGGGAATACATTTAAGGAAGGGAGAAATTTAAAGGAGCTCTGACAGGTAGGTTTTTCCATACAGGATGGTGGTTATATAGCACAACATATCAGAGGAAGTGGAAGAGGCTATTCTTCCTCTTTTGGACAGGTACTTGAATAGGAAAGTTAATGTGGGCACACGGTATATTACAAGTTGTTCCAATTATCACTGCCACGATACAACAGGATAACTATAAATCCAACTAAAGTATCAGAAAAAAGAAGTATCACAAGCCTCTGGTGTTTATCTGCACAAAACCATGTTGACTCCTAATAATAAATTTATTACAACAGTGAAATCAATTGCAAAGACACACTTACACAGTTCTTGAGATATGCTTCCCGCCTTGAGGAAACCTACAAATTTCCTTCTCGTTAAAAATTGTACATAGAATAAGTACAAGATAAACTCAAGTGCCTGTATCCCAAAGCAACCAATGCTTCAACATCTGTATTAATTAAATTAGGCAGTGGACAAAGATTGCCATTTGCCAATTACCAATTTTTTTAATGCTTCAACCTTTAGATTGGAATCTAATCGGAAACCACAGTTCATTAAATAGATATATATTATAATTCAAGATATATATATATATATGATTAAGATGACACTCCACAGCACAAATCATAGTCAATCAAATATTTGTATTCACTATGATGTTCAAGAAATGTTACAGGTTTTCAGAATTTAGATTATTTTTATATAAAATCATAAGAAGATAATTGACAATGGGAATACAGATTCGGCTGCGGATGGTTCGACTTTCCCGACCGTAGGAGAATAAAGAGGAAAGAAGATTAAACTTCCATCACAGTGAGGAATGTGGGGAAACCGCTGTTTATGTTAACTTTTATGTAGTTGTGTGTCTTGTTGCTTTTTTTAGTATGACTGTATGGTAATCGAGTTTCACTGAACCTTAATAAACAGGCTTTTGACACCTTTGATTAAAATTTTCGTTTCATTCATTTTAATGAGGTCTCCGAACAATGGCCATAATAAATTAAAGCCACAGTAACTCTCTCAGTACAATTTACCACAACGAACAGTCACTGGTTTGGGGTTTTTAAAATATTCCAGAAACTCACAAAACCTATTTCAAAAGGTGATTGGGACACCACAGTTGCGCAGCAGAGCCTTAAAGTGCCAGAAACCCGGGTTTGATACTGACTACGGGGGTTGTCTGTACACAGTATGTATGTCCTCCCTGTAACAGCGTGGGTTTTCTCCGGGTGCTCCGGTTTATTCCCACACTGCAAAAATGTACATTTGTAGGTTAATTGACTTTGGTAAAATTGTAAATTGGCCCTAGTGTGTAGGACAGTGTTAGTGTACGGGGTTATCACTCGGTGCGGACTTGGTGGGAAAAAGGGCCAAGGGGCCTATTTCCGCGCTATATCTCTAAAGTAAACTAAAGTGATCTCTGGCATCCAAATTCATACCTGCATTTTTGTCTAACAAACTGAAGTACTATTACATGGCACATTCTACAGAGATTCATTCTTCATTAAAAAAAAAATTTAAGTCCCGAGGTGTTAGCACAATACATGTTCATTTTACCTAATATCATTTGATCGTTCCACAGATAGACATTAATGTGTTTGCAAAAGTGTTGCACTTCTGTTCAAATAACAAA